>NC_092424.1:8563400-8869789 GCF_036169615.1 Heliangelus exortis | reverse complement strand
GTGTAACACCAGTAACTGAAACATGCAACAAAGGACCAAACCACAAATGCCTTCAGTTCTCTTCCCCAACTAGCCAGACTCTTAGGTTCACATGGGGTTAGTGGCAAAAACTGTGTGAGGGATGCTATTCCATTATGTAAGCAGGGGGTTTAAAAAAGGAAAACCAAAAAGAAGACAAGAGCACGTGTCATCATGCAGACTTAAACCACAAAATTTCAGTTACCTTATCAGATAAATGCTACTTAGGGAAGCAACTAATGTATTTTCTTATGAGGTTCTGATAGATATTTAAGCAATAGATTCCACAAGTATTTGGCAATGTATAACATACTGGAGAACCAGGCTCATGAGTCTTGATTAAAGGGAAGCAGCTGCTGGTGTCTCAGAGCTAGAAAAAGCAACTAAATATGCCATGTGAGAAACCACCTCAGCTAGAGCTGACCTGCTATAAATTGTGAAATAAAGGAAAGAATTCCTGGCTTGTTTTTAAGGTAGGATGTGAAACTACACAGCACAAATGTCATCCAGCACATAGGTAGAGAGAAACCATGATGTACATTGCCCCCCAGCCTTTATTTCAATATATCAAACAGATTATTTGGATCCTCTCCCTTTTCCTGTCCTTTTGGCCTGTGTGGGCAATGCTGTGTAACCCACAGTGGCACGTGCTGAACTAGCTAATAATACCCTGGAGATGATGGAAATAGCATCCTTGGGGTAAGAGATTGCACTTTAATTTCAGCACAGAGAAATCTTGTGGGATTCCCTTATTCAGAGTTATATACCTCACTTTTTTCTAGAAACTTCAAAGCCTTTTATGCTAAAGAACTCTTTCATCATGTCCTCAGACTGGCTTAATTAAATTTAGGAGACTACTTTTATAAAACAAGCAGAAAAATGCCTACCATTTAGGCATACTACTATATTTAATTCAATTTTAATATTTTAATATTATTCTGAATTCCTTTTTTGTTTGAAACATACATGCAAGATTTGCTTGTGAGTTACTCCAGAGCTTATACACAAAGAGATGAACTGTGTTGATACCCCTGCCCATAAAAGTCTGCAGGGTTTAGGCATTTAAGACATTCATTAATATAAGAGAGAGGACTATTAGATAATATTAACTTTATTTTGGTAAGAACAGGCTTCCAAGACACTTTTTAATCAACGAAGATGGAGGTACGCCCCTGAGGTTACTTCATTTGACATGTGCTCCACAGCCCTGCCCAACTCAGGATCCAGGACAGGACCTCCCCTCTCCATTGCCATAAGGGACACATAGCAGTGAACAGCTGCTGGGCAAGGAATCTAACAGAAGTATTTGGAATAGGCCAGCATGACTTCTCTCCATAGTGTGTTCTGAACAATGCCTGCTTTTTATGGCTAAAAGCATTCGTGCAGAGAGGTGAGACAGAAGTCACTATGGGCAGTAAAAATTTGAAGCTCAGTTGCTGAAGTTCAACATTTGACAGAGGGTATGAAGGACATGGGAAGAGCCATGCTGCATCAGTTTGAGTGTCCATCTAGTAAAATATTCTGCACTGAGCAGTGACCAAAATATTTTGTGGGAAGACTATAAGAGCAAGGGAAATGTGTAGTGAAACATCTCTCTGTAACAGTCTGCCAGCCTCCAGTGGTTTGCAACTCAGTGACCTCCTGAGCCAGAGGTGGTATCTTGGTGTTTAACTGCCCTCAGTGGGTTTTCCTTTCTTCTGTGAATTTGGCCAGTTGCTTCTGGAGCCTGTATAAACTTCCAGCTTCTTCTGGTGGACCATCTCTAGTTAGTCCGGTTGGTCTGGTTGGACACACTGCGTGCTGTGTGTCAAGGTAGTAAATCTTCTTTAATGTATTTTGGACCTGCCATCTGATAGTGCAATTGTTTTATCAGTAGAGACAATAAACAATCCATCCCTATTCACCCTCTTTACACTGTTCATTTTTCTATAGACTCTTGTCATCTCCCCTTCTTTTCCAAACAGAAGAGTCCTAGTCTAGTTTGTCATTTCTGATATAATGTCCATGAATCTACAAATTAGATGAAAATGTAATAGTTTTGTTCAAGAAGAGCTGGAGTGGATAGATGAACAGAAATGCTTAAGCACAAGTGAATAGGGAAAGTGATTAAGTTTTAGTAGATGTGATACTTATAGCCTGTGGCTCTCCCAGGGATAAGCAGCTGGAACTCCTGTCTCAGTCCCTGCAGTTGGTTCTCTTGGGCTGATGACAGTTCTCTAGTATTTACCAGAAAACCAAAACCTCATGTTTTCCATTTAGCCTATTTTCCCACCACAGCTATAGAAAGCCTGGTGAGAAGAGACATCCTACAAGCTCCAGTAGCTGTGCTGGGAAACCCTTTCTTCCCCTAAAATGTGCTTTCCTGATGGCTTCTGCTGTGAGGGAGCTATACCAGCAAATTTCTTGCAGATTACCCTGTCCCTCCCAAAAGCTTCAACTGATCAGGGAGGAACATTTACTCTTCCTGAAAATTGTGAGCAACAGTGAACACGAGCATGGTGCCCTTGCATTCATGCCCAGGCACTGACCTGCCTTGTGGCACTGCTTCCACCCACGAGGAAAGCTGGGGGAGGCAGGGGTCCTGCTGGCACCTCTGTGTGCTTTGTTAGGGTCCTGGGTGAAGGTGTAGCTGCCTGGGATGCAGCTCCTCCTGAAAGTGAATTTGGGCTGACAGTACCATTCATTGAATACCTGAATGTCATCACGACATCTCAAATATCTTCCAATGTGATGTTTTTTCAGCTTGCACTAAAATTATTATGATGGCAGCATAATGACTGAATTTAAAACTTTGTGTTTAAAGTGTCTAGGTACTAGGGTTTCCTTAAAAGTAGATCACATTCCTGATCTGAAGTGACCTTCCACTACCAAATGTTATCTGGCACTGAAGCTGAATAAGCGAGTCAGTGGTTTCATTTCCATGGTTTGAAGCACTGGATTTGAGATGCTCGCTCTCCTCCTTCCCCCATTCAAGCCAGAATGCAATCTTTGCAAAGCACTGCTTTCATTTAGCTATACCCAGTTGGTACTTGTTGCCAAATGGATGTGCCTCAGAGAAGATCACTCTTGACTAATGAAATGGCAATCAGTTTATGCAACTTATTAGCACTGGTATTTATTTTACTTTCCAGTATAACCTAAAACCAGCCCTGAGAAATTTAAACTGCAGCATTATCTTTTCAATGCTATCTTTTAAATAAATTGTCCTACTAAATGTAAAAAAGCTGGCATTTGTACTGCATGCACCTATGTTATCATCGTTGCAAAGCAGATGCAGGATGTAAGGCGACTTGAACAATCAGCACTGTAATTTGCACAGTAACATTGTTTTAGATCTAATTAGTGCTTATGCAGATCCCTTACAAAAATGTGAAAACCGCACCAGGATGTAATTGTTAATGAATTTAGTGCAAAGCACATCTGCATAAATTCCATTTCAGCAGGAAAAAAACCCAACCTCGAAGTTCAACTGCTATTTGCTCAAGAGCCAAAACACTGTGAATTGTGCCCACTATGTTTTAGCCTTGCTCTGCTGGCTTTGATATTTCAAATAAATACTACAAAGTTAAAGCCTCCAGCTGCAGACCAACCCATCTGTAGATGTTTGTTATATTTGGCAGTATTCAAAGATGATTTGCCTTCCTGCTGAAAAATAAAATAAAAAAAGAGGTTCTCTCAGCAAAAAAATGAAATTGAAATACTTATCAGCCAAAAAATAAAGTTTAAAAATATTCTGCATGGGTCAAGTGGCAGAACTTTTGGAACAGCAGGCATGCATGTATGCTGCACCTATAGCTTGGCCTCTATACCTCACTATGTGTATGTGCAGGAGTCCATCTGTGGTCATCTCTCTCTGATCTGCAGAACATGCCCATGGCTAACAAGGGATGCCAGTAACAAATGCAGTTAACTGATCATAGACTTCATGCAACAGCTACCTTAGAAACTGCTCATCTGCCCTTCAAGAACAGCAATAAGATCTACTCCACCTATCTTGGTTTCTGCAGAGCTGTCTTCTAGGTTTTTGAGAGGGCTCTGGAGTTGGTCTTCTAGCAAAGAACTGGGCTCAGAGGATTTTGTACCAGTATCAGAAATATCACTCAAGAGTCTGAAGTTTGTCATGAGTGCATTTCAAGATGAGAACATCTATTTGTTGGATCATGGCTTGATGGTCTTTATATTCAAATGTAACTCAGGTGGACCTTGCAGCTAGCAAGCCTTCAGTAAACTCTTGTAGTCTTCCTTATGGAAGTATTTGATCCATAGTTTTCCTGTCCAGATAGAGTGGAAATGGATTTTTACAAGACCAGGTAATATTATGATTGTTCTGACTGGCATTAGCCCATAATATGGTTAGGGGAACATCAGAACAAAAGTCAGAAACATCCAAAGCAGAGACCATGCCTGTCCTGCTACCCTGGTTTAACTCAAAAACATCTGACAAGCTCAGGTAATTCAGAACAAATGAGTGACCCAAAATCAGAAGTTATATCACACATGGTATTGGAGACGTCTAGCACAGCAGCACATGGACAAAAGAGACTTATGCCTGGAATAGATTTTCAGTCTCGGTCTATATTTTTAAAATTTCTGGCAGTTTTCCCCTCGTCTGGCATTTGCAGGCAGGCTTGAGCCCTTTCCTTTGGTTATCATTATCCAAAGCATTTTTCCTATCTGTAGTTTTCCAAAAAGCATAATTTTAGATTTGCATCCAAAACAAGATCTGCATCCAAAAGCTCTGCCTATGCCTTTTGTCTGAGGATTCAGAATGGATTCAGGGAAGAGATGGGTATGGTGGGGCAATGCAGAGAGGTAGCTCTTCAGGCTCTGCCATGGTCTTCCCATGGGTGAATATTCTCATATTCTTCATTCTCCATTTCTCAAAATGAGAAATGACAGCACAATGGTAGCACTGGTTTACTTCACTGAGACATTCACAGTGAATGGCCACATTAAAGGTGCTGAGACACTGAGATATCATCTGATGGACCTACATAGAAGCCTTAATATAATCTAGATTCTTGGATTGAAGTGGCTAACTTCATGAGTTAGAGAAGTTTAGTTAAAACCTTCATGAGATCCATAAATTCGGCAGATAAGTAAGATACATCCTGGCCAGCAGGCTTCATGGTTCCTATGGCCAGCAAAAGCATGTGCTAAATCCCTGCAGCCCACAGCACTTTCAGTATCACATGATGCCATCCCAAAAACTGCTGGGTCAGCCCTCTGGAGACTGAATCAGCTCCAAGGCTGCCAGCAGAGGATGTTCATGTTGCAACCTTGACAGTCTGAGGAAAAAACAGGAGAGGAAGGAGAGAGAACCATAATAGACCTATTTGTGGTAGAACTGGAGGAGGACACTTAAGACCCAGTGAGACTGCAGCAGCATTGTGTCTTGGTTGTGTGCTCACGTTCCTTCATATAGACAAGAACTATAGAAAACTCCCCTGCTGTGCTGATTTCTGCACAAAGGACTCAGAGATAAGACCTCCTGGTGTATGTTTTCCAGTTTGAACCAGCAAGCAACTGATTTAAACCAGGCTTTTCATCTTCCCTTCTTCTGTATACTTTAGTAGAACCCAATATTTCTAGAACCAGAAGATCCCTTTCTATGAAAAGGGGTACTACCTCAACTGCTACTGAGGTTTTCAAAATGACAAAGTAGGTTGCATAGAGTTTTGGTTTTGTTCTTTTTTTAATATGATATTCACAAATGAGGAGGACTTCAGGGACTGAGGGAAAGAGAAAGACTCTGGTAGACAGTAGAACATGACAGCAGGAGAAATGGAGATAGAAGACTGATGAAGGAATGGAAGGAGATGAGAGGGGGGTGAGGAGGACAGGGATAAGCAAGTGTTATTAAAAGGCAATGGGAGACAAAGAACAGAATAGATGTGTGTGAACTACATAGGAAGCTTCCTTTCCAAGAGCCTCAAATATTAGCGGTTATCTTAGTTTTCTGTTGCTTGCCATTATTTCCTCCAAGCAGTTGCTCATGCAACTTGAGAAACTGTGGGACATGGGGTGTGCCATTGGCCTGGATCTAGGAGGAGGCAAAATGGGAATCTTAAGGATTCCCAGGAGCAGGAAAGCCTCTCCTCCAGCACATTGGCTGAAACCTGGCATATGGGGAGGGCAAGCAGATGTTTTCTTCCTTGCACTGAGAGCTCTTTTATGTTAACTGTGTTAACTGTGTTTCATGTTAACTATACAGAAAATTCAGATTGTTCCTGTTGCTGCAGTTTAGCACAGATAGTAAAGGCCCTTCACTCCTTGCTTTCATATATTTTTCTGGACAGTTTGCATCCTTGAAACATTTATACTAACAAAGAAATTCCACTGCCTCCTTGTCTCCCTCCATCCCACCCCCACCCCAATAACTTGCTCTGTCTTGTATCTCTGACTTGATTTTTGGCATATATTTGCATACATTAGAAATGGAGAGAGGATTAAAGTTTAAGAGGAAATTGTGGCTAGTGTGAAAGGGGAACAAAAGGACATCTGTGAAGTAGCCCACAACTGGCAAGGAAAACTATTCCACCTCCAGCACCAGCTGCAGGGGAAGTGGTGCCCACTACCCCAACAAGACCTTCTTTGTTTTGCTGCAAGAACCGGGAGTGGCAGCTTTTAAAGTGACACAATTTGAGGTGAGGAGCTTCTCTTTTTGCTTCTCTGTTCCAATAGTAGATGGCAACAGATGTTTTCTAAGGAATTAATTCCTCCCACTATGACCCCCCCAGAATCTTTCAAATTCAAAGGGAATATAGATTCATGGTGCTGGGGCTCTCTGCACCTGGAGCCAGGAGTCACCACTAAAAATCCTTCCAGAGCTCTCCAGCCCTCCTAAGCCTGCCATCTCTTCCCATGGCAGAGGAGAATGTTTTCCAGAACCTCCTGGCCCTACAGAGTCAGAAGGAGCTGGGGTCTGTGCAGAGGATGCAGGAGATGGGGGAAGGTGATGCAGGACAGAAGGCAAGCTGAGGCTGAAGGGGAAACTGGAAAGTAAAAGAAGGGGATGAAAATCAGACACAAACTGGAATTGTTGTATGCAAGGTTGGCTGTGTGTGAGATAAGAAGGAACTTAGCTTGCACTGAGGAGGAGCAGCAGGGATTAAAGAGATGGGGAAACACAGCAATGAAAACCTTTTCCCATCCAGTTGTGGGAATCACTTTTTCATTCTGAAATGGTGGATGCTCTCCAACTGCATTGTAAGTGTCTACCGAGTACTCAGTGAAAACAACACTCTAAAGCCTTGCTTGCCTTCTGTTTGCAGAACCCCTAGAAGGTGTAGTACTGGGGACCCTAAAAAGAGGAGTGTCTAGAGGCAGACTGTTCAAATCACTCTTCTTCTAATATTTGCTTTTCTCTAGAGTTCAAAGTCAGTCCCCAGTCAATATTCCCTGAAAATATGTTTTTGTGCCATGAGTCTGTAAAGCATGAGATCTAAAGCATATGTCTTTCTTTCCCAGCTTTAAGAACTTAGAGTGCTTGACTCCATTTTCCCCTCTGCCTTGGCCATTTTGCTGTTCTCTTCTCCCCTGGTGAAATTCCTCCTTGGAGACCACTGGAGACCATGAGGTCAAAAGCAGTCCTGGGGGTTTCCACTGTGTGATTAATGGCAACATAACAGTGACAACTACCTAATGTGAGCCACAGTCAGACCACTGCACACAGCCTGTGATGAGTGTCTTCCATACAAACTCATCCATACTCCTTTTATCAGGTTGGCAGAGTCCCCCCTGCCTTCCACCATCATTAAGCTTTAATTAAAAAAATAAAAGTGGCTCCAACTATCAGGTTTAAATTACTTCCATGGAAAAAGATACCAGCCAAACAAACAAACAAACAAAAAACAAACCAACAACCAAACAACCCAGCATGGGCTTTCATTTGAACATATGCAACTAAATGTTTTTAAAAGTGTCTGGTTTGATTTTTCTGTAAATCTCTCAGTAACTGCCAGGCTCTCTTCTTTCTTTGTGTGCACTTGGAAAAGGAGGAGAGGAAGACATCTAAGCCTAGAGCATACCTATGAGGGGCAGAGCTGAGCTTTTTCAAGCCTTTCTTTCTTACTTGGGTTTTTCAAGTTTTTCCCATTAAAAATGGATGGCATTTCTTCTTAAAGATGAGAGTTATACTTGGAAGTACTGGATAATACAAGTATCAACTGCTCAGCTGAGGGTTGTGCCATGCAGTTTTTTAAGACATATGCAGCAAGGACACATGAGGAAGTCTTAGGAAAAAAACTCTTACTTCTGCATGTGATTTTGTAGGAAAATTGTTTTGATTCTTGAAATTGTGACCTGATTTTTGCTGTTGTTGGTAAATCCATGTTTAAGATGGTATTTTTCTAGTTGGTAAAGCCCAGAATAGAATAGAATAGAGAATGAACTAGACTACTAGACTACTCATCTGGAAGAGACATTCAATGATCATCCAGTCCAACTGCCTGACCACTTCAGGGCAAGTGGACTGAATATTGATGTATTTTTAATATATTCATTTTTTCCCACTCACTCATGTAGCTGTTGGATATTAGCATGTATTCATCAATGTGTGGGAAGATTCTTCATTTATGCTTGCTGGTCAATTGAAAAAAGAAATAATAATAATAAAAAGTATACATTTCATAGCACTGAAAATATTGCAAATTTCTCTATTTTCACAAGAGTGAGCTCCACAGTAACTACATTTCCAGGCGGCTGTTCCAGCACTATGCTGTGACCTTTTTTGAGAGTATAAAATCAAGTGCTGATTCAGGACAACATTTCGTGCCATGTCAGCCCATCATTGGCAGGAGAAAGAAACGAAAGGATCCAACCCAGATGTTTCTCAGAATGTTCTGATAAACTCAAGATTTTAATGGCACTTGCTACAATAGAAAAATAATGAAAAAAAGGGGGAGAAAAAAAGCGAGTGGGAATGCTGGGCAGTCATGCAGAGGTGATCACTAAATGTCCTTTATGTGCCCAGTTTGTTCTTGATACTTAAGGACACTGTGGTGCTTGTACATGAACTGGAGCCACTTGTCGCTAGAAAGTCTGCCAGGATTAAATCAGTAAGAAATTGTTTATTCAGCCTGTTCAAACAAAAAATGAATTGTTTTGATGAATGAGATTTTTTTTAATGAATTAGCACATGTCATGCCAGTAGTTTTTGAATGTAAAGCACTGAGAGACTTTTTTTTTTTTTTTTTCCCTTTCATTCTGACATAACTGCCCTAAAATAACTGAAGTATCTGGGCTTCTGCAGCAACACAGTACATTGTATATTCCAAAGGACATAGTTGCAACTGTAGGTAGACAAATACCACTTAAAAAAAAATCTCAAAAAAAACCCCAAAAAATCCAAACCCCCTTCCTTCCTTATATATATTCCATGGTAGCTTTGATAACATCATCCTTATTTTCTTCAGTCAAAATCCAGTTGTTTCAGTTAAATGTATTTGTAGTGATAATGGAGATTTTTAAGTCCCTCTGTGAGGTTTATTACCCCAGGGTAAAAATCTTCAGATTCTTTTGAGAGAGTTCTCAATACTGGAGATAAGTTGCATGTATTAAACTAAGCCCTAATCTTCCCTTCTGTTTTCATGCAAGAAATATAATTAATTTGAGATAGGAAATGAACCTTCCACTTGTGGAAAGTGTTGTGCCTGCTAAAGCTGAGGTTGCCAACAGAAGGGAGACTACAGACACACATTTACCTTGCAAAAGGTCAAAAGTATCACCAGTCTCCTTTCTTCAGCAAGGAGAGAAAAAGTTGGTACTCCTCCTCCTCCACTGTCAGTGAGTGAACAAAAATCAGGGGTGAAGGGGATTTCAGTTGAAATAACTGCACTGAAGCAGCTTGGGGTAGTAATCCCAAGGATGTCAGTGGTGGCAGGTATCCAAGAGGAATAATGGCTTCAGAGGCCCAATATTTTCAAAATTAAGGTTTCTGGCCTTACATTTACTTGTAGTCTAGCTCTCAGGGTTCTATTAGAATGCAGACCAAGGTATCAGTCCATGTATTACTCCGTATTATAACCCTGATTTGTGCAGAGCACAACATGGCTGTGCTGAGCAAGTGGCATCTGGGGTTTGGTAGAGACTTGGAACCAGACAGAGGGCTTAAAAGTAAGGATGGAAGGGTATGGGCTGTGAACATTAGTGGGGTGTAAGTTAAACTCAACTCTTGGCATGAAAAAAACCTTAAACTCAGCAACTCAAAATCATACATAGATTCCCCTTGTCTATGTGAGTACTTTCAATATATCAACTTCAGTTATTCTTATTATTAGGAATGAGAGAACTCATAACTATTAAATCTGATACATTTCCCTTGTTATTAGAGCATCCAGGGCATTGGTATAAGCTGGTTTACACAATGCTTACATCCAGGAATGTGAAGATTGGTTCCCTTTGAAAGAAACATGTGGCATCAGGCAAAATGAGGTCATGCCCACTGAAACTCCAACTTCGTACCAATTCTGGCTGGAAGGGGCATCATGTCTGGAAAAGCCCTCAGTTATAATTAGCAAACTAAGCTTGCTCCATGCTCAAGGCAGGGTATCTGACATGGAAAACCTCCAAAAGCTTTCCCATCCCATTCCAAATTGGCCACCATAGCAACATAATTAAGATGGTAGGGATATTATATTTGGAAACATGGTGCTAGTAGTAGGCTACCTTATTTAAGAAACATCTCTTCCCCTTGGTAAATTTTGGAGATGCCTTTAGCTGCAGGAATGGAGAGTGAAGAGAATTCACTGATATTCTTGGAAAACAAGTAAAAAGTTTAAATTATGGTACAGAAACCACACTACCAAGTCCATTTAATTTAAAAGAATTTCTCAACTCCTTACTCTCAAACATAAACAGGAAAGAAATAAAAAATATATTAAAAAAGTAACAGCAAATACAGAAATCTATACTCTTTGTCTCTCCTGCTGTGTTGATTGCTTTCTGTTGAATCTATCATTTGATGAAATACAACATTTACAACCTGTTTTCCTCAAATGCCACAACATGCAGGAGTGCTTCTAGGGCACCCGGCTTCCTCATCTAAATCCCTGAAGTAACATGCCCTTCAGCAGCTGGTGGTTGTTCATAGCCAGACTTTGCTGCATTTTATTTCTCAGTAGACTATTTAATTAAGACAGCAAACTGGTAAAAAACTCCACATTTTAGCCATGTTTAGAAAATCATAGGAAACTTAGCATAATCTCCATGCTGAGATAGGTTTATCCCTGTTAGCACTTGGATTACATGTCTTTGGTTAATCTTTTTAGACGGTAATAGCTAATGTTTACAGAGCTTTCACATGAGGACCTGGATTTATGTTACAGTTTTTGTCTCTTTACTCTTTCTTGTGCCCATTGAGAGAGCAGATGGGGAAGTGTTGGTGGTTTCACTTCACTGGTGGTGGAATGAGCATGAAAAAAGCTTAGGAAATGTAACCAAAGTTGGGGTGCAGTTCAGTGATGCTGCAGGTACAAGAACAACTCTCCAACCAGCAGCCCTGAAAAATAAACAGTACTCATGTAAAGCTGCTCTCATGCTTTCCTAAACTGTTGGAAGCATGAAAGCTTTCTGACACAGGCATGAAGTCATGGTAATACTGACCTCCTGGAGGGTGGGTTTGTGGTATTCTGAATCACTTGGAATAATAGCTTGGTCAGTGAGTTGGTTTCAGTGGAGATGCTCATGGAGGGAGTACTACCTAGAAGGAGGGAGGGGATCTGAGGGTCACTGTGTAGAGGAATGTGTCTTTGCCACCTAGAGCATGCAGCCTGGGATGTTCTTCTTAATCTCTCCCCAGCCCATCCCCATCTCTCTGAATTTCTAACTCTGTTGGCAATTGTGGCTCATGGATCTTGCAAGGAATTAAAGCTGCTCTCTAGCACCTTGTTGGTGCTAGAGCCATCTCCTCCCCTTGTCTTCACCTGATGGGTCCATCTTATGCTCCTTACCCCACTTTTTAAAGACGAATATCTGTGTTCTTACTATGGGAATAGCTAGTTCTTGTTTGGCACAGCATTGCTGTCATAAACCTTTGGTAATGTACACACACACACCTATTACAAAATTTTCTGACATTTTCCACCAGCTAAAAAGCATTACATCCACCATCACCTGTACCTGTGTATCAGAAGGTGTAATGGGGTCTCTACAGAGTTTGGAGCACTCTTTTACAAATGATGGGAATAAGTTACTGATAGCATTAGGGACAGGTTAGGAATAATTTAAAAGAGAATCTTTTCAATGGTCAGGGGAAGGCTAAAGGCCCATGTAAGTCTAGAGAAAGACAAGCAACTACAGGAAGTTTTGAGGACAAAGGAAAATAATTCAGCAAAGTTGAGGAGCAGATGGGGTAGAGGAAAGAGGAAGAAGAGGAGTATAACGCTGGATCACCTTCTGCACTGTGATTTATTTTTGATTCCCTGGTGGAGCACATCTGGTATTCTGGCTGTGAGCTGAGCTGCTTGAGCTTCCCCTAAAAATGCAACCCCTCCTCCCACCCCTCCTCCATAGCATTTAAAGAGCAAACTAAAATCTCTCCACTAGCACTAGTTCTATTAGTGTCTGACCTTAAAGGGCTACATTATTCTGAAGGTAATACCTGGAGGAGTATTTAAGTAGGCAACAACTTGGGGCAGTCTCCGAGGAGAACAGAAGGAATCTCAGCCTTCCCAACAAGAAGCTTCCTTGCCATTGTCCATGGTGGCCTTCTTTGAGTTTCACACTGTGAACACTGACTTTCAGGGCATTTCCTTCCACAGGTAGCCAGTGTCAACCTTGCATAGCCAACATCATACAGACTGACCTATCTGGTACTTGAGACTGTTTGATTTAGTTTCATCCCTGAGCTGAAGGTCCTCCTAATGACCTTGGCTTGGGTGGTTTAATACTATGACTGGAACCATACTGTGATGACACGATGTTAGGTAACAGTTCTGCTTTCACAGCCTTATCTAAGTGTAGTGACAAGGTAAAGTGAATAGATGTACAGTAGGGACAAGATGCTGCTCAAGACAATGGGGTTCATCTCCCTCATATTTTCCCATCTGTCCAACCTCAGACATAATATCTAATAATATTTAAAATAAATATCAGCTAAGCAGCAAAACTTCATGCAGGCAAGGACATCCCTATGGACAAAAAAGGTTGGGGTGAAACTAAGATGCTCACTTCTCCTCTCCTTCTTTAGCAGTGTATGCTGAAGCCAGTCAGATTCCTCCAGTTTTGAACCAGTCTATCTAAGAACCAAATCTGGTTCTGCACTTGGCAGGAGCACAGATACAGAAATATTATGCACAGCCAGATCTGCAAATAAAGATCTGCTAGATTAAAGGGCAGATATACAGTACATGTTTTGCTTTCCTGGTAGCCTGGAGAGAACCACCCAGACTTCTAACTTGTGCACGTATACTTTCAAAAGGGCAAAAATGTTGCTTTCATAAATTAATTTCACACACTTTACAGAGATAAAAATAATCACTGTGACATTTTGTTTGTCTTCCTTTTTTCCTGTGTGCAAGCAGCCAACTCTCAATTACTTACAGCCCTAAATTTGTTCCGCTCAATTGTGAAAAGCCCCCGCAATATTCAACAGGAGGGGAAGAATTCTGATTTGTGGAAAGTCATCTTGTTTGCAAAGAAAGCAAATTTCCTCCGCTCTCAATATGCTCTATATACCAGCCAAAACAAGACTCTTGTACTGAGTGCCAACTGGTATGAATTCCAACCATTTTATGTCTTATATATTAATGTTATAAAAATATGCACCCCGATTTTTTATAACAAGAGGATTTGTTGTGGCAATATCTGACATGGCTTCTGAACTGAGGTAGACATGACAATCTAACAAAAACATGCCTGCCAGCATGGTGGCATTGGTTATGGATACACAATTGTCTCAACAATTCTTGGGGTTCTGAGCTGGCTTTCTTCAGTAACAACCATATCAGACTTGCTGAGCTTTTCTCTAGCTACTTTCTCTAGATACTTTAAGCCCAACCAGGGCTGAAAAAAAAAAAAAGTTTTGATTATTTTGCTTCTTATACATTAAAAGTAACAGAAACTGTACAGACTCTAGTTTCTTGTTAATTTTTTTGCTGTTGGGTGACTGCCCTAAATATTTCAGTCAGGTTCAGAGAAGACCCTTTCTTTCATCTACAAAACCTCATCTCCATTATCCTCCATGTGAGGAGATGTCTCATAGGAGTATGCTTCTCGTTCAGATGCTTCTTTGTGGTTTCAGCATGTGGTGAAATAAAACATTACATAAATTCAGTGAGGGCTCTGGAGGTCGTGTGTGTGTAGCATGCAGACTACAACTAAAGTCTGGGATCAGCACACAGGTTTTTGAAATCTATTTTGTCAGATATCTTGAGTACAGAGTCAGGTTAGGGCACTGGATGTGGTCACACATTCTGGGAAGAAAGCTCCCATTCTGTGAAAATAGGCAGGGACAGTAGGAGAGAGCAAGTGTTAATGAAGACCAAAAGGCTCTTCAATGCAGTCCTTATCTCCTGGTGTTTAAGTATATAGCAACACCAAAACCAGCAACTATCTGATCAGGTAACTGAAGATATAAAATCACGTAATTATGTATTTTCTCATGCAAATTCAGTGGGCCTGACTTATGGCAGTATAAATCCACACTATTGCCAAGAGGGTGAATGTAAGTGGATGTTCTACCCCACAAGGAAATGGTGCACAACAGGCACGAGTAGGAGAATGAGACACTTCGATGGCGAGTGCAGCCCTGTCCTTTCGTTTGTCCTCCAGTCTCACAAATTGTGTCTTCAAGACTGGCACACATACTTATTAGTGGGTGGTTATTACAGAAGTAAATTAGATGTTCTATTTACGTAATTATCAAAAGGCATGAGAAAGCCAAATGCTATAATCTCTACCCAGTGTGGTAGGAATATTTTGCTTGGATTGGGAAAGCACATGGCTTTGGACTGTGAGGAAAGTGTCTCCATGGACCAACTTGGAGGTTCATCAGCACCCTTTAAATTTCCCAGTGGGAAGCACCAGGAAGCCCTGACCACAGCAAAGGCTCAGGGCTGTGGGGCAATGCATGTGGCCAGCTGCTGGCTGGGATTAGGGGAATCTGCCCCTGCCAGGTGCTGGTACTATGCCTCTTCACCAAACATTTTTTTGTTCTGACCACCTCTCATATTGGAAACAACAGTTCTTTCTCCTTCCTTCTTATTCAAATGCTTACTTCCCTTTAAACTTTGGTTTCTTAAACTGCCAACTATTGGTTCGTGGTCCTGTGAAATAGCCATCTCCTTGATCAATCAATCAATCAATGAGTCAATCAATCTCATAGACTTCAAAGAGCAACCCTGCAGCAGTTGGAGTAGAACACTATCTGTCCCGAGCCTTCGATGGAATCCTGTTAATAGTTTTTGTTAGCAAGCTGGTTTTTCTTCTTTTCACTTCCCCGTTTTGCTTTTTCCTTTCCCTATCTCCCAAAACAAAAGTGGTGTCCAGCTATTTTCCGTCAAGACCAGGAAAAGACTTTCCCTTTTCTGCTAGATCTCATCGCTGATTTGTTTCACCTTTCCAAAACTTGCTCTTTTATGCCAGTACAAAATCATCACAGCTACAGGCAACAAGGGGTCCCATTTTCTAATGAAAACAGTTTGTGGGACTCATTTCCCCTTCAGCAGCATACTATTAGTGTTGTTAATAGTAACTGTACAACATACATTGCAGCAGCATCGGCCTCAGAATCAGGACCCCAGTTCAGTCTAGAATTGCTCAGAAATACATGAATACCTGAAAACAACCAAGAAGCAATACCACTGTAGGGCTGGCTACAAAAAAGGCCAAAGATGAGTAGCCCCAGAGAGATAATTCTAATAATTTACACTCTTTCTGAACATTAGCTGCTTTTAAAGGAGCACTGCAGATGAAAAGAATAGAGAAACCTTCTGGGAGGCAGCAAAGCCTGATGTGCAGCCCTTCAGCACTGAGGGTTTTTGACTGTGGGCTGAATTAAACATAATTCAGCACCATCGATGCCAGAAATCTCAATAAACTGTGCCTCATCCAAGATCCTGGTGTGCTGGGTAGCAGAAAGTGAAGAAAAGAATAGTGAGACAAAACAAGCATCATCAGGCTTTATCATGCTCTGCACTGCCTTTTGTAACAGTGAAAGCATTTTCTCATTGGAGAAGGCTCCTCTGTGGGGTTCAGTGAGGAGAGGCTGTAAAAACCATGTCCAGGTTCATTGACTGAAATGAAATACAGAGCTCTGCTTCACATCTGACAAGAGTGAGAGTGCTGGAGCTGGGTTTGCAATTCTGAGTTTGTGTTACAAGTGGGAAGGGGTACCTAGAATGAAAGTGGAGGCTGGTTGAGCAGGCTTAAGGTGACAAAGGAGACCCAACTCTGACACATAAATGAGACTGTCTTTCCCAAGGTGATTGCAGCTACTGTGAGACAGAATTACACCTCTGAGGAGCCAGGGTATGCAGTTTGGGATGCATAGGTAGACCCAATACTGAAAGTTCATATTGGTATCAGAAAGGAAGGTTCAGTCCAGACTGGAAAAAAATAATGTAGAGATCTTGAGCGTGCAAAGCCCAGTAAATCCCAAAGATAGAACCTGCAGAGACATTTATCCTCTCAGCCACAGCCACATCAGAAAACCTGTAGTAGCCAAGAAAAAGCAGACAATGTAATGAGCTGACTCTCACCCAGCCCTATATATCATTACTCATTTTATCTTCCCAGGAGAATGTACAGGTATTGGGCCATAGTCCAGGAAAGCACTTAGGGCCATATTCTGATCACATGCAGAAGAACAGTACTTTGCTCAGCAAACAGCACTGCCCAAGTCTTTGAGGTGATTTATGGAGTTAAATTTGTGCAGAGCAAAGGCACCAGCATTCATTTGCTTCCTGAGATTCTGAGTAGTGCTCTACCCAGTCAAGCTGCTTGCTGCTGGAGGTTGTTCCCATGTGCATGTGCTCTGTTAGCAGACCTAACTAATTACCCAAGCCAAGGAAAGAGAAGCAGAGCTGCCTCTCTGACTCCCACTGGAAGCCTGCACTGAAAACAGTTGGAAAGGGCCCTCCAGATTTTGGGAACTTGCTGCAAAAGCACACCTGCCCTGTGGGCCAGTAGAGTGTGTTTCAGGGCACAGGCTGCTAATTCCTAATTATTTAACTCCATAAACTGGTCAGATGAAAGTGCAGGTACTCTGGATTAATGTTGGACAAAGAGAAGTGATGCACCTTCACCTCTCCACTGTCCTAAGATTCCCCAAATGCAGCATAAATACCCTAGACCAGTCTTGGGGAATTTCTGTGCTGAGCAGGTAATATTAAAAATACCCTCATTTAGAGCCCAAGGAGAAACTTCCATTGACCTCAATGGGTTCTGGATCAGAGCCTACAACATCCTTGTCCAGATCTGAATTTCAGATCTCCAGAAACAACTTGAAGGAGTGGGGATGACACCAACAAACCTAGACAACTTTTTGATTTAGCAAAGATGTTATGCTGCTAGATGAAAGACTGCTCATCATCTGAATGAACAGAAATCAAGTTAAAATTAATTTAGAAAGTTGGATTAAGTCCACCAATATAGGAATCAATTCAAGGTGAACTATGGAATGACAGCAAAAGTCAATGCCACATTGTTCATAAATGATGAGTTGGTGAGTGTTACACTGACTGCAGCTGCAGTGACTTGAAGGCTCTGGGCACTTCATGGGCTGGAAATTCAGTGCAGTGAAGACACTAATCCTTTTATTCTAGGTGTTAGTGTAGCAAGGTTTGAGGAAGAGACAGAAGTTTTAAGATGACAGTGTTAGCCAGTATAGGCACAGGGCTGTTTTGGTGGTTTAATAAAAGCTATGCATGGGGATTTTGGGAAAATGGAAACCTGGCTGAGGCAGACAGGGTCAGGCACCTGCCCAGGATGCACCAGGGCTCCTGGTGGCTGCTGTGCCCGGGGTTCTATTTTGCAGAAGTGGCACGAAGGCAAGAGGATGAGTGGGTACTGGTATTAACCAGATCTACATGGTGCTGGGAGAGCACACCATGCACAGTGGGCAGCACATGGATTGGGTATAGGAGAGGATCATCAGTGCTGGTGCCTGAGCACAGGAAGGGCCATTACTCATTATTTACTAACTCAACATCCAACCTGTACCTGCTGTCGCAACAGCGTGCGCTTTAATCATATTAGAAAAATTGCACTTCTGCTTCCAAAATCAATTTGGTGGAGATGTTGCCTCCATAATACGCAGGGCCAGATCCTCAATAAGGCAATCAGCAGTGTTGTGTTGACTTTGGAGAAGATGTAATGATTCATATCTGCTAGGAAGCTGATCCTCAATCACGGTGTGTTGAGAGGAGAGAAAATGTAGAGCTGTGATGACTGAGCAGCATCTTGAGAATGATTAACAGGCTTGCTTTCTGGGGGTATGGGTGAAATACAGTCTATGTGCAGAGAGGCAGCACCAGTCATAGACAGTAATTAAATCCCACATGACCTTTAGGTTTAAGTGGAATAAAAGCAGTGCATAGGAGTTGATTTCATGAGTAGGCTTTCCTCTCTTTAGAACACGGTAGACTCAGGTCAGAAATTTGGGAAGATTAAATAGAAATGCAACACCTAATACAAAAGTAAATGGTTGCAGTGTAATGTGAAGGAACACCCACTGCATATATGAAGCAGAGGGGAAAGAAAAGACATCCATCATTATCTTTTTTTGTGAACAAATGGTCACATTTTACTGTAGGACACACCAGGAGCAGGAAGATCACCCTGAGGTTGACAGAAAGTTTCTTTGGGGTGTGTCTGCTGGCGTTTGAGGGGGATTAGCTGCTGCTCCCCCAGTTGCCATCCCAGCTGGAATATCAGACCCCGGTGGTAGCTCTCCAGGGACAGCAGTGAGCCAGCACGTGCAGCAACTGTTTGAAGGGGGGATTAAAGCACGTCGTAAAAACTTGTGGCCAGAAGCAGGAGAGGAATGTTTTCATGAGACATCCGTAGGTTATGAAGCACCGGGTGTGCAGACAGCTATTAAATAAAAGGCAGAGAGCAAAGCACTCACAAAGCACAGGAAACCACACGTTTATTTCTTCTGAAGCCCAGTGAGCAGTAAGGCAGGAGTCCAGCAAAAGTCCTTGTCTCCCTCCCCTTGTGCTGAGCTTTCAGGTTGGCTTCTGCTGCAGATCTGCTGTTCATGCAGTCAGGGAGGGACTGGCCAGTGGTGGCTGACAGCCATGAAGGGATGGCTGTGTCACCAGCTGTAGGGTGCTCCCCATCCCTACCACAAGCAGGCAATGGTCCTTGCTGTGTGGTCACATCCAGGAAACCAGGAGACCTATAGCTGTTACTTGGACCTGGCTTGAAGGAAACAGACCTGCTGTAAATCTGTAAATTGCCAGGTTCAGATCATCAGACAGGCAACCTGGAAAGCAAAAGTTACTGCTGCTATGTCAGTGTAAAGGACCTACTGCTAATTTTGTGAACATTTACAGACTGGGTTTTGAATATAGTTGTTCCTTATGGCATAACTGGGACTGCAGCTGAGTAATACAATTTGACTTCCTCTACTCTAAAAGATTCCCTTTTTGTTTTCTGACAGCTTAAATTGTAGTTATCACTTGACATAGAGTGCAGCTGGCTAGAGATCTAGCTAGAGATCTTGCACTGAACAGCCCAAGGTAGGGGAACACATGACTGAACAGAGGACAAAGAATTGCTTAAAATGGTTGAGTACTAAAACATCTCCAGCCTTGACTGTATGCACTCATTTGAGGTTTTTCAAGCTATTAAATATTTTTCAATTCTGTATTTTTATTGGTTTTTCCTGGGTCTTGTCCTTTTTCCTTTTAATTTTTTTTTTTTTTAATCCTCTTTCCTGTGAATTCACTTTACTAAAAATACCAACCAACGTTCTCTTTGTACAGTGAAATCAGGTTGGTGAAAACTGGTTTTGTGCAAGCAGCACAATAAAAGGTGCATTCAGGAATATATCCAACAAGTAAGGTCTCTGCAGGGTGTAAGTCTTCTGAAAAGGGAAGCCGAATCGTGCAAGCCCTTCCATTGCAGGCTTGTGCTGCTATTGAAGACAACCATGAATAAGGTTTGCAGGATCAGGCCCCAGAGTTCAGCAAAATTTAGTTCCTGGCTGCTCTCCATAGCATTTAATGGCCGAAATAAAAGAAGGAATTAATTTCTGTTTTAAATCCTTGGCAAGCAACTTCATCTCATTGCTTATCTTTTCATGGGAATCAAAGGATCCTGCCTCGTTACAGCTACTCACAGAGTAGGGGCTCGAGGGAGAGCAAGGTATTTGCTTTCTTAGATGAAAATCAGATTCTGACTGGTGGTATTTTCAATAACGTTTAACAAAGCTGCATTGCTGAAGAAAAGGCAATATCGTGGCTTCTCTGTGTTTCCATTCTTGCCCTAAGTAGGGTTCATTTTTCAGCCAAAGAGTTAACCATTGCTGCTGTGCTCACCCAGCACTCTGCTCTTCATGGTGGCTTCTATCAAACTCCATTTTATTGTGAAGCATTGCACTTTTGGAAAATATAGCCCACCAATTTGGTGGTAAACAAGCCTTGGCTTTAAGACAAAGCTTGTTTTAATCTCCATGATCAGGCTACAGATCTGACCATGTTTTTAAACAAACCTCTTACGAAGAAATCCTATCCATGATTATTATCTATATGAGAATAAAAATGTCTAATTACCTTATATTAAATCTGTATTTATCAATTGTGGCTTTCTCTGGGAAATTGTAATTTGCAGAAATGCTCCACATTCCAGGCTGTAACAGTTGGAGGTGGATGTCCTTAAGGATGAGAAAAAAAGTTCTTTTTTAAATGGCACATTTACTAATTATAAAATGCTCTTATCTCTCTGCAGCCAAAGCCAAAATGAACATGTGCCTTGCACTAAGAAATCCCAGGATTGTCACAACTTGTGCCAGCTGTTGAGGTTATGACACCTGTGCCAGCATCGCCAGCTCTGCCCACTGTCATCTGTTCCAACTGTTCCATCTGCACTGTTTGTACCAATTCTCCCATTTCTGCATCTGTACCTTCTGCAGAAACGGGTCCAACAATGCCAGCTGTGTCATCGGTGCCAAATATGCCAGATGTTCTATTTGTCCACCCTGGGCCAAATCAATGTAGTTTTGTGCTCATTAGTTTTAGCTGGTAGATTCTATTTCACAATTTTTTGAGATGCACTTAGATCGAATCAATTCTAAATCACCACTACAACTGCTTTACATCTATCTTGCCATAAACAGAACTTTGTTTTTTATCCCATATTCCGTCAAAATTATTTTGAACTTATTAAATCGCACGTGATGATACAAATTCTGCCTTAATGAGAAGGTTATTTTTCTGTTTCCTGTAGAGGATGTAGCTGAAGAGAAATGAACAGAAAAAAGATAAGGGTCGTGGTATCCAGGCTGTAAATAATCCCCATGGTTACAGTAAAAAATTGCCCAGACATCGATACACTGACTGAGAAAGCTCTGGTCTCCATCCCTTATTCCACCACTGCAGATCAGGAGAAGCCCATCTAATGTCAGTTTAGTTGCTCTGAGTACCTTAAGCTGCAAGGACAGAGGATGATGGTGCTCTGGATGTGTACACTGGACATGTTTACCAGAGCTGTTCTAAAGGTCTGTTCTCTGCATCACCATCCTGCCCATCAGAGGGCAAGCATTGTGCTGCCACTGGACTTCCACAACTACCCTGTGGCTGCACCCAATCTCCAGAGCTGTTCTGTTGGCAAGTTTAACCTGTATTGATTTGGGTGGTGTGTGGTCTGCCTTTTCTGTGCTTCACTGATGACATAATATTGGAAAGATGAATTTGTGGGTCACAATTTATTTGGAGACATCACTTACAGGACTGTCCCAGTTTGTGTCCTTGGCCACATTCTGAAAGATCACTGAAGGTGGTGGGACTTCTGGTTGCATCGTATCCTTTGGGATTTGGTGCTCTGGGTCACTAAGGTAAGTAAAAATCTGCCACTGTCATGTATATCAAAATGAAGTTTGTTCCTGCATAAGAGAATGAGCCCAGGTTTTGCATCCCCATCTAATACTGCTCAAAGTGGCTTTCACAATGAAATGTAAGTAGGACATGGATGGTGTACTGGGCTGACCCAAGGTCTGCAGGTGACCACAACTGCATGGGCACTCAATCAGCACAAGTGACAACCCCATCCTTGACCCTTGTGGGTCTGCATAAACCCAATCTACCACTCTGAGCTACTGAGAAGAGCAGAGGTGACAGCTCCTCATCAAAGGAAGGTACAGACTGAAAAATAGCAAGTCAATTTAGGAAAGGGGACTGAGGGAGAAGGAAAAGAGGAATTTAACAGCGAGGAAGGCTGTAGGTGGGGAAGGAAGCTGGAGGTCCAGCAGAGCCTTAGAGATGTGGATGCTGGGTACATCTCCCAACCAGCAGCAGGGAGCTGTGCTCCTCTGAGGGATAGGATCCCAGTAACACTGCAGAACACTTTGGTCCTGTCCTGCAGCTGTCACGACAAATCTTATCTTCAAAGCTCCTTGAGCTCTGGGAGGTGGCTACATGCAAGGACTCCAAAGTGCAGTGTTTGTCCCTTTCTTCAATGGGATTAAGAAATAGGGAGAAAATGGACAGAGAAAATAAGAAATAAATGTTTTGTGTATCTGGTTTGGGTAAGTGAATTGGCAGCCAATGAGAGGGACAGACTTCTTATTAGGAAATAACTCCTGCAGCTTCTCAGACAACTGTGGCAGAAACCTATGATTTGTTGCTTTATAAATTCCTTGGATTTCCAAGTTGTGCAACTGGAGGACACCCTGTCCCCCAGCTCTGCAAGCTTTGCCATCGTGGTCAGCAGTGACCTGCCAGTCATTGTCTTTACTCATATGGAAAATGCCTTGAGATGGGAACTATTTTATTTCTGTGACATTTACAAGAGAAGTCTCTAGTATTCACTCCAGCTGCTGTAAAACACCATCTGAGAGCAATAATAAATAACACCTTCTCTGCTCTTCAGTCACCTGTGCCCCCTACCCCATCACTGCACTGCTGTGAAGTAGTGCCAGGTCTCCAGCCCATCCCTGTCTCCTTAGCAGAGCTTATGGAGGAATCCTTGGAAAGCACTTCTGATGCTGTCTTTCTCAGTAGCTGATTTTAAAAGATTTGGTCTTGGGCATAAAAAAGAACTTATTTTCCTCCAAGTTAAGTTTTCTAGGACCTGTGGGGTCTTTTTTACTTCTTTCTCTCACACTCCCTGCTTCCTGCAGCCATCTAGAAGATTTGCTTATGCCCCAGGAGGTAGGAATAGCTTCTCTCCTGTGCTCTGTTGGCCTTCTGCTGTCTTTTCAGAGTTTCCTGCAGGTCCCTGATTTGCTGCAGAGCAGTGGGATGTGTTTGGTGGCCACTGCTGTGTGGTGAAAGGAGAAGCAGGATCTTTTGGAGCTTGTTATCTCCTCACTGTTTTCTGTGGTTTGCCTTCACAGCACAGGTAGTCCCTGCCAGCAGTGCCATCCCACCAGGTGTCTCAGGCACCTTCACTGGTGGCCTGTGACCTGTTCCATAAGGGAAGGACAGTGAAGAAGATTTTGTCACCTCCATTGTTTTGTGCTGCCCTTGGTGATGGGTCACATAAAGGAGTGTTTCCATATTTCACTTTAAAAAATAAAAAGTTTTGGAGGCCAGTGAGCTGGAGACCTAGTCTTTCCTTTAAGAGAAGGTGTTGTGGAAAAGCCCTGGGGATTTTTACCAGCTTTCAGTTTTGTCCTGAAGAGATTTATTTTCTTTTTCGTTAAAGGCTGTTGTTTCCTTTCCTTTCAAGTCTTCCTGAATTATATGGATCTCTCCCTCCTTGTCCCAAGTAGCACAGCTGATTCTTTAATCACTCTGTTTGACACCTAGCTAGCAAATGTAGGTCACTTGGTCACTTTTATTTATTAAAATACTAAACCAAAACAAAACAAAAAAATGAAGCCCAAGACTGAGAATGCAGAGTAGCTCCCAGTTTAGCTTTAGTTTAGTTTGTGTGCTTAAAAAGAGAATATGGCTGAAAGGGCTGTGTGTTCTAACCTGGCACTGTGCAGCTCTAGCTATATAAAAACACTCACTTTGCTCCTTGCCACCACTACCAATAACACTGACATGAATGTGCACACATTCATACACCCCCAGATGATTGGCCATGTTTGTAGGCAGCACAAGCCAGTGCCCATTACAGCCCAGTTCTTGAGCTCACTGAACATAAACTACATTCAGGATATCTTCTTTTTATAATATAATTTTATAAATAAGCTGAAGTATGAAGAATTTTAAATATTTTCCATTCTTTCAACAGAGTGACTGTCCAGATCAACTTAGAGGGAGGGTTTGCACTCTGGGTAAAAGCAATGTGCTGCATTCCAATTAGCATCTCTGGCTGCCCTGATCTTAGGGCTGGCCAAAGGTCAGAAATGGTCCTCATCCCACATCCACCCTTGGCACCTCTCCCCATGGAGAGGGATGCATCATCAAGAGACTCCTACTCCAGCTGCCCCCACAGGGGAAATTCCCAGTTAGCAAACCTCAGTAAAGGGGACATAAATGGAACTGAGATTGTGTTGAAGAATTTTTTATAGGGTGCCTGTTCTTTCTCAGCTTTTTTGCACCTTTCTGGTTTCATCTGAGCGACAGGAACAAAGACGAAAGCATCTGCTTTAAAATTCTCCAGAAGAATTCCCCAAAAAAGGAATTTCCACAGCAAATTTTGAACATGAGCAGTCCAATGGGTGTGACTGGAAAGGTTTTGTTTTTCTTTTTTCTTGCAGCAGAAAATACCCAGGCTTTCAAAAAAGAATTAATTCAGTTCAGTATTTTTTGGTTTTATTGCATTCATTTAACAAATGTCATTACTTGCAGCTTAAAAAATAACTGAGTTTGTGTGAGCTCTCCTGATACTTTTTTCATTATTCTGGTGGGCAAAAGAAAGAGAGAGGAAAGCAGCTGAAGGGTGCCAAAACTGGTGAATTTCTATACAGAAAAAAACATTTAGGTGGTGCTGAAAATTTTTGAGCATTGAGCAGTGGTATCGGATTGCCTGTAGAAACTTTTTTTAAAATATAAGAATAGCTCGTTTGTTGAATTTAAAAAAAAAATCATATTTCACACTGGGCTGCTATGAAGGGTGGAAATTTTCTTGAAAAATTGTAATTTTATACAACTCTAATTAGCAAACTGTTCATATAAACCCACAAGCTGTGCAGCAGATTTCACTTCCAACATCTCTACAGACAAGACAGAATTTCACCTACTTATTTACTGATCATGTTGCAGCATTCTTTTCTACTGGCTGATGACTGTGCAGTGGCTTATATAAAATGTGCTGGTGATTTCACAGCATTTCCATTGGACAAGTGTCCATGTGCTAAAGCAAATCACCATCACTGGCACGCTCAGGTTGGCAGTTTTGTTAGGCAGGAACCAAGGAGCAGGAGATTGATTTGTCTTCTCAACCTGAGAGATGGTACAACCAAAAGCAATAGAAAAATATGGATGGGGTTGTCTGGGGTCTCATGCACTACTCTTTCCCTCTTGGTATACCTTTCAGCAGCATGAATATTTATGACTGTACTTTGTCCTGCTAGAGACAAAATAAGACATGCCCAAGGGGATTCAGTCAATGCAAATAAAAGCAATGTTTGCAAGCATGAGTAAATCTCAGTCACGGTACTTGGCATTTTATGTCAAATACAGCTAAAGTGCAAAATTGCAAGAGATAGACATGATTTCAGGACAGAACTGTTGTTGGAAGGTCACTGGGAAGAAGTGGAGCCTTGAGCGATGAGTCCTCCCTGTTTCGGGCCACGGGTCAGGCAGGGTTGCCTGTGTTTCATGCATAGCCACTCTGGGATCATTAATCCTGACTGAATCCCCTGTTTCTCTGAGGTGGTAAACTCACAGATACTGGTTGGATCTTACTCCTCTGACAGCCAAGCTGTACCTTGCACTAGTTTCTTGTGCGTTTCAAAATGCCTGAAAAGTTTTTCAAAACTCTGGTTTTTGGACACCATGGCAGAGGCTGATGGGGAAAGATAACACTTGATTAAAACTAACTAGATTTCTTGCATTCTTTCTTTATTGGTAGCCCATCTGTACTGAAATAAAAAATAAAAAAACCAAAGATGACAGTGCAAGAAGGCTCATATTCTGCAAGCATCTGCTCAATATTTCTACTGAAAAGTTTGCCTTCCTCCTCTAATTTTCTTACATGATAACATGGGGAACAGAAATTTCCATCTAACTTTATTAATTTAGTTACACTGCTTTTGTTAATATTTAGAGATACTGCTGTTTCATTAATGTTGCTTAGGCTAGATGCATTTAATAATATTTATACACTGATAATATTTATTTTTCCATTCCTTTTTTATGTCAGTAAAATGAATTTCCCCCAGTAGAAAAGCTAAATGAAAGTCTCCCTGTGCTCTTCACATGTCTCTGTAAACTTAAAACATTCTCAGGTACAGTGTCTTAGACTGAAAAAACTAGAAAGTATATTACAATATTGTCTCCTCTCTGGAAGTGTTCAAAGTCAGGCTGGATGAGGCTCTGAACAACCTGGTCTAGTACAAGGTGTCTCTGCCCATGGCAGGGCATTTGAAACTGGGTGATCTTTAACGTCCCTTCCAACTCAAACCATTCAATGATTTTTAAATTTATTTCGTGGCTTCCAGTTTAAGCTGCATGGAGCAATAAAATTAAACATATAAATGTTCTATTTGATATCTTTCATTTTGTCTTTATCTGTGAATGTCTTATTTATCTGTTCACGTGTACATACATTTACTTGCAGATAATGACCACCTCAAAGTATGCTTTTCCAGCTGTTCTGTCCTCTGATTAGACATCTTGTTATTTGCAAGTTGGAGAAGCTTTAAAATCTGTTTTAAAGCTTCTCATTGTGAATAGGTATAGTTTGTCTTAAGTAGAGAGCTCAGACAAATCTGGTTTTGTTTCTCAGTATTCAATAATCCAGTAGCTCATTTGTGTTTAATATATACTTATTAGGGCTTGGATTTTCTAAGTGGTACAAGATATCATCCCTCCCCATACCCACCCACTCCCTTTGGACATACCAGTTTATTTTAAACCCCAAGATTCTTTCAAATACCAGGATAATTCAATTTATTAGCATAAATCCATTCATGGGCATCAAATACCTATTTAAATTGATATGCATTTATTTATTTTTCTATACCTTTCCATTCTTGATGCTACTATAAACTGAAATGAGAAATCAGTAAGTGTAAAACCAACAGCTCTCTTTGAAGTGTAATAGCTACAGGTTTTTATTATTTAGAGCTCTGTGGTACATGATCACAGGTGTATTGAACTCACAGTCAGGTATTTTCTGATATGGCTTTGAGTCTTGTCTGTGCTTCTATGAATTGCTGAGAAAGCTTTTACTGCCTTTGCCAGATTATTAATCTGCCTTGCCCGATTATTCCTCTTCCTCACAAGGCACTACAGTTGTTTGGTGTGAAAATAAGAACACGCATCCTCACTGCTTGTCTTTTCTTTCTGTTTGACTTGACAATAAAGTCATAATGATGAACCAGTGACTCTTCAATTTTATCATCTTGGCAAGTTGTGTGAAAACAGAAATACAGCTTTACTGCAGGATGAAAAAGAAAGAAAAAGAGGTTTGGATAATGTTTTTCTCAAAGGCTGTTATTTAAAAAGTTCTGTCAAAGGAAAGAATAATGCACAAAAAGGCCTGTGTTTGTTTCACCCTGTTGCTTTTTAATCACACGTGGTTTGATATAGTGCCTGTCAGAGCTAAGTGGGCCATTAGAAGCTCCTGAGCAACTTGAGTTATGTTGTTCATTGTGTTTTACCCTTCATAATCTGTTGTTTGATACAACTTGAGGCCCTGGTAGGTGCCCTGGTGTTTGGCCAAGACCCTTCCCTTTTGCCATTCCTCACAGGTCATGGGTCAGCGGCCCGGCTGGAAAGCCAAAGTGTCTTTTCTTTGGGAGGAAATACCTCTGCTGTGAGAGCATTACCGGGCTGATACTGCTCATTTATCTGTTCTGTTTCCAGTTATTCAGGGCCAAATGCCCTGTACTCATGGTGAGCAATGATTTACAGCACTTAGTGCAAGTTGCAGAATACAGTCAATAGAGAAGCAAGAAAGTATTTGCACAGTGGATGTGCCATCCTATTTGAGACTCTTAAGATTTCTAGACTTTTACTGTCTCTGGTGCTGTGACATTATTTAGACATGAAGTCAAACTGTGAGAGATGGTAATGGAAGAACAAACAGGCTGGTGAGAGACCTGTCAATGTTTAAAGCACAAAATTACAACCACATCTAAATTTTTCCTTCTAACATTTCAACTGTAGGGATGGGCATCCCTAAGGGTGCAAATCTGAGATGAGTTTAAGTTCTTCACTTTCATGTAAGTAAGATAAGGTACATGGCAAAACACATTCAGTGCTAATAGGGGAACTTCTCCATGTAAGCAGACAATCAAAGGTGTGATTGCCCTATAAGGCCACAACCAGGGACAGTTATTGAGCCCTTAATCCATTCTAATATGTGCTTTCATACAGATCTAGAGAAGACACATTTTCTCCTGAATTAAGTGTTGGCCTTGTGATAACAAAACTCATGAAAGATAAGAAAGATTCTGACATCAAAACTACACATCACCAAAGAAATTTCTGCAGACTGAAACACTGAAGCTGCATGTAATTATGGACTGTTTAAGAAAGATATCCCCATACAGAAGACCAGCACAAGTCAGATGAAGTTTCAAGTTCTTGATAACTTGATTAGTGGGGTTGTCATGGTACATAGGACTCATGCTGTTCATATTACATAGGGATGATTTTTTTTCCTAAACAAAAGAAAGATTGGGTCAGAAAGATATATTTCTAATATATATTATTAAATTTATATATTATTATAATATTAGATATTATTATTTATATTTTTATATTTATATATTTTATATATTTATATATATATTTCTTTTAATACACCAGGTTTTTAAAAGTACATCAATTTTGCTCTTTTTTTCTGTCATATATGTGTAAAATATTACATTTTGTTCTTCAGTTTTTCACTATTTTAAAAAAGGATTTTGATATGCAAGCTCCAGCTTCAATTAAACCTGTATCACAAGCAGAAGGTAAAGGAAAATATTTCCAGCAGCAATGATTGGAAGCCAGTCTGTATCATCTGGGTTTTATAAATAGGATTTTCTTTGAAATGTTGCTTGGCACACACCATGCTGCTTTCTGAGAAATGACAATGCCATTATTTACTAATTATCACAGTCCTCTTGGAAGTTGAACATAAGTGCTGGTCTTCTCTAACAAAAGAAATATCCTGTAATGAGAAGGTGATACCTGTGATGAGAAGGTAAAGAGAACATGGAAAAGTCAAGGAGGGGACATAGGAAAACAGATTCCTCAGGACTGAATATATCCATGAACTGGGAAGAGATCGTAATTTCTCCACAGAGTAATTGCAAGAGTCTTACATTAAAAGACTTCGTCATAAGTATACTTTTGGTTTTATAAACCAGATTGCCATTTTATCATTTGATTTTCCTTTGCTGAAATACTGCTCCCACACCTCGTAGCTCTTGTTGCAGTGGGGATGAGATGTGTTTTCTGCCTCTCTGTTGCAAGAAATGTGGTGGCTGTAGCAGGAGATGTTCTTGTGGTGCAGGGACAGAGGAAGGGGTTATGATGCAAACTCTTCTTTTAATAGATCCAAGTTCAGAATCAATTTGCTAGAAATTTAACAGATGCCAAACAAATATAATACGCTTTTACCTAACTCCACTGGAGGAAAAAAGCTAACAGAATTAAAACCTTGGAAACAATAGGTTTTTGGAAAGCACAGCAATTTCTTGATCTTGGTATTGATCATTTCCCTGATTATGAGCATTGTACAAATTTGCAGAAAGTTCAGAGCCTTAATCCAGTGTGCAGCACTTCCAGGTGCTGATCCTTGGAGTACCTTTACCTTTGAGAGATTTCCTGGTCCCAGCTCCTCAGGCACAGTGTAGATACAGCCAGTGTTTTGGATGCTGTGTAAATAACAAATCCTACATCCTAGAAACTCATGACCATTTCAGTGGCTCAATCTCTGAGTTCTGGAGGGCTCTGTGTTTTCAGCAGGGCTTTCCTCAGGGCACAGGATGCTTGCTGTCTGTGCACCCTCTGCTTTGCACCTATCAGGAGGATGGCAGGAATACTGCACTCCAATAAATCTGTGTAGCTTGGAAAAACAGAGTGGAATGTTTTAAGCAGGAAGCTCTAAGCAAATGGACAATAAAAATGTTGGCCTAAATCACCTTGTCTCAGGTCCCCTTTTATAACATGGGTATAATCCAGCTGCTTGGGGTGGTAGGAGTGTTGCAAAGGACAATTTTTTGAATCCGTGGTTATAGTCCTGCAGAGAAAACAGTGAGATCAACAATTTGGGACTCAGTCTAATGTCTGGTTCACACTTCAAGGGAGGCAAATTAAAGTTTCTTGGGCAATAGTATGGCTTCTCCTTCCTCACTGTAATTATTTGCTTTTGCAGCTATAATATACTTTTAACATCTTAAAATACCACCTATGACTTCAGTGACCTGTGTCTGCCAAATCTTTGCCCTCTTCCAATCCTGTTGGACAGACACAATGTCTAATCCCAGGGGTTTGATTATCAGGGTCTCCAAATTCAGTTTTTTTTTTTTTTTAAACTAGAAACTTAAGTAGAAAGCCTAAAGGAAAAAGAGACAACCAGGATGAATCACCGGGGGTTTTGTGTGAGTATAAAGAGCTGCAAATAGAACTCAGAGTTACAGTAGTGAGACTTTTATTATTTGTAAGATCAAAGAATAATTTATCAAAGAACTGTGAGCACCACGACTTGGTACACCAATTCACTGAAATAAGCACCACTCACCCTAAGAGGAATATCTGTTGCTGTACTTGTTCTATATATTCTAAAGTGTCTCTTTAAACTTCAGAGATATATCAACTCTCCCTTAAGCAAGGAAAACATACAAATGTTTACCACGTTGCCCTGAGTGTTCCAGGCAGAGAAACAACAGAGCTGAGCCCTCAGCACATGGGTGTGCTGAAGACACTGCCTCCAGTGACAGAATGGTCTTAAGGGCTAAAATGAAGAGAGATTTGGGGAACTTCCAGGAGATGGTTGAGCCAGGAAAGGGATTGTCTGAGCCTGTGCTTGTAAGGGCCACTCCACACTGCTGCTCAGTGAAAGGCTTAGCAGGCAGCAGGTGTGGGATGCCTGTGGCTGCTGTAGTTGATGTCGCTGGCAAGGACTCTGATGGTGCACGATCATATTTTCAGCTTCTTCAAAGGAATGAAAGGCATGAACAGAGGTTAATGTAGTGCATTATCAACAGAACAACCCCCAGTCTCCACTTAAAGTAATAATCCTTTCTTTGTGAGCACTGGCAAGCTGCAGCCAGCGTACATGAAGTCATTTGTAGTTTTCTTTCACTTCTGCACAACCTGCAGCAGAAAAACACAGACGATATCCAAAATAACTTGGCAAGCTGTTTGTTTATTTGTATAAGAAGCAGAAATGAACAGGACTGCACTAAGAAGAACATTAGAAAGCCTGAAATTCACTCCGTGGACTCGTGGTAGTCTCCTGGCATCGCATAAGTTTCCACTTGTTAACAAATCCTTAATTTTTCTTCCTTCCTAAAACTTCATTTTTGCATATTAAAATGGTTTCCATGAGCTGTAATTAAAAACCAGAGTAAGCATGTTGCTTATTCTTGGGCTAAGTGTAAACTATCACACTTTGGTGAGCCCCTTTTGTTGATGCTGAAGAGCAGATTGAACAGAGCGAGGCTTATTGTCTCGAGCTAATTGTGCAGAAGTGTTTTTGGAGCTTGTCAAAATTATAAACAACTATGCACAAAACTGAAAGGTTGCTTCACAAATTAAAGAAGCAGCAATTTCTTTTGTTCTGCGCTGAAAAGATGGGAATAAAAGACAACAATGGTTTTATGAATGTGTTAACAAATAACCTGGAATAAACAAGAAATCAATTATTTTTGAAACCTTGAGGAAATCTTGAGAAAAATAATGAAAATTCTACCAGTAACCCTCTAGTCCTATACAAATTATTTCAGAGGTATCGTATTTTGTTGAGAGAACAGCGGTCTTGATTTTCATATTAATAAAATCCAATGATCTGTAGTGCCTTCTTAATTCCTTTCACATGCTAAACCAAGACCATTTTAAATTATGCTGTGTGCTACACCTTATCTTCCTAAATTCAGTACATTATTATGAATGATCAGGAATAAAAGGACTGGAGAAACACAACTGATACCTAAGTTAGAATTATTCCAAATACACTAACAGCTGAAGGCCAGAAGTATTAGCCTTTTTTACTAACATGATGAGCGATGGCCATCTGTCTCCACAAAGGATTCCCAGCCAAAATTTATTACCTCAGTCCCAGTAAACTCTTGAACTTTTCTGTCTATTAGTAAGGGGTTTAATGAAGAAGATAGAGCATGAAGGCCCAGACTCTCAAAGGTCTACTTAGGTGTTTAAGTCTTATACAGGCTCTCTCTTTCATGAAAATCTGTGCTCAAAAATACTTGAAAAAGTCTACATATTATCTTAGGAAAATTACAGAATTAAAAAAAAAAACAAACCATCAGTGCAACAATTTTCTGTAAATACCTCAGAGAATCTGGATCAACTTCTTTTCTTGCTTGAACTCACTGAAATCTGAGTTAGTCTCCAACATCATAGGAAAAAGGAAAATAAGCAAAAAAACCAAAATAGGAACAAGTTGCCTTCTGTTGTAGTGGCATGCAAAACCCTATCTCCTCAGTGTATCAGCACAAAATGAAATGTAGATACAGTTTGTGCAGAATTACAGAACTTGATCATAAAATCAGAACCAGTGTGGGTAAATATCAGTATCACCAAATAATTGCAGCCAGATTATGGCCAACATGTGGATTGTTGCATCCACACAATACAAAAGAAATGAAGAAGCGCTCCCCAGGAAAAGGAATCCTTCCACATGGATCCACTTCCTTGAGAAAGCCACCCATTGTTAGGAATTGGGTGGGACATAATCTGAACAACACCAAAAGAGTCATTGCATTTCCAAAGGTAAGAGAATGGACACCTCTGTCCATCATTAAGAGAATCATTAAGATTCATCTATCTTGCTATCATTAAGAGAAAGATAACATCAGTTCTGACAGGGACACAAAGCAGGCTGACTTCAAATATTAAATAGGTAAAATTGAAAAAAAAATTGCAAGATATTCCTATTTGGGACATACATAGCACTTTTTCATTCATAGTTCCCAAAGCCTTTCATAAGAATGGATAAAACTCCTTCCTCCTAATTTTGTAGCTACAGTAAGTAGAGGACAGAAGAACCACAGTGACTTTGCTAAAATTTGTTTAACAGTGCTTCCATAACTCCCAGCATGGCTGTATTTTATAAAGGTAGCAAGTACTGAACTTATATAGCGAAAAAAAAATCTCAGAAGGAGAAAATTAAGAAAGAAAAATACAAGTGGGAAAAAATAGGAATGATGAATTAATTGAAAAAGAACAAAAAAAGGAAAATGCACCAGAGAAGAAAAGGAGAGGGTTTGTACAAATATGTAAATACTCATACATTCACTGCAGATGTACACATGCATATTTACATGGCACTTGGGGATTTTTAGCAGGGGTACCTCTGTGTCAGAATCCTGGCACGCACGTGGATGATGAATGTGCCTGAGCTCCTGGTGTGGGGCTGTGGCAGGGAGCCCCTCTGGGACCATTAGCATCACCTTGAAAAGTTTCATTCTGAAAGGTGAGTGGGGCTTCTCCCCTGACAAGGATGCAATCAGCTGAATGACTAAATAGTTTGGCTTCTCAATGAAGCTCTGGTAAATTAGCACTTTATTAGGACAATTCCCCTCCCCCTCCCCCCTTTTTTTTAATTTTTTTTTTTTTTCTAAGCTCTGGACTCAGAGGCCTCTTAAAAGGAAAAACTGCATGGTTTAAAGTCAGTGAAAACAAACAAACAAAAAAAAAGCAATCCTCAACAGATCTTAAGCCAATGCAGACAGCCTGGGAAAATTTTTTTCTAACTATGACAGTACAATGAAAATCAATGATGGAAAATTGTTCATTTTTTGGTCAGTGCTTCCTAGCCACCCACATCTGTTTGTTTTAAAGACAACAACTTTAATGCTATTTGCTCATGTTCAAATACTGTGTCACATCGATAGAGTAGTTGCCTCAGTTTTGCCTGATGATATTTGTGCCAAATTTCCAGAACTCCTCCTTTCTGCCCTGATCTGGATCCTACTAAAATACCTTCTTTACATCTACTTAATACAATTTGGCTTTAATTCATGAAGACATTAGCTACAGCTGCACAGATATTATTTAGAGGCTGAATTTTATATTCTGAACCCCTGTGTTGAGTGTAGAAAGAGCTCATACCCAGCCTAAGATGCCATGTTGATTTTTTACAGTTAGTTTATAAACAGCATATTTATTTAACTTCTAAAGAAAGCAAGATCAATATAAAAGGGAATAAATGCAGTACCTTACTAAGTAATTTTTAGAAGATCAATCTTTGGATATTTTAAATTGATTTCCCATAGCAAGCTTTCTTTATGGCTTTTATTTCTTCATTAGTATTTTTTTCCTCTTTCTAACAGTAATATTTCTTTAATGATTTTCTGTTTATAATTGTTTGCTTTAGTCCTATAGCACTATATATATACAGTTGCTATAATTGAAAGTAACTGTAGAGTAGCATTAAAAAATTAGATAGTGAAAACCATGGAAACAGCCTAATCTTTCTACAAATTAAAAAGTCAGTGAATGACTTGAAAGAAGAAAAAAATAATAAAGTGTGAGCAAAGCATAACAAAAGCCTTTCTCATTTAAGCACTTAAAGTGGGCAATTATTATATTTCCAAGTGGGACTACTTATACCAAAAATGGGATAGTGAGGGCCAAATTGCTTAATATGCTTAGGTCTGTATTTGAGCATTCAAATTTAGCCCCTCATTAGAACTGGCCAGGTTCAGTCCAAAGCCACTAGAACTGACCAGATTAAGAACTCCTATTTTCCAAAAATGGGGATTGCCTGACTGTCATCCCCGCTCACTATCGAGCTCAGGCTCTGCTGCCTCTGCATTTGTCCTGGAAATGTGAAGGGTGACAATGGCCATGGGTCCCACAAGGCTGGAGCAGTCCCAGAATAGGATTTGGGTAACACGTCCTCAGCAAATCTTCCCCTAGATGACAAACTTCCAAGATATAAATTTCTTTTGTAGCTCATAGGAAAGCATAATTGCCCTGTGAGTGTAAGTACCAATTCTGATCACTCCACACAGTATATAGGCTGCAACTAGGATCCTAGTTTTTACCTGCTGGAAGACATTTTTATTGTAATTGCATAACTTTTATGGTACTTGATAGGACTGCTCTAGTTCTGGAGTTCGAAGGAGGGTTAATATCACACTGAACAGTAACAGGGTAGAAAGCATTCTCTACACCTATATTCACATGCTTTGTTAGTCCAAGGACAGCATGCATTTTGGTTACCTTTTGTGACAGTCATTTACTACTCGGTACTGTTATTTTGAAGGAATATTTAAAGTGTACTTCACGTACCAGCAAGGATGGTGTCAAAGTTCCTACTTTGCTCAAGGCTACAGAACTGCTAAAGGTAGCAAGGAGAAAGTTCTAAGCAATACAAAATAAATATAGCAAGATGGATTGCCCTGAAGTGTGGGGTGCCTTGTGGAAATGTGTCCTCAGGACTAAGGATTCAAATGGACTGTAAATGGAATAAGTACAGTCCCCTAATTAAGAACAATCTGAAAATTGCTACTCTTTACTCATATTCTGAGCTTCATTCATGTTTATGCAGTCACGGATCCTGGCTCAGTGGTGGAGGAGCAGGATCCTCCTCTTTTCTCATTGGAAACACAATACTGAATAATTCACTATAGTGGAGGAAAGAAAAGTCAGGCTCTCTGACCTGATGAATTCTACAGGAAAAAGACACCAAAACAGTTAGTCCATGGGCTTTTCTAGGTCATGTGCCAACTACCTAGTGACAGAAGTGACCCTAAATATTATGCATAGACCACTGAGTAAAGGAGGCACATCCCACTCTTAACAGAAGCTGGAGATGTTTTATTACTGCTTCAATTCCATAGAGTTGAGTTCCCTCCCCTGAAGAGGGGGGGTATTTGAGAGAAAAGTCATCTGGAGATATTAGGTAAATCAGAAACATTCAGATTATTTTCTAAAAGATAATGATTTACACAAGTCTGGATAGAAGAGGGCTGATATGATTCAGAGGGTGAGGATAACAGCAAGAAAGCCACTTACATATAAACCTACCTTAATTTTTGTCAGCAACTGTAAGTCTTGGACTTTATGAAGATGTCAGCTGTCCTGTCTTACTCTCTGCTAACCCAAGTGTATTAATATATCCAATGGATATATATGTGTATCACTTCACACACTACTTTGCACACTGATTCACTTTTATGTAAGATTATAAGGTTATATGTAAATATATCCATGCACATACAATGTGCATGCATTAAGTATATTCTAGTTGTGAAGCTGTTCATATTTATAAATGTTTCCTTCATTCCAAACAGATAGAGATGAATGTGCAGTAAAAGATACTGTGTAAAAGTAACTATACACATTCAAATAACATAAAAAGGTGAAGAAAAGAAATACATAGGAGGAAGGACACATAAGAAATCAAGAGAAGTTACACTTCTTAGAAAGGAGACTGACATATAAACACTAACAGAGACATGAAACAAAATCTCTCTACTTACTTTTGACTATGTTCCCTTGAGTTACAGAGAAATGGGAAGAGTGACATTTAAAACTAGTGGCTACTGAGACCCATCTCGTTACTTTAGATTGCTAGATAATGAGGCAGAAAAAGAATAATTAACATATAGACACAGCAAGTTTTTAAAATGCTTTTACTTGTTATTTCTAGTACACCTTTAATGGACAAATTATCACTTGAGAATAAACTCCAAGTGTATCTTCGGAAAATCAAAAGACCCTTAAGTCTTCTAGGTATGATGAATTTCGTACTTCAACAAACATATTTGTATTTCTTTTTCATGGGATGTAACTGACTTGAGTTTTGTGCTTTATGAAAAATAGCAACAGTGCTTTTATACTTACATAGTTTCATCAGCTTACCATTCCAAGCTTAGTTTTATGTGATTTTAATCTCAGGTGCACATTGTATGAAAAAACCTTTAAATTTGACTGAAAGCAGTCAGAACTTTATTTACCCTAATTTTTTTTCCTCATTTACAATAATTCTTTCACCATAGTTCTGCAGTTCCACTTCTCTCTGTAGCACACTTCTTTGGACTAAGTTAAGGGAAAGTGCCTGGGAATTTCTGCGTTCCATACCTATTTATTATCTCTCAGAGAATATTCTAACAAGTGGTATCAACACGTGTTTTCAAATATCTACAGATAGATGTTTAGGGCTAGAGTCAAACCGGTGCAGAAAGTTGTAGTGAGTCAGTGCCCAACTGGGGATGAATCATCCCCTCAGCACCTGGGACTGAATCATCCTCCAGGCAGAGAGCTGGTGGCTGCTGCCTTTACAGACACAAACACTGTCTCATACATAGCAGTTGTCTACATGAGGATTTTGCTTGGCTTCTTATAGCAACCATTAATTGAACAGAAAAGAAGTGGCTAAAAAAGATCAGTTTTCAGTCCAAAAGTCTTCCAGCTCACTTTCTACATCCTTTGGGTGCTTTCTCATATCCTTGGAGGATCGTTTCCAAACACACCAGAAAAATGCCTGAAAATTCTTTCACTGATTTCATGTGAGAGGTGCAAATACTGCTCACAGTCTCTATTCTGCACAAGATATCCCTCAATTATAGACCATCCAGGCTCATCTTTCAGATCATCAGCTTTCTTGCTTAATCCTGCTTTGGGGTTTAATATCAGTTTCTCTCTGATTGTACTATGGCATGCCCTATCATTTCCCTGCTGTGGATTTCTAATGTTTTTGCCACAAGAATGTGGTATGATCTCAGGCTTTCTGATTTATCTGTGTGAACTTGGCTTGATCTGTGATTATGCCCACAAGGATGGGCTTGGTGTCCAGGCCTTGGACCAAGCCACAGGACAATGTTTCCTACTATCCTAGGGGAAAAAAAACCCAAACCAAAACCAAACTAAGGATTTGTGTATCTGGTGAGTTTCATCAGTTAAGGCAATATAGTTAACATACTTCTTACCTTAGTACACATTAAAAAAAAAAAAAAAAAAAAAAAGAAAACAAAAAAGGCCACTCATTCTGAGATATCTGAGATATGAGTTAGGTATGATGTATCTGCTATAGCTGCAGTGCTTAAAAAAACTAAAATTTGTCTTATTACAACATAAAATATTTACAAGGCCTAAATAAATTGTAAATGGCACATCTTTAAAATAACACAGCTTCCTGATTGTATACAAATGAACTTGCCCCCTCCTATTTTTGAAAAAAGAGTGTCTATTTGCCAAGAACCTGAAGGATGGTATTCAGATACTGTAGGTACCTGCGCCATTTTAGATGCCCTTGGTATGCTGTCACTCCAGAAAAGCAGAGGTCTTTTGCAGTTTCCACATCTACCTCAACAACCTTGTGAATTTTAAATGTGCCAGACACCTAGACACTACAGAACAGACATCCCTCAACTGACCTAGATAGTATCAAAACAAGATGCTTTACCTCTCCACTGCAGAATGAATGCTGCTGCTTTCCCCCTCTGCCAGTCTATTTTCAGTCTGAAACAAGCTTTACAATAGTGGAAACAAACAGAAAAGTCTAGACTGCAGATAATGTTTTCTGAAAATTCTCCTGTTGTTCATTTAGAAAAGTGGTTTTTTGCATGAGAATGAAAAGACAGACTGCTATGGATGTAAACTAATGTGCATATATAAATACAGATGTCTTCTTGGCCATTTCTGAAATGAAGGCCAAATTAGTCCAGATCTGCCTCAACAGGCAGGGCTGTTGTTTCGTTTCTGATGAATCTATTTTTATTGAAACAGAATCTTCCTCTGAAGTCTATGCTGCGATTTTATCAAAACAAGGTTTGTCCCACATTTCTTTCACAATCAGACCAAGTCACAGCCAGTGGTCTTCACACCAAACTGAGAAGCATCAAGAAATTCTTATTATGAAGGAATTACTGCAGATTTTTTTCAACTGACCAAACAGGCGAAGTCAGCCGATTACGCAGACGGTGCAAAACGTGGTTTCATGTATGATACTCTCAAAATAATTTCAAAGCTTTTTTTTCTTTCGGGGGGTGGTTATCACAATGTTTCAAGACTCCAGAAGTTATTCAGCACCTGATTTGCAAACACTCCCGTTGCTGTTGTCTTCTCGGGGTGTTCTGGTGCGACGGACCAGGAGCGCGGAGTAGAACCGCGTCCGCTCTCCAAGGTCCTGAAACACGGGGCTGGACTTTGCAGCACATCCCTGCTAATTAGAAGTATTAAAAGTTTTATATTAACATCTTCAATTAAAGCTGGATGAAAAAAAATTGCTTTAAAGTTAAGCTTTAAAATTCAAATGAATAGGTTCAATCTTGGAGAAGATATTTGATTGAAATATATAACTATATTTAAATTGCATTTAGGTTCTATGAAGTATAAATAAGAAAGCAAGCAAATTGAAGTTAAGCAACTGCAGAAATGTAAAAGATCACCCTTGTGATTTAAAATATTTGTGGAGGATTTTTCATGGATATTGTATTCCTGGAAAGCAAGGTTGATGAGATTTGCCAGGCAAGCTGAATAATATACAGCTCTTGCTGAGCCCTGAACTATCAGTATGTTCATTATTAATAAACATTACTGTTCTTTCTTTGCATATGTCCCCTAACACTTTTTAACTTGGCAGTGGCTTTTGTACTCAGAACAAATGCAACAGAAGAAATGTCGTGAGCATTTGTCCTGAAAATCGAGGCACTGCACTTATTTTCCATTCCCCTTTAGTACTAACTTCTTATATGAAAAGATGGTGTGATTAATATTTCTTTCCTTTAAGATTTATTGTCCAAAGTTGTAGCATGACATAAGTTCAAGATATCAGAGACTGCATTTACATTTCTATATAACAGTTCTGAGCTGCGGGAGCTGATACTAAGGAACATCAGTTCCAGCTTTGAACAGGCTGGTAGTTGTCCAAGTTGCTCAGTATATAATGCTTATTTCCTTTAAACTGTCATGGTTTTATTGCAGAAATATACATCTAAACATCTAACCAGCTAGCAATTTTGCAACCGTAATGAAGAGACTAAGAAGCCTTAATAAAGCACCTAAGGACTGAATATGAATTTTGACCCTGCTATCTGTCTTCTGTGGCATTCTCTGTATTGGACCTCAGGAAGAATGGTCAGAGCAAGCTCAGAAAATTTGCTCTGCTGGACAATTGATGTCTTTTTCATGGATAACTAAATGACTTTTTTTTTTGACCTACCTTTAATTTGATTTTTCTTATCCACTAACTTAATTAGAATGAATAATATGGTACAAATTAAACTTGTACTACTCTGCTACCTCAAATTTCAGGGAGAATTCATTAGTAAGACCTCCCTACCATAACCCCTGAGGGATAATTTATGTAGAATGCCTTCTTTACTTCTTGCTGTGTTTTCTAAATTAAATTAAGATCACATACAAATCAGACAAGGTGTAGTTCTTGAACCAATGGAAATCAGGAGTACTGAAGGCAATGCAGTATGTCAACATTAAAATATCAGGAAATACTGTAAATTACAAAGTAACATGAAGATATTTTACTAGGATTATGGTTGAGGAAAAAAAATCTGCATTATAATCACAAATTAGTGATAAAGTTGTCACCAAAAAGAATGATTATAGAGGAGAAAAAAATACTAATAACATTTCTTTGGAAGTTTTCCTTCCTCATTTAATTACTGTTTTGGACACCTGATTCAAGAGACTGTATAAGGGAAGAATGAATTTAATCAACAAGCAATTCTCTAGGTACTTCATCAAGAAGAGCAGTTAACAAAGTGGAAAGACATTTCTGGACTGGAAGACACAACAGTTCATTATGAGAATAAGCACCATCAGGCCAAAGTGCAATTAAAAGAATGTTCATTATAACTGGAAACACAGAAAGCAAGATTTTCAGAAAGCAAAGAAGAATGTGATCTGTTTGAAGAATGGCTTCTTAAATACACAATTTAAACTAAAATATTAATAAAGACTATGCCAAAGACTTCTTGCACGCATGCCTGAGCTCTTTGTGTGAACTTGAAACAGAACCTTCAGAATCTTCTTGTTGTTCATTTTACCAGTTTCAAAAAAATTTACCGCCCTTCTGAGTGCTTCTCAGGTCACCTTCATCTCTGCATATATTGGTAATCCTTAGAAAGGACTAGTGAATTCTGTACCATGAATGAAATGCAGTTTTGTAAATGTATAGAGGTTCAAAAAGTACCTGAAGCTCCAAGAGTGCAAACAGAACAAAATAAAACAGTAGAATCCATCTCTGGGGATGGCTTTAGCTTCAGAAGCACCCCACGTGAACAGGGGATGAGTCCACCAAAGAACTGGTTCCTTTCAGCCGTGGACAACTTTCCAATAGCTGTGGGGATGTTTAGTAAGGAAGACTGGTGTTCTGCAAGTTCATTAACTGTAAAAGGGACATCTGGACTAAAATAATTGCAAAATCACCAAAGAGAGATGCTGAAATCCTATTACAGGTTTATTCACTTGACTTCCCAATGAATCTCCTGTTCCAGATAAGACTTGAAATAAGACTTGGACTAGGTTTTTGAATTCCGAGAAATACTGCTCACGGATTATACTTAGCTAATGATGTTACTCAGTTTCCTGGGTTGCAAGGTAAATATTTAAGTCAGTATTATTTGAGATGGTTATTAAAAAGCTCAGGTGTTTGTATCTGTACCTTTGTAGCGTCAGCAGCAACAGCGACATCTCCTTTTTGTTGTTTCCTGGAGAAATTTCTTAGGTTACGATATGCTTCCTTGTTTATAAAATAAAACAGATTTCCTCTAGAAGATAAAAATATGCTGAATGGTAGTCATAAAGCTTGTGTTGTTCCAACCCTAGGAAATTAAAAGTATTGCTGCCAGATGTTCCACATGGTCCGGTGTGCTGAAGCTGGGGAAACTTATGTCTACACCTCATATACTATTTGAGAAGCAAGATGCAGAGAAGACAATGGTGGCAACAGGTATAAAGTGGTGCTCTGAAGGGCTCTGCTCCTCATAGGTTTTAGCCTGTTTTCATAATTTTATCAAGTTGCCTTACATTGTCATTGTCTATTCATCTTCAAGTTATTCCTAATAACTTGTGTATTCATTATCTAATTGCAGTCAAATGTAGCAGGGATATAGAAATATCAGAAATTTTGTGTGTCTAGAATCATGAAAATTTGTAGCTAGGCACAGAGGCAAAACACAAATAAATGCTTCCTCATCTCCTCCAAGAGAAAAAAGCCAAACATGTAGTATTGAATTCGATAATGATCTGTCACTACTGTTTCTGTGTCACATGCTGTTTCCGAGCTGAAAATACTTTTCCATCACCTTTACAGTTTGCAGAATTTCATCTGAAGGCCCACTTAGTTCAGGTTTCATTCTTATGAAAAACTGCCTTCTGTCTTGTGGACCTGTACAAAAGCTGTTTACAGTTATTCCCAAATTTCTGATTTCTTTCTTCCAATTGCTGCAGGACTTGAATTTTTTTTGAGCCCATTTATTAAATATTTGGGAAGCCTTTCACATGCAGTGGAAATTACTGAAAGGGATGAAGAAGTAAGGGTTTATCATTTATTCTAATCTAGAGAACAATGTTTTATCATCAGGACAGAGCTCTTATCCAACAGTCAACTTTTTTCTTTCACACTACAAGAAATAAAGGACATTTATTTTGGTGCAATATAATTTAAAAAGCAAACCAAGATGGTAATTTGTATGGAACTAAAAAATTATTTCCTCTTGTATCAGCATTCACTATTATCAAATTATGCCATAAAATTGAAGAAATTCCTGTGGAATTGACAAGTAGACACAAGGCAATAGTCACCTTATGCAAGTTTAGACACCTAAATTACATTTCTGATTTAAAAAGCAAACCTTCTGAAACCACCCACGGAGCAAATGGGGAGAGGCAGCTTCTTATGGAAGGCAGTTCAGGGCAAGACTCCATTAACAGAGAAACCATTAGGGAATTCACATTCTAACTGGTACCATAACCTAGACTTCTAAATGTACTGTTGGTAAGTAAAATCAAGAGTAGAGATCTAAAATCCATTTTCATCTTATTCCCATGATTATATGTAACCGTATACCCCAGCTCAAGAATTATTACATTAATTCATTTGAAACAAATAAACCTACCAATGGTTGGAAAAACTGTGACAGTGGGAAAAAAGTATTAGAATTTTCACCTATTTGCTATGCAGAAATAATCCCAGGCCTTCAGTATGATCTGGAAAGTTTTTCTAGCTTTGTTAAAAACTGTGGGAAAGTGGGAAATAAAAAGCCATTGTGTTGGCAGGCTCATCTGTGTAGAAATGATTTGCCCAAATGAAGGGTAGTTAGGAATCAATAACCTGAAAACAAGATGAATGGTAAAAGTTGTACGAAACTACAGCCCGGGTGAGGTTCATAGATTATTCAAATGAATCAGTTTATAACTTGCTTCAAGAAGATAAGAAAAACAAGTGTTGAATGCATTTATTCTTCTGTTTTAAGATAAGCGTAATATTTTAAGGTACTACTATGCAGTAACAGCCATAAGTTATTTAAATATTTCTGTAACTTTTTAAACATTCTCATGAATCATTCATAGGTGGCTATGACTAAAAAGTCACTGTCAAATAGATAACACCAATGAAAAATATTGTACAAAGCACTTTCTCAACTCACGATATCTTTCTTTTTTGTGTTTTAAAAAGTAAAAAGATTTTACTATAATTACAATCCTATACTTATGATTCATAAGGAGATACTATAGTTGGAGCACCCACTGATAGATGGCCCTGGTGGCTAGTGAAGGGAGTTAAATGTTTCCTGTTCATTTTGAAATTTCATCTGAAGGCTGTGCCAAAAATGTTTTTTGGATCAAAAAGGGACAAAAGTGAAAAGAATTCCAGAAATAAATCCTATGTAATAGAAAAATATAAACCATATGGGCAATTCAGATTTGCAGATAAAATTACAAGGTTGGCAATCAGATTTTGACTCCGTAAATATTCTCAGAGTTCTAAATATAAATTTCTTCTATTCTTTCCACCTCTGAAAACTGTTTTATAGCATTGCTATGTGCAGTAAAGTGAGCTGTCTTGATCAACTCAAGAACTCTTGATCAACAAGAGAAGACTGATTTAGTTTGTGGGTAAAATGACACTTAGTACTCTGGTACTGTCATGTACCAGTGTAAAACTCAGGGCAGAAGCACAGGATCTTTCCTAGAATCAGTATTTATCCAAGCAGTCTCAAACTCTTGAATTGTTAATCAAAATTTGTTCTAAGTCAAGTAGATGTACAAGGACAGCTTTTCTGAGAATGTTCAGCATGGTGTCAAAGGAAACTTGCACTGTCCCTCTTTATGCCCACCCTCCTCTCTGCCCGTCCTTTCTTTTCCAGCAACTTTTTATATATGTTCCCTCCCCCAAACAAGTTTCAAAACCAGGTGAATGTCTCAGAGAGAGTAAATTCTTAAAATGTTCATGAAAACTGGCCACTGAATGGAGGAGCTCTCTACTGTTACAGTTTTTTATATTGGAAAGCTTGAAATGTTAACTGGAGAAATCACAGTGGTCTTAGGTACATGTGGAGGGCATCAGTTATATATATTATCATATATATAGGGATCTGCAGGACAGTTGGATTCAAGAGTGTAACAAGGTGGAAGACATGACAGAATTATTCTATAAGGAATCCCAGCTTCTTTGGTTCCACTGCTCATGGAACATCTTACTTTATGATTTGTATTTGTCTATCTTAACAGCCAAACCAGTATTTTTCTCCAGATCACTACACTGCAGTTCAAAGGAAAAAAACCAAAACCAAACCATTCATGAACTTAGGCTTTAGAACCAAAAAGATTATTGTGATCATCTGGACTGCCAAGTTACTGAAAACCTCAGCAGTTTCCTAATTTCTTGATCAAGACTATAATTTCAGGTGCTCTGAACAAGGATATTTAATTGTGATCTAAAGTAACAGAGAATCTAGCATACATTGCTTAAATTGTTCCAATTTAATAGTTCCAAAATTTAATGCTCCCCACTGCTCAAGATATACTTCTGTTTTGAATTGGTCTGCTCTCAGTTTTCATTCACCAGATCTTCCCAAAGACCCATAAAAAAGGCCTTTGCCTTTTAATATTTAATTATAGAGTACTCCATAGAGTACTCTAATTAGTCTCCCATAATTTATTACACAGAAAAAACATATTATATGGTAAAAATTCTTAATTCTTCCTTTCTTAAAGAGAGTAGACCGTAATCTTTCACTATAAAGTAGGATTTCAACATCAGATCATTAATTTTTAAATTCTTTTAAATTCTCTCAGCAGCTTTAAAATGTGAGCCCTGGCTGGACATATTACTTGAGTACTGCTTTAATTAATATGATAATAACCCAGCTATCTAAAGTTATTAAAATTAATACTCAGGTTTACAAGCATTAATTCACCCTGAGCAGCTTATTATGTTACTTTTATTTCAGTCCTCAAGTCATGTAAATAGATGTGTTGCATTCTCAGTGGCCTCAGTGCAGATTCCCTGTTAAGGCTGTATTAAAACTATTTCAAAATTCCTTGAAGTTGTTTTGGATAAGAAAATGACTTTTCGAAAGGAGCAGAAGACTGGTTCTATGGAGGTGACATACTGACAGCTTACTAAAAAGTTCACCCTTGAATCATCTATAATAATAGCTTTTTCTTGGTTTACAAGATGAGTAGATTGTAGAATGAGGCAAGTTATGAATTCCTTACAATAGTAATAAGAATTCTTATCTGTTGTTCTGAAAGGGGAATTGCCATGAGTTTTTAACATAACAACCAACCAATAATGGTTTTGACAGAAGGAACAGTTACAGAGATAACATAAAACTGAATTCTAACCAGGCAATCCAAACCTCTTCCTGAAGGAAGACAGCACAAAATCCATACAAAACCCACAAGTAACACAACAGCACATGGAAATGAAATGCAGAAGTTCACACTGCCTTCTGTGGCAATGCAAGACCACAGAGGAGCAGCTTCTTTTAGGCCACCATGAGCCAACTGGGGAGACATTCTCAGAGTCCCATCACGATTTTCCAAGCCCACTAATGTTTGTATGGAACAACCCTTTGCAAATGGGACTTCAAAATTTGTGCCTTAGCTTTAGAAAGTGAGTATGTTGTTTTCCTAGTGCTATTTTGTTTTCTTTCTACTTAATACCTTATTTGTAAATTGTTATTGTATCATAATATTTTTCCCTTGAGTCTTTTTTCCATTTCTGGGGTATAAATCCAACAATTTCTGTTGGTTGGAGCACTGCTGCCATCAAACTGGCATCCAATTTATAAAAATTCTATAAAAACTAAATCTGAAATACATTAATCATTTGCCCACTGTCTATCTCAAATACACAGCAAACTACAATACTGTGTTTTGATATACTTAGTGAGAATTCATAATTTTAATGTTAACGTGAAATAAATTACTACATGAAATTCTAGCTGCTAGAAGGACAGTGACCTTAGAAACAATAAAGATGATATTTCAGTGTTTACTTTTTGCCTGATAACAGGCTTGAAATAATTCAGAAGGAAGAGACAATTTTGTTACAAAAGATTGAATAGTTCCCATGGTTGTGTATTCTCACAGAAGTCAAGGACAAAATCTCAACCCAACAGTGTCAATAGGAAGTCAGAGGATTAATTAGCTAGGAAAACAAAAGGAGATTCCTATGAGAAGAAAATTTCAAAAAGACAGAGTTACCAAATTATGTTAAAAAAGAATTACATGCCCTAAGGGTATTACATTTTTTATTGTATAAAATATAATATTAATAATTACATATTTTATTACATAAAATTTTTCCAGGAAATACACAGCATTCTTGATCAGACATTATAATCTTAACAACCATTTTATAACATTTACCTAAAGTTTATTTGAAGAGCAGCCTTGTTTTTAACAATCATCTTAAATCCTAGTAAACTGAAGAATTAATTAGCAAGCATGGAGGATCAGCAAACTAATGCTTTAGTCTGTTAAACCATCTGCTCAGGAGCACCCTGTTCAAATCTTGGCATTAGGAGAGGATGGGTGAATACTTTTGTCTCTTGCACTTAGTTACAACTTGCCATTCTTTGCACATTCTTCTTTTTTCTTTCAGCTGACGGTCAGTAAAGTCACAAAGAGGTCAATAATTGATCAGATTTCTGTTATAGAGAAGTTTCACTGAGCAGATTGCTAACAGCTTTGGTACAAAAATCTTAGTGTAGCCATTCCTCTTTCTTCATGTCAGATTCCTGTGTATTATAGGTATGTGCAAAGGGACAGATTCAGCATTATCTTTTGTTAGCTTTGCCTTGTACAAAGGCAGACCCATATCCAGTGAAACCAGCCAAACAAGTGTAAGGTAACTGAAGTATTTAAAGCAATCTGGCCTTCAGTTTTGAAGACTATTAATGAATGCACCATTAATATTTTAGTACCTTGCTATATTTCATTATTAACAAGAACACACCAGATCTGAGGGGGTCCTGGCTATTGCAGCACACAACTTGTCTTTGTTTTCTAAACTTCTGTGGTAGTTCTTTGATTTTGTGTCACAGCTTAGTTTGCAGAAAGTGAAGGTACTTCCTGACAGGTAAAGGACCAAAGGTAGCATTTGGCAGTGAGGGCAGCCAACAGTCTAGTCTACTGAAACACTTTTATTGTTGATCCCAAACCAATTTCCTCAAACTTCAGCTCTCTTAGACTGAAAAGACAGAGGACTACCTCACCTACAAACCAGGTGGTTGGTACAGTAGGGAAGCAACCCAGCAAATCACAGTGTGAAGTCTGCAGGGTAGTGAGGCACACAGGAAAGTATTCCAAGTAATACACTCAAAGGATAAAGTGCACTGTACCACTGGCAACCTAATTATTTGTCAAAGACAGAAATGTTCTAAATAAACACAAGGATCTGGACTAAATCTGGCAATAGATGGCATCCCCTCCCTCCATCAGTAGGCACCTTTCTCCTCAGCTCGCTCTTTCTTACTTTTCAGGCATCTGTGACCCTCTCAAGACCATGTGGGGAAAACTTGTCACAAAATGTTAGAAGACATTTGTTTAAAATTCTGTCCCTCTCTCTATTAAGATTTATACTCCTTGATTTTGCTCATGCATTACAGGCTTGATCCTCCTAAATAGCCTCAACTGGCATTTTCTCATTGGCTTCAATTAAGTGAGATCAGGACACAGATAAAGTTCCGTGTGAGAAATCACAGTATGTTGGTAATTGCAGGATTTTATTCAAAGACATATTTTATCTATGTTGATGAAATTAAAATAGGAAAGAGAGGGAGAAAAAAAGCTCAGGCAGAAAGGCTGGCATTTGATTTTTTTTTTTTTTTTCGGGTTGCTTCTGTAGTAGATTGACCTCCCTCAGATAAATCTGTGCACCATGGAAACTATTTTCTCACTGAGGAAGAATTTCTAAGTTCAGCTGAAGGCCTATACATCAAGTTAAGCATATAGCTAAACTGTGCAACTGTGTAATCTTACTGCCCTCTTCCCATCCTTCCCTCCCGTTGTTTGTCATCCTCACTGTCATATCTGGTTTCAAAGCAGGGTAAGGTCACTGGGGTAGGGCTTGTGCCTTCCTCTGTGTTTGTAGAGCTCCGGTGTGTGGGAGTACGGGAAAGAAGGGGAAGGAGAACACTTCTTTAGATCTTCCGAGGTTAAATAATAAAGCAATAATAACATATGGAAAAATAAATGCTATCAACTGATATTTATTTATGCAGTCTTTTATCTAAACTCTTGACTGTGCTCAGCGTAATTATAATGCTGCTGAGCAAAACATAGGTGGACAGAATAACAATTTTTTTTATTACTATCTTGCTCTACTGCCTATTCACAGATAGCCTACACCCTGCAGGTCTAAAAAATAATAATGAATCTATATGTTGTTACCTTCTATAAGGACTGATGAATTGTGACCATCTGTGGAAAGGAGAACATTTTTTGTGTCCAGAAAATTTTTGTAATACCTGTAGGACCCTGCAACATGGGTCACCTCAGCCAGGAATGTGACAGCTGATGTTGAAGCAATTTCATGGAGCTGGTGGCAAGTATAGGAAAACACAGCTTTTGGAGGCAAAATCTAGAGTCGAGGTTGGTTTTGTTTGGTTTTTTTGTGTTTTTTGTTGTTGTTTTTTCCTCAGCTCTCTATATTTGAAATAATTGAATGACTCTTTAATGTTTTTTATCCAAATGTATCACAGATATTCAGGGACACAGAGTGGGATATTGTCCTCTGAGACAGACTCAGAAGTAGAAATCCTGAAAAGAAATTAAATGGGATTCAAACTGGGACTCAAAGAAAGTAAAGACAAAAGAGAAAGAGATTAAAGCAGTAAAGTTACTTAGCAGTGAATGTGACAGAAAGGAAAATAAATGCAGTCTAAAACGCAACTGACCACGAGTGAGTTCTGTTTCCTCCCAGCATCCAGTGGATTGCAACATCCCCTGCCCACGGTTTTCCTACGTGTCTTATCTGAATTGTCCAGCTTCACAATGAGCCCTTTCTTGTTGTGAGGAATCCAATTGCCACGAGAGAGAACTACAATTTGAATGGCAGTGGTTAAAGTCCTGACATATCTCTGTGCCTACTACAATACAAAGAATCCAGAGCCATGGCTCAACGTAAGCTGAACATGTCCACTGCTGCTGGTAGCTGAACTTACACTAACAGACGTGTTTCAGCTTTTTAAGAACTACACACATATCTAACACTTAAGCCATGATTTTTGTAGGCAGCATTTTAACATCACTGCAACTAAATGTATATTAAATCTTTTAGGCATCACTTTATGTAGAGCAAATCTCATTCCTGCCAGACAGTTTCCACTGATATTTGTGTGTTTTTTCAAAGAATATAAAGACAGACAGTGACAGGGAGTTTAAAACCAGAGATTACCATAAGACCTGATGTTCCGTTTGGTTTTGGTTTTTGATTTGTTCTGTTTTTTAATTGCTACACTTCAAGTTATTTTTTTTAAATGCACTCTTACAGGGAAAAAAGCTTATTAGCCAATAGGACGAACAAGGAATGAAGGTAAACCGAAGGAAATGTAATCTGTAGAGGCAGAGAAAACTGGTGTTCCGCAGGCAAAATCTTCTTCTCCCTGACTTAACTGTTTATCTTCAGGATGCATATCTCTGTAGTCTTAGATCTTATCACTCTATTAGCTGTAAAGCTTCACATAAACATGTTAAGTCAAACAAGGGGCATGTCCTTTTTCTTTTTAGATTGGACAGAATTTATAGAGATTATCTTTAATTTTTCCCTTTGCTTTCCGTTGAAGTCACAATTACCAGAGATCATATAAAAGTGTATCAGCCTTCTTAGTGGTGCCAGTACAGGTGACAATGAATGGACTTTATTTGATTTATTTCGTTATTCTCTATGTGGAACATTTAATGTCAGAGGTTCACATTTTCTACTAAATTTACATGCAGTCCTATTGTCCTTCTCATGTGAGCTGCAATACTTTCTTCATTAGCATATGTTGTTAATATGTTCATTAAATTCATGTCACATTGTAATTAATCTGAAAATTATGTAATTTCTGCAGAACCTACAACCTCATTATGTTCACAGTATGTACATCACTGCCACGTTATTTATGAAAGAGGTATGCCACTATATGGTTATTAATCAAGGGGTCATTTCTGCCCAATTTACAGTGATTAACTCTTTGCAAGAAATCCTGATGAAGTCTTGAAGTGACATACTAGGCAGTAAAATGATTATACGCTTTAAGAAAAAATATTTTTGCATAGTAGTGTTTATTTTTATAGCACATTTAATAATCCATTAAAAAATGGCAGATTAGATTGAACTTGCTGAGGTCAGTACCTAAAGCTGAGAAACATCAGATATTTAGGAGTAGCTGGTAACTATGAATTTCCAAACAGAACAATGAGATTTGATTTCTAAGGAGTAAGATGATGATGAATCTGATTTTAAAGTAACACTGAGCAAAAAAATTATCTCCCATGAATAGTTGTCTATATTACATGGATAAATCAGAATTACCCCTATCAAGTATTGCTAAAACCCATATGTTAAGTCTCCAGACCAAAACAACAGATTTCAGCCCACTGTTTCATTTTCAGCAATTTGTCACAAAATAAAAATGTAGAAAACAATTTTTCCATGCAGGTAAGTGCTGTCTTTGCTAATAAAAACATTTTTACCAGGGTGCAAGTTTTTTTTATTTTTAGATGTGCTTTTAGTGTGCTTTTATATCAGGTTTCCCAGAGTGATTTGCATCAAGTATTTATCTATCAATGTAATCAAATTTACTGTAATCATAAAAGAAGTATCTCACAGGCAGCTTTTTGAAAATTGAGAGAAATAAATGAAGATAATTTACTATGTAAATGTACTTCTAAGAAAATTCTGATTTTTAGTAGGAGGGATTAACATACAGCAGAAATGGAACTAAATTCTTTATCTGACTGGTATCAAATACCATGACTTTCTGTGCCAGATTTCACACTCAACATTTGGCATCCAAACAGTCAATCACCACTTTATCAGCTACTGCCCATGCAGATCTCGTGCTACCTCAGGTCCTGGGTCCTTCGTAGAAACTGCAGCAAGCAGAAGGCACATTCCAAGAAATACACCTTTAGTTTTTCAGGAGCAGCTTAGAAGCAGCAGTCAGAGGCATTAGTGAATAAACGCATTTAAATAATTGATACTATGGATCTATGTAAATATTCATAGCTGATATAATAGACTGTTTCTGAGAAACAGGAAAACGGAATGGTAAATTCTGGGAAAGGAAGTGCTTTGGCAAGGTACTTTTTAACTTCTTTTTAAAAAAGAAGCATACAATACATGTAATATTTCCCTTTCTTCAGAATTAAGGGAATGGAGAGCTTGGGCTGCAGCCTGTTAGTAACAACAGTGCAGCAAACAGACTTCATAGCTCTGAGAGGAAACTCAGCAGATTTATGAATGGGTTTATTGGTGTGGTTGCCTGCCACAGCAGGGAAAGGATTCACTGCCCCCGGAGGCAACTTTCCAGTCCTGTGCCAACTCATATGATTATTCAGATCTTCAAAAAAACCTCTCTGAAGCCCTATAGCAGCACAGGGAAAAGGAGGACTTGGTAGGAAGGTAAGATGTGGAGGGAAGGGAAACTTCAAAAAACAAATATGGAGTACATCCTAAAGAAATATTTTTTTTGCTTTGTTTTTTTAAAACGTAATTTTGATGAATGTCTTTATGCCATTTTAAGAATAAATTAAACAGTGATTAAACAGTGCAAATAGTTGTGTTACAAGCCATCAGAACTACCCAGCTGCAGGTACCACAGACGCGTTTATGCAGACAGTTAATCTGTGCGCATTATTTAAACCAGGAGTGATACAGAAAGCACACTTACGTTCATTAAACGCGTGTGTGAGCACACACACACACACGCACACAGCCAGGTAGCCACAAACCCAGCGTCGAGGGCACGGTCCCTACGAACTCCAGCTCCCAGCGGAGTTGCAGGACCACGGCGCCCGGAGCTACCGCAGCCCGCAGGCCATCCATCCGCCCGCTCCAGCCTGCCCAGCCCCAGAGGCACCTCCGCTACTCCCGCAGAATGCCGGGCTCAGCACCCTGCAACACGGTCGCCCCGTTGGCACCAGTTCCATTTCTGTCTGCCGTGTGAAAGTGCCAGCGAGCTCCCAGCCGCCGAACGCTGCTGTGAGGTTTCTCGAGATGTTTGTTTACCCACCGGGCTAACTCGAAGCCTGGAGGTAATTTAGCAGCGTGGAGGCTGGTGCATCCACTAAACACTTCAGCAAGGGATGAATTACAGCTTCCTGCTGTGTAACTGGTAGTTTTATTTTTGGAAGAGTTTGTAGAGCTAAGTGGACCGCTCCGGGTACTTAGGCGAGATAAGGGAGTATGTAAACGCCTGAGTGTGAGAACAAAGGAAATAAAACTCGGGAGGTGTTTACAGGTCTAGCAAGGAGAGGTTCTGCTGCGAACTCCAGCCGCAGCGGGAAGCGGGGCACCGGCAGCACGTCTGCTCCAGAGAGGGGCAGCGGCAGCTCCGTCCCGGCAGCCGCTGCCCTGCCCGAGGCAGGACACCCCGCCGGTGCTCCCCGGCCAAGGCGGGCGGTCTCCCGGCCTGGCAGGCACCGCCCGCAGCCTAAGGGACAGCTCCAGCCTGGTGCCAGCGGACGCCGCCGCCAGCCTGCATCCATCCATCCATCCTCCTGCTCCTACCCGCGGCCCGGCGGCGGAACGGGACACGCCGCCCGCTCCGCTCCGCTCGGCTCCCGCCCCTGCCTGGCGGGCGGGCGGGCTGCCTCGCCTCTCTCCCTCCCTCCTTCCCTCTCTCCCTCCCTCCTTCCCTCCTTCCCTCCCGCCGACGGCCCCCCGCCTCCCCCACCCTCACCTCAGCCGCCCCCCGCTGTCTGGCTCCCCCCGCGCTGTCTGGCGGCCCCCCCCGTCCCCGCTGCGCTTCTCGCGAGAGCTGGGGATGCCGCCGCCGCCGCCGCGGAGGGGGAGACACTCGGGGGGAGCCAGTGACGTCGGGAGTTTTCCTGAAAGTCAATAACGAGCCCGGCGGAGGCGGCGGGAGGAGCCGAGAGCGGGGCCCGGGCGGCTCCGGGGTGAGTGCGCCGGGGGGAGCCGCCGCCGCCGCCCTCCTGACCCCGCGCATCGATGCTGCGGCCGCGCTGCCCGCCCGGGCGCCTCCCTGCGTAGCGGGGCGCGCAGCTCCATGTAGCCGCCGCCGCCGCCAGCGCCCTGGGGCCGGAGCCGCCTCCTCCCGCCCCCGCGGAGACACCGGCCGCCAGGGACCGCCGAACCCGGCGGGGGGACAGGGGAGGAGGCAGCGGCGCCCTCCCTCCCCTTCTCCCCCCGGAGCCGCCGCCGCCCTCCGGCTCCGCAGCAGCGCCCGCGGCGCCGCCGCCTCTGCAGGTACGGGGCGGGAGGGGCCGGGCGGCGGCGGGGCGCTTGGGCGGCGGCGCTGCGCGGCCGGGGGCGGCGGGGAGCGCGGGGCGGGGGCGCCCGTGGCCTAGCGCTGCAGGCGGCGGGGCGGGAGCGGGGGGGGATGGGGATGGGGATGGGAGGGTGGTCGCCCTCCCGGCGGCTCGGGGCTGAGGTGGGAAGGGCGGGGCGGGGGGAGGAGGGGGCGTTTCGGCGGGGAGAGGTTATGTAACGGGGCGTGTGTGTGTGTGTGTGTGTGTGTGTGTGTGTGTGTGTGTGTGTGTGTGTGTGTGTGTGGGTATGGGTATGGGGGGGGGGGGTGTGGGAATGGGGGGGTGGGGGGGAGGGCGCTGCCTGCGAGGGTTCCCACGCGGCGGCGGCCCCTCCCCACCGGGCGCGCGCGCGCCAACCTTGCCCCCCCTGTTTCCCCCATCCCCCCCCATTCTGGCGCTTCCCGCGGCCCTGCGTGTCCCGGGGACGGGGGGTGCAAAGGGGTCGTGAGTCCCCGGTGCCCGGGGTAGGCAGGGGTCTGTCTGCCCACGGAGAAGTTGTGTGCGGGCGGGGGTGCCTGTGGCTGTGCCCCTGCCCCCAGGATAGCGGCGCGGCCGGCGGGCAGCGCCTCCCGCAAGAGATGCTGCTGCTTCTGCTGCTGCTGCTTCTGCTGCTGCTGCCGCCGCTGCTGCTGCTGCCGCCGGCGGCGGCTCTGGCTGCAAGTAAACAAACCGGCCCCCCCCGCCCGCCCTCCCGCACCGGCCATCATGGAGGCCGCGGCCCACACGCAAAAGTTGATGCGCAGCCGACTGTTAGGGGGTACCGGGCGGAGGGGGTGGCCGGGCCGTGAAGGATGGGGGGGGACAGGTGGTGAGGCGAGGGGGCGGGGAACACCGAGGCGTGGGGTGAGGCAGGGGCACCCCAAATGTGGATGGGGGGGCTGTCTGTGTGCGTACGCAGCCAGAAGCACCTCCCGTGCGTGGTGCGGGTCCATTCCGGCAGGTCAGTACAGCGCCTCTGAGCATAAAGTTACTGGATGGCGCCGCTATGTATATATATATATATGTGTATATATATATATATATATAGTGGGTCAGATGAAAATGGTCATGATGTAACGAGCAGTAACAGGCGTATAGGCTGTGCGGTTGGTTTATGTGAGCTACGCTTCTTAGTTTTACTTTTGGGTGGGAATTCAAGAATGGCAGAAAAAGCCAGGGCTGTTTGTTTCATGTTCTTCCACAGTACCTTGTTTATAAAGGGTGTATGTAAAAATAAATAAATAAACAATTTTCTTAGAGCTGAAAAGGAATAAACAATTTTGTCTCTCTTGACCTTTATTCTGATTTTTTTTTTTTTTTTTTTTTTTTTTTTTTACCTTTGGAGTACTTGTTAGTTGACTGCTTGCTTGGATAGATCTACATCACCTTACAGTTTTTATGACAAAGTGTCTCAGATTTGATTCAGTTAGCCTCTGTTTAAGAGTTTTATTGTACAAATTGCAATATACCTGGTACCTGCATTGCCAGCTTTTTGCAGTGCTGAAGAAAACTTAAAGCATTCTCTTTTACTGATGTTTGTTCAGGCTTCAGTGAAATTTTGCTTATAGACACGGTTCCCCAGATTTTCCATACAGAGGTCTTTATTCCTCAAGGTGAGAAGCATGCAAAGAAGTAGATACAAACTTCAAACAAGTAACATTTTAAGTGTGATCCCTCCTTTTTGCTGGCTTCTACATAGGGCAGTTCTGGCTGTTCTGCACTGGAATATGGGAAGAGGGTACAGGAGACAGGAAAGGAAGCTTATTTTGACTTTTAAACTTACTGTACTACTTCAGAAGAATCTGTTGGTAGGACTTTGTTTTTTTTTGACAGGAGCTTTTAAGTTGACCTCAATATCTTTAATTGGATTGGATTGCTAATTATAGTCCATGTGAATATATTTTGGTTGGATGCAACCAGTAAGTCAAGTTCAAATAAGGGCCAATGAAAAACTGCAGAGATAAGAAAATGTCTGTTTCCTAGAACATTACCCATAATATTTGAATAACTTACTTTTCTCTAATATAAATGCATGGGTTTTTTTTGTATGTACAGGTGGTTTTTACAAGACTGTCCTGTTTTAGACAGTTTATGGTGTATTCCTATTTAATCTGACCAGGTTTGAATGAATTCAGTAGTTTCTAGTTTCATATATAGGTTTTTGAGGGAAGATAATGTCTTATTAAGCAAAATGCTGCTGTTGTGAGGGAAGCTGAGAACACAGACAGCTACTACTTTTTATTTTGCCCCAGTTGAAGTAGGTACATTGTAAAGGATTGGATGACAGCTTGCACTGGAAACTGTTGACTTTTTGACAGTGGAATAAGTGCTTTGTGAAAGGAAAAATAGTTTGGTGGGGGTTTTTTAAGCTTAACCCAAACCCACTTACGCTAGAGCTTTGCGGTTGTGTGTAACCCGAGCTTCTGTTTGCATGGAGTTACCAGAAACGGTATCTTGACTTCCTAGTCAAGCAGCTTGTGTCTGAAGTTTGTATAATAGCGAAAAAGATCCTTCAGACTGCTTGGAATTTGTCTAGCACCGATCGATTGAGTCTTCTTTCGCTTTTGGGTGCACATTTTCCAGATTTAAAGAGGCCTATGGAATATGTGTCTGTATCCCAGGGGCATGGTTTGCTCCGTTCTTTTGGAAGGCACTATGCACCTTCACTACAGCCCTGCCTGGTAAAATGCATCTGAAAATTCTTCCTGCAAAGAAGATACAGTTGCTTCCAGCCGAGTTTGGTTACAGTTTCGTTTTGTGTTGTTAGTGTAACGGGATGTGGGCTTGATGGACACGGTAGTTCTGTGGGCTTTGCCACAGAGACCTGGTGTTCTTTGGCATCTTTTATGGCATGGGCATACTATTGATTTTGATCAACACTGGGGAGTGGGAGGACATTGAGATACACTGAATGAAAACTTTGCTGTACCATACTTCCATTTTGATAGGGATAATGCATAAATTAATTGATTAAAAGCAATGCACCATACTCTAATGGTGTATTTTGTAGGTATTTTGGTTGTCTATATACCAAAAGCCCTCTGTTCCTTTTCCCCAGTTCTGTTGAAAACATGAAGTACTCCCTTTGTGAATGATAGTAACAATTCAAAAAGAGAGGAATAGTTAAGTGACTGCATCTGCAAATTTCATTTATATTAAAATATTGCTTTTATTTTCAGTGTTTCTATGAAACTTAAGACCCACTTACTGTTGTAAGTAGTCTTTTATAAGAATAGATTGACAACTTAAGCGCCCTTCAAAATTATTCTAGAATATTAATTTGTGTCATCTCAGATTCTGTTAGGATGTGCCTGGTCAGAATTCTGTGGAGGGGGTGGGGAATACTTTCTATGTACTTCAGGGAGTTTGGCATTGCTTGGGAGGGAAGGTGGGTTTGCAGTGAGAATCTTTCTCATGAACCAGCATGTTTCCTCTTGGTGGTTCAGAAGTGAGTTTCCCAGCATGGCAGGGACTCCTTGGTAAATGTGTTGTGATAGTTACTCTTATTTGCAACAGGTTGGTGTGGTATAGACAAGATGATTTTCTGAAGAGAAGTTACATAGTACATGGAAAAGCTGATACCAAGTTTTAAAAAAAATCGTTAAAAGCCAGAGAACAACAAACTGCTGGCAAATAATAAAACATTAGATGTGAAAGTTAACTTTGTAGTGTTTTACATAGAAAAAAAAATCTTTAAAGTAAAGATTCATATTTTAATCTTGACTGATTGTGTAAACAATATTCTGGGCTACCTAGGGGAAGAGAAGAATTTATAAATGAGGCTTATTTATACAGATCACTAATATATACTAATAAAAAGACTATGGAAAAAGCCAGGGTGTGTTAGTTGATTATTTGGCATTTTCTCTGTGTTCCGTAGCTCTAGATCAAAGTTAACCTTGGGTGTTCAGGTAGTTTTGATGCATGCCAGGGATTTCAAACAGAACATTTTGTATTTATTATTTAAAAGTGTTGTTCAGGAATAGTAGGAAGCTGTGGCAGAGTTAATACTTCCAAAAAAAATTGCTTGAGGTCTGAGTATTACAAAATGTTACTGTCAAGGACAATAAACATTTTTGTCTTGTATATATGAAGATGCTTACTTATGGTCACTTTAAATGTTTCTTTGATTTTTGATACTATTTGTGTCTACACTTATGTATAGATTAAGTAATAATATATGTTGAATCCATCTTGTCCAATCCTCTTTTTTCCTTCATATTTCCATTTGAGTGCCTAGGTATGAGTCATGCTGATAAAAAAATAGCATTAAGAACAAGTTGTTTCTCTGTGCTGTATTTTACTTTTTTTTTCTTTCTTTTTAATATCCCAACTAAAGAACAGTAGTAATTTTAAAATTCCCTATGAGAATGCAACTGGCAGCTTGGTATTTTGTATTAATATCTGAATAGCATGGTTTGTCAGACCATGTGTTGTCCATGTGGTAAAGATCTGAGTGCCTCCCATAGCAGGAGGTGAAGAGCCTGCTTCACTGACAGCAGTGAAGATCTTACTACTGCCTTTTTTTAAGTGTGGAAGTGCCCAGCAGTCAAAAAATTCTTGTACAGCTGATTTATCATCACAGAATTAATGCAGTGTTTCTCAGCTGAGTCCCAGCAATTTTGCAAAACAATTTTTACCAACACACATAAATTTTTCTTCCCTAAGCACTTAGTGTGTTTCTTTGAGATACCTGATCAGTGCAGCTTGTCTTGCAGGTTTCTTAAAATTACTCTACCTTTTTCTAAATGGATTGATATAATTTGAGGCAAAGAGTTAAGGTTGTATGTATGTTTTTCATGTAATCTGGCTTTTCTTATAACATTTGCTAGAGACCTTCATCTAGTGAGCTCTGCACCCAGCCTTAATTGTCTGTAAGGAATGGGAAACCTTTGAAAAAACAGTCTTCATGTAAGGTGGTAGAGAATTCTTTCTGTCCTTAGGAAATTCAGATCTCAAGTTGATGAGAATAGTGCTTTTTGAAGGTGAACAAGAAGATACCAGGGTTTTGGGTTAGGAGTTGATTACTTTCCAGTTGAAGTGTCAGAATTTGACAGTAGGTTCAGCAGTGCTTGATTGCTTTGTAGGAAGGAATAACAAAGCTCTTCCCCATTGTTGCAAGGCAATTCAGAATTTAATTTGTTCAATATCCAGATAATAAATAAATCCTACAATGAGAGTTTAAAAGAAAGTTACATGGTGTGTCATTGAACTTTATCTTTCATATTTACAGTTTGAGAAAACATTTTTATCTCAGTACTTTCCTTTTCTTGTTACTCATGGCACTCATGGCAACATATTTCTGGTTTTTATTATCTTCAGCAGTGTGCACAGTACTTTACACACAATATGATGTTTTTTATTATTATCATACAAGTTATTATAAACCATTTTCTATCACTAGGAGATATCTTTTAAAATATCTTGAAATGAAGAGGAATTTCTATGTTCTTTCAACTCCTGAGAATCAGATTACCAGAGCATTCTAGTCAATCTCAGTTTCTTTTCAAAATATGAAACTAGGGTTTAATTTTACTTGGTTGTTTGTATCATTATTAAACTGTATTTTAAAGGGCAAAGGAACTTTGTCTTAAGAAGGCAAAAATTAGTATTCCTGCAATTAGTAATCAGAAAGTTAAATGTATTATATGCATTTTGAAGTGTTGAGTGGATTAACAGTCATAGCTGTGATGCTCAGCTAATCCTTGATTTGACTTCCTTTAAGTCTCAAAACTCTCCCAAGTTCATTGTCTCTGTATCTTTTTTTTTTTTTTTAATGTGTAAGTTTGGTCCTTCCTTCACCTTTTGTCCTTTAAATGAATTCTTTGGTTAAATTTCAGACCTATACTCTCATGTGTTTTATCACTCAGCTTCTGTCTGATTTTCAGTTATTGTCTTATGTACTGTGGGGGAGGGGATGACAAAAAGGACTGAAAGCATTTTTGTCAATAAACACAATGCAAAACAATGGGTTGTTAATGTTTCACGTGGGATTCTAAAGAAACAATTCAGTTACTTTTAGAAACTTCCTTTATACCTTGGTAAACAAAGGCATGGGTGTCTTTGTTCACCTTACTTTAATTATAACTTTGTCCCTTAAAATAGCTGGCATTGTCATTATAATAGCAAAAGCAATACAGAGTGATGGTTTCTTTCTGATAAACATATTTAGTTGCAGAATCTAAATAATACATCTAGCTTGTATGTTAGGATTTCAGTGTGCCTTTAGCCTCCTAACTAGGTTATTCTGAGCATATAATAGTTACATGCAACTTTCTGTCATACTGAAAGTGAAAATAGAACTCTGAAAATATTAAGGCACAAGGCATATGCATAAGCATGCTTTTAAAAAGAGCTATTTATCTTTTCCAAAGCACATTGTTTTTCCTTACCACAATGTGTAGGCAGAGCTATTTTTCTGTTATCTTTCTCGTAATTCCAAGTCAAGGGTTATCAAATAAAGTTATTGGGAGTAATTTTTTGATACTAAAATTCTTAAAAACATTGAGGCTTATAGTAAGATGTATAGTTTAAAAAATATTTGTGATGCCTGTCACAAAGGGACATTGGAAATTCTTGTATTTCTTTTAAAATGTGAGAAATAGGAACATTTCTACTTAAAAAGCAATTAACAGTTTATTAAAAGTGTCTTAATTATGCATATGTAAAGATTACAACTGTATAAATTTGAGACCTGTTGTAAACCAATTCATGTTTTGTATTGGTTTGGTTTCTTAATTTTTAATTATTTTTCTTTAATTCTTCCTTTCTTTTTTTCTTCTTTTTTTCTCTTTTTCCAAATTGACTTTGTAAGTTGAACGAATACTGTCTGCCTCCAAGTCCCTTTTTTTCCCCACTCTAATCAGTGATAGTATTAAATCAGTCAGTCCTCATGAGACTGTAAAAAGGGACATACTCCATTGTACTGTGTCTGAAGTATAACCAAAATTCCAGAATGGGTAGTTCATAAAAACCTATGTAAATACTCTACATTTTAGATAAAGCACTCAACTGAATGTGATTCTTCCATTAGCAATGTAGACTAATTTGATTTTGTAGGTTTTGTTGCAGTCTCTGATCTGCAACATAGTCTTTTGTCTAATTTTTGATGATGTACAATGTATCCTTTAATTGTTTGACTAGACTTTTAGATAGCAGCTTAGATAGGGGAAGAGGATATGCATACAATTTTCATATAAATAAAACTTGGATCTCGGCTTCTAATCCTAAAGAGAACTCTTGTTCTTAGTTCAGAGCCTTATTTTCTGAATTCCTTGCTGTGACTGCAACCAGCACTGGAGACAGTTCAGCCTGTTTGGGTCTCTTGGAAGATTGAAACTCAGTTTTGTAAAAACCTTAGGAGCTTGATAAGCTACCGAAACAACCCCCAAAGTAGGGAAACAAACGTGTGTGTGTTGGAAGCTGCTAGAGGATGACTGAGAGCTGCTTTTTTTTGGGTAGTATCTGTTTTTTGTGTGCATGCACAAAATTATTCAGTTACCTTGCAGAGAAACAAGGAGACAGAGGCAGTGAGGTTTGGATCTGCTTATGCTGAGGACCAAAGGATCTCAGTGTGTCAGGCAAAGTGCTGTTTTTTTCCCCCAAACATTTTCTTAAACGAATGGTTACTTGTGGAAAGCAAAAAGGGTACTTCTCTTGTATATTAAGAGAATAAGGTTGGATGAATCACTAAGGTGATCATGTTAAAAGAAGTTAAAGGAAGTCTCTGGAAGTGCTGAAAGTGATCCTGTTGGTATTCTTTCTGGGAATGTGAGTTGGTAAATCTGAGAGTATCTGTTTTTTCTCAGCTCCAAATCTGTTGAAAGTAGGAGCCTGTGTTTATGAAAGTTCTTACAACAGAGACCTGAATCATACAATTTACACTGAATTTATGGGCACTGTCTTCTTTACTCAGCTGTCTCTTGTTGTGGGGGAAATGGGAGGATGCCCAGATTCCAAGGGAGTGTTGTCTGTTTTTATGAGTCTCTATCATTATTCACTTACACATAGTGGTTGTTGAGTGTAGACCTGAACCACTGTTTTTAGTCTTCCTACGTGCAAGGGTTTTCTTCCATTTTCCCCATCCACTGGGTCTGTGTAGGTACCTGGCTACTGGACAAGCATGAGAACCTCTTTTAATTTAAAAATACAAGTTGAGGAAAAGATTTCTTCCTATTGAATGGACCATTGCTCATTTTAATGGATGGTCTTGTAGTTCCCATATGGTTGCATCATGAAACAAGCTGATTGTTTCTATTGTTATTATTCTTAAAGTTCCAAATAAACACTGAAAAGGTGTTGGCTGTTTTTTGCCATGGCTTGGGAAAACGGTGAACCTTGGCAGAGGGATCCTGGAACTTTGTTGCATGTAATAATTAAGCAGCCTCGACAGTTGGAAACTTAAAAGTATAACACTACCTTTTTCAAGGTGTGCTGAATTGTTTCATCTAACACTATAAAACTGTCTTAATAGCTTGCCAAAGAAAGGAAAAAAATTACATCCAAAAGACTCTAGTGTTTTCTTCACATAACTGACTGTGATGGAGTGAATTTTTCCACCATAAAGCATGTACACAATAAATTATTGTATGTACTATGCTTATACATGACTCTCTGATGCTGTCTACAGAATACATGTAGTTTGAAACATGTCTTCCAAGTTCTGTTTGACAATTTGGGGAATAAAAAAGCAATCCACCCTGTTCTGCAGTCATTGGAGCATATATAAACACAAGTCAAGTTTTTACCTGTAGGGCCAGCTGGAATGCAAAATGTCTTGAACTTCAGTTACATATTTTTCCCCTATTTTTGTGGGTTCATCCTATAGCAATGAGGGAAACTGTAAAATGTTACTGTATACAAGCTGCTGAAATTTGAAGTGCATCGGGAGAGTAGAGTTGATTCCTAACAAGTATTTAAGCTCAGTGTCAGCTGTACAAAATAAACATTTCTGGATCTTTTCTTGAAATAATTGAACTACAGGTATATTGCTATTTTATTGTGAGACTTCTTGGTTCCATGTGTTTTGGGGCAGCTCCCTTATGTCTACAGAAATCCTTTATTCCATTTTCAGAGAAGAAGGTTTCTGTATGACTGAATTTCATGAAGGTCAGTTTTTTTCATAAGAAGTAATTCTCTGAAGTCTGCTCTTTTAGAGCTTTGCTGAATGACTTTCAGAGTAAAGAAGTACAGCTTTTAGAAAGCCTCAAAGGAATTTGATAAGGGATAATAGTGCAGGTGCTTAGAAATGGCTTCTTGATAGTGTAGTGTTAATGTGAAACCTTTATTTTTATTAGTCTTTTAATGCTTTGGTATATCTCCTTCAGCTTCCTATGGAATTGAGTTTGACTTGTAATTACTCCATTAAAGGACTGATCACCATAACCACACAACTGTTGATATTTCTACTTAAGTTGTTCCTGGATATATTGAAAAGCTAAACTGGAGATAATTCTGATGGTTTTGTCACCATATTTATCCAATTTTTGCATTAAGGGGATTTTGTTTTAAGTTCAGTAAAGCATTATGTGCTATGGGTGGGGATGCAGTCCGACAGACATAGACTCAAGGTTGTTGGGGCACTGGCTGACATGAAAATTGGTCATGAATCTTTTTTTATTTTGATGGAATAATACTAACTTAATTGCTGTCAGTGGATAAATAGGGACCTTTAAGCATAAGTTAGATTGTTAAAGCTGGGTGTCTTGTCAAATAGTGGATTTAATGATCAGTATGTAGGCAGACAAGTTTATTTGTATTTAGTACAGAAGTTAATTTCTCGTAGCTCGGTCTCTAGCAATAAAAATAAATTATTGCACTTTTCCAAAGCACACACCAAAATTGGAAAGTACATTAAATATGTCAAAAGGGTGAAACATATTGCAGCATATGCCAGTCCAAGGTGTGTCCTGTGAATTACATTGCTTACTTTGTTTTCATCATTAAAAAAAAAAAAGTCACCTGTGATTGCTTCTTAAAGGGTTCAGTGGAAGTCTTGTAGGAAAATCAAACTTAAGTCAAATATCTGAATACTAATGCTCTTACACTTCACAGTACAGCTGCTTTTAGGTCAGAGTTGTTTGACACCTCTGGCTTTGCAAAGATTTGTGTGTTTGTAATAAAAGATGATACAGGGCTGCAGTGATCCAGAACAGCAGAACCGCAGCCTCCTTTCAGGCACGTGTCTTCATCTGTCAGGATCTCTTTCCATGCTCAGCTGTTAGAGTTGCTTATCCCTAGTCTGAAGTGGGCAAACAAAGGTTCTGATAATGCATGACCTGGAAAATAGCTCTCACAGTTGTAAGGTGAAGGATGTGGGAATGGATGTTCTGGTTATTCCTGCCCTACGGACTTACGTAATGCAAAGTATAAACAGCTAAAGCTGGTGAGATCAATTAACAGTAATGAAGCTGTTTTAATGTCCTTCCAAAACCTTGTATGTAACAGTTTCTTTTAAGTGTTATAAAAGCTTAAACAATATTTAAGTCTTCAGGCAGGGTGCAGTTGCATAAGCACAGGTGACCTGTGGCCTTTGAGACACAGCAGGGTGTGATGCCAGTGTGAAAAGCTGTGCAACACCTCCATGGGTCTTACTGTCCTACCTGCCCGTGCTGTGGAGATGTCTCAGAGGCATTGTATTCAGTGTTGCTTAAACTTTGCAGTTACTAATGAATTCAGCATTGTGGGTTTTGCTTTTGAAATACTCCATGTTTTTGAGGAAAAGCAGTTCAGTGAAAGTGAACTGATGCAAAATGGACACACTTCAGTGTTTCTGTAAAATCAGGTTGGACTGCATTTTTTGTTGCATACCACTTGAAAAAAAATACTCGTATCAAGTTTTATTTTGCAAAGCACAGAAGCCGTGCAGAATTAGCCTTCCATCTAGCTGCTGTGTGGTGCAAATACACATTTTTCAAATTGTAAATAAGAAATAATCTGCATGTTTCTAGCCTGTACTTAAACCAGCATATTTCCTATTCCTTTCTCCATTCATTCATTGCACAAATTGCTTCTAGCACAGTCCTCTTTGTTTCTATCACATTTACATTTGTTGGTCAATGTACTGAATGGATATGTTTGTACTGAATTTGATAGCACTAAACTGGTGTGTGCATTCCTGCTGTGTGCTAGAGCTGTGTACACGTGTGCTCCTGTGTGTAAAGCTGTAGAAGGGTGTTCCTCTACCATCAGAGAAATCCCTTTTCTTGGTTTTCCACTCTTTTCAACATCATCATTATTCTCTGCTTCTTTTTATTTTGAAGGATAGAGGGGAAGGGCAGTGTGCTGGCAAAAGGAAACCTCTCCTGCCCTATGGTTTCTCTTTCTGCTTGATTGTAGTGCTGTTTATCTCTTCTTCACAGCTGTTAGGTACTCTGGGAGTGAGGTGATCAGCAGAGAGGGTGGTGGCTTCTGAGAGTGGCATGTCCTGTTCTAGGGCTGACTTCCCTTCTGTCCTCTACAAGCTGAGCTTTGTAGGGAAAAGAGCATTCTTGTCACTGCCTAACAAAAGCTTCGAGAGAATGTGTGCTCCTTCTTTTCATAAACTAAACATTGGAGGTTTTTTGTTAATCTGTGCTCTTAATAAGTTGTCTTTCTACTTGTGGACTTGCAGATGTTTAAAAAACTTGCTGTTTTTTTAAGAACTTCTCTAATTTAAGGATTTCTCTTGGCTATGATGAAGTTGAAGTAATAAGAATCTTATATCTCTGTAGCCTTTACTATTTTTTTTAATTCAAGAACAAACAAACAAAAAAGGTAATTACATGGCTGATAAGTTATTTACTTCAGATAGTAACTGTTAGGAGGATAATCATATCCATAGTACTTGAGGCTTTGGATTTAAGCTCCTTTACAGAACCTTTCCTCCCATTTTCTTGCACTCTTGATCTTACTGATGTTGCTGTAACAGGGGAACTACATGATCAGTGCACAGATTTTGACAAATGTGGAAATGGTTAAAGCTCCTGTGGATTCAGAGTTAGACCTGTGAAGCAGTACCAGCACCCTTTCATTTAACAGCATTCTGTTCATTTGTATGAGAGAATTCAATTATGTGCCTTTTACAGAAAATCTCATATGACTTAACACATTCTGCTTTTTTTAAGTATTACAGTGTTCATAGAAAATGTGCTGTAAGACTAGAAACATTATTCAGTTATATGGTTAATTAAAAAAGCAGATTTTTAATAACTTCAGTCAGTGGAAGTCATCAACAAAGACTTTTTTGTTGGCTGTCAAGTGAGAAAGACAGAAAGGATTTAAATGCTTTCTCTAATATTTCCTTCCAGGCTGACTCATCAGTAGAAACTGGGAAGAGCTGCAGAAGAGAAGCCAAACAGACAAGCTGATAACTCAAAGAAATACTCTTTTGAGTTGGAGGTTCAGAGTGGAGCCATCATGAGCGATGTTACCATTGTGAAGGAAGGCTGGGTTCAGAAGAGGGGTAAGTTCTACCTTTCATGGAAAGTTCTTCAGACATATTGTGTGCTGTGGGCAGTTGCATTGCAGTTACACACATCAGAGCATTCTTGATTTATCTTCTAGTCTGCAGTGAGCCAATATGACCATATGGAATTAATGGCCATTAAGGCCTTGGTCTTGTTAATACTTAACCCTCAGCACCACCCCTCTTTATAGGGGTAACTGACAGTGAAGAGGACTCAGTAATTCCCACTTAACCTTGCTGCTGCAGCTGCTCTGGTGCTATATGGAAGAGGTAGGAATAGAGGTGCACAGTAGAAGATTTCTTGGAAGTTTTTGTGGATGTAATATTTCAAAACTTCCTAGATGCCATAATCATCCACTGTGGCTCAGTTTACATTACAAATGCAAGTAGTCCCCATAAAATCAACACAATACTTGCATAAAGGTCAGCATACACCTAATTACTTTGCAGTCCTGGAAGTCATATGCTTAAGGAACATGCTCTTAATTATAAGCCAGTCTAAAGTACAGTTTTCTGTTACATCTGAATTCCTCTGAACTCTTGAGATGTCACTTTATAATGTGTCACCACATGATTTGCAAATTTGGGAAGGTTGTTTTGTATTAAGCTTTGAAAGAGAAACCTCTGGATATAGCTGGCATTTGTATAATGTAATGAACTTAAGATAAAATCTTCAGTGTTTCATGCAGCTCTGCTTTGGGTTTTGGTTGTGTACATGATTATTTCCAAAAGAACATAATCTTTTTTGCAGAGAGAAGGTGCTCTGGATTATAGGGTAATTTATGCCATGAGCTTTGGTGATTCTAGCCCAGAAAGATTCAGACTGAAATAGTGGGAACAAAATTACCCTTTAATTTACAAAGAAATGCTTTGTTTCAATAGCAATGTGTGAAGACAAAGATCATTATTAGCTTTGTTATTGCAGATTGACATTAAGTGTCAAAGAAGGCAAGAGAATGAGAGAAAAACTTTATTATTCTGTTATTATTCCTGCATAAATTGTATTTCAGGATGCATTATGGGTATTGTAGATGAATGGGGGCTAAAGTGAGTTAAGCTTAAGGCCTGCTTCCTATTTTGGTCTGTATATTTACATTTATGGCAAATCAAATATTACCTGATGGGAACTATTTAAAGTTTTAAATTACTTTTCTGTCCCATCTTCTTGTTGTTTGCTCAGTTTGGATATCTGATTTCCTTTCTGATTATTTCATATAATTTCTTTGAAATGTATTAGAAAATAACTGGGATCATCCACGTAATTATCTTTTACACAACATCTCCGTTCATTTGTGTAATACTGCTCATTCTTAGTACTCCCTGATTTCACCTCTGAGGCCTGGATATACATATATTAATTGTTGGGGTCCAGAAAAGGACAGTGTGAAATGAAACCAAATGTCTTACTGAAAATCTGAAGTTCTGAAATGTAAAATAAAGATTTCCCTACTCATGCTGTTTATTATCTATTAACTAAAGCCTACTGAGTTGCCATTTTTGTGTCAGTTTAGTTAGTAATTTTTTTTTTTTCTGAGTGAAGACATCTCATTACACACATTTTTCTTTATTTTAATTTATTTCAGATGAATGTGTAGTTGTTTTTCCTACTTGGTATAGGTAACTGTGTAAGTTGTAAGTGGGATATTTTTTTTAAAATTAGATCTAATGTTGTTGTTAGTTTTCTGTGTCTGACTTACTCTGGTTGCTGGTGTATTAAAGTGTTTGTTTCTGAAAATAAAAGGCAAAGTGCAGTGGTGTTTTTGAGTGTCAAGAATTTGTAAGCATTTAATTCAATGGCTATGCATTTCATGTAATTACAACTTCTACCCTGACCTTCCCCTGCAGCAAGAGAATCAGAGCTGTTAAGCACTTTTTTTTTATCTGTTGCTAAGAAAAAGTATCCAACCTTAATCTAAATTCTGAAAGTTGGAATATGCTTGGTAGAAGCTTTTTATTTTGCCAGCTAAGTATTTTCTGTTTGTACCAAGAACACCATGGGACTGGGTAAAGCTGCCCTGCTTCTGCCAACTGCCAACTATTAGAGTTTTAAAGGGAATTCTCTGACCATCCCAACTGGACACTCATCGACTCAGTTCATAGAATTTTGGTGTGTACAAACCAGGTTCTTCCTGGAGGAAGCTGAGCACGGGATCTCTTCTCCTGGTGGACACCCCAAGCGATTGGTCTTTTGGACAGTCCTGAACCATGTGTGTGGTGCAGCATTCAGTCTCATACTCTAGACTGACTTTAACTTGAAATAAAAGTTGTAAATTCTATATGCTGGAAATGTAGGGAATGAGGCACTGGATGCTTTTGTTGACTGATATATTTCTTTTATGTGGAATGGCTTCGTCGTGTGGGTACAGCCTGGGGCTTTTAAAACTCCTTCCCTTCAGCTGTCAGGAGGGTTTGTGATTTAAGGAAAAGAACACAGCAGTGCAGTCTCTGATTCACAGCTCAGTCAACGAGTTTGAGGATGACCTCAAAGTACTGAGAAGAACTTTGTTGAGGAATTGGATAGTGAAAGAGGCCATTGCAAAGGCAGATTAAGTGTATAGAGTGTAGGATTGAGAGGGGAGCATTACTGGTTGAGCTGGGGTTCTCTTTCAGCATTGAGACTCAGGCAGGGTCTGGGGAAGTCGGTGTCTCTTAGGGCACAATGTTACACGTCTTAGTTACCTGTGAAATACAGTGAAAAAAAGTTTGCTTTATTATCTCTAGTGCTGCTTCCATGTCCATAATAGAGGGCTGAGGGTTACAAGTTTGTAAGCTTTAGCCATGCTGTTGAACACTGAAAAGCTGATGGCTTCAGTGGTCTGCATTTTTGTTTGTGCTTAAGTGATCAAAGCAAAGTGCAAAGTGATAGAAGCATTTACTATTTTAAAATCGACCAGTGCACAAATTTAAGAAATGCCAGAAACAAATTTATTTAAGGATAATCATAGTGATTTGAGTAATCTTTATGAGAAGTTTCAGTGTGGTGAGAGTAGATTATACTGAGGAAGAGTCATCTGTTCTGTGTGACTGGTCAGACGGGCAGAGATGAGTTGAGAACAAGTTCTGGAGTTGAGGACTTCTGACACAGGAAAACATGAAACCCAAGAGGAAGCAAACCCTGAGGACTTCAATGAACCTCAAGTGCAGTCAGGTCCCATCTCATAGGTGAAAGGAGACCCTGAAGCACAGCAGCTGGGTCTGCCTGAGAAAGTAATGTAAGGGCAGATTCAGAGGATGGTAACTGTCTACACCCAGTTCACGTGTAAGTGAAGTGGGTATTGCTTTGGCTTGACTCCTGTTTGCTCCTGTGCCCCATTAGCAGCAGCAATGCTTCTGGAGTACATCTTGTGGTTTTTTAGTTCTGTCTGAAAGGTACCAGGTTTGTGCACTCCAGGACTGCTTCATGCAGCAAACAAAAGAGCATTACCTGGGGCTTGAGGAAGATTTATTGCAAAGCTGCTCTCCTCATCTGAACTGAACTATTAATATGACATCAGAGCTTGTACAAGTGGAGAGCCAGCTGAGGAGTCCTCTGGAGTGGAGCTCAGGCAAGAGAGTTGTGGGAATGTATTTTGTGTGGACAATCTTATGGTTGTCTGTGTCCTACTCTCTGAGATTTAGTGGTAAGAAGAAAGGATCTTACAGCCTTGTGTCCCTGTGCTGCTGGGAATACATCTTGCAATTCACTGGCTCAGTGTGTTTTGTTTAGAGAGGATAATAGTTTTGCTTTCTTCTTTCTATTTTCCAGTTATTCTGTAGCCATCTTAGAAGAGAGATCTGTTGTCTTTATGAGTTTCCATTTTAGATGACACCAGCGTTTTTCCTTCTAGGGAAGTATCTTGACTAAAAATCTGAAATACACTGATCCACCCTTTTCTGCCAATATACAGGAGTTAAAACGTGTTTTACATTCATGCAGTTGGTGTACGGACTCTACAGCTGAAGTGACTTTTACATTTTGAATTTGTTTATAAGCACAACATTGTGCAGAGTGTTTTTGTTTTTTTTTTTTTTAATTCTGTTGAGAGTGTTTTAATTTTACGTAATGTGTTTTTACTGTATTAAATAAAATCTAAAGTTTTAGAAAGGAGGGTATTTTTTTAATTTATCAGTTTGGAAACAGCTACTTTTATAAATGAATGAACTTAATTAGTATAATTAGAGCTATATCATTAAAAAATTATTGTACATATATATTACTCTGCTCTCATGAGACCCCACCTGGAGTACTGTGTCCAGTTCTAGAGCCCCTATTACAAGAAAGACATGGATGTGCTGGAGTGTGTCCAGAGAAGGGCCACAAGGATGATCAGAGGGCTGGAACAGCTCTCCTATGAACACAGACTGAGAGAGTTGGGGTTGTTCAGTCTGGAGAGGAGAAGGCTCCCAGGAGACCTTATTGTGGCCTTCCAGTATCTGAAGGGGGACTACAAGAAAGCTGGTGAGGGACTTCTTAGGATTTCAGGTAGTGATAGGACTAGGGGGAATGGATCCAACTAGAGGAAGGTAGATTTAGATTGGATGTTAGGAAGAAGCTCTTCACCATGAGGGTGGTGAGACACTGAAACATTTTGCCCAGAGAGGTGGTGGAATCCCCATCTCTGGAATTTTTTAAGGTCTGGACAGGGCTCTGAGCAACCTGATCTAGTGGGAGGTCTCCCTGCACATGGCACGGGGGTTGGAATTAGATGATATTAAAGGTCCCTTCCAACCCTGAAAACTCTATGATTCTGCAAAAAGTGGGGTTTATGCATGGAATTCAGGTGTTATTTTTTTCTTTAAAGCTAAAGTTTGCTGAGTTGTTCAGTTGACCTTGCCTGTGGTCTATAATAGTCACAACAATTAGATTTAAGAATCATTAATAACTATGCTTAATTGCAACCTAATTTCTTTATAAATAACCTGTGCACAAAATTTCAATTAGTTTAAACACATGAAAAGATTTAAGAATCGTTGTTACCATGCTATTAAAAGATCCTTTGGGACCAAAGAAAAATTGACACAGACGCTAACTTTTTAAAGGACGGTGTTCTAAATTTACATCTTGGCTAACGTTTTCTTTATGGAAAGAGTAAGTGTGTTGCTTGTTTGTTTGCTTGTTTTAAATATACCTTATGTGTATTGCATAACAAGGTGGTTAAATCATTATTTGAAGACAAAACAAAATGTTGTCAGTTTAAGTTAGTTCTTCTATTGTGGTACTTCAGTCACCACACCTCTGGAGGTTGAAGTGTGTTGCATTAGATAGTGCTGTTTGTCATTGCAGCCTTTACCTGGTTTGCATGCTATACTTTTACCCGTTATATTGAATGGATAATGTATTGGACTTGCTTATGGGGATGACATTAATATCATTAACAGGTTTTTATGTCATTATTTTGTCTCAGAACACTTACCTGAAGTACAGAAGTACCACTGTTACCAATTTAATAGAGGGGGAATTGAAGTATAATATTGCTATAGCTTAACCATGGTAATGTAAGAAGTGTGATGTAATGAGATGGGGGTGTTTGAAAATCAGATGCCATGAAGCTTTCCTGTAATGAGATCGTCCTCTAAACAGTACATCCATCGTTTACTCAATTATTTTATTTTTTCTTTTCTAAATACAGCCTTTCATAACTTCTTAGTATCCAGAATTGACTTACGTGAAGTAGTATTAATATTTCTAAAGTCACAAAGTGCATAGAAAAGGATATGTTTGTTTTGCTGTGATGAGATTCATTCAACTGCTGGTCTGTTTTCATTTTTGCAGTTCAGGATACAATGCAGGTTATCAAGGGATTTTAAGAAACAACCATGTGTAAAATATTTGTTGTTGTTATATCTACTATCAAGAGGAATAAATAGTCTAGTGGAATACATCTATTGTTTCAAATAGGAATACAGTTGCTTAAAGTACAGATTCTTCAGAGTTTTAAGGTAACATGCCTCCCCACCCTCTGTAATTCAGAAAAAGAGCTAGGTAATTTAATTTATTGGACATTGGGTTTTACAGTTAAATCAAGACCAAACAGATGTTAATTTTGGAAAACAGACTTAATTCATGTTGTATGTGGTGAGCTTTTTTTTGGGTTTTTTGGGTGGGGGCAGGAATGCCTTGATTGAAAAATTAATCTCAGAAGTTATGGTACTAATTGAGTGTTATTCACAGCCTGTCAGAAATCTTGTTTGCAGATTGTCTGAATTATTTGAGCAGTTTAACACACCTCTAACAAAGACAAATTTAAATAGACTATCATGAACATCTGCTACACAAAGTAGAAGAAATTGAAACTATTTTTTTCTAATTGTCTTAGCAAATAGTAGTTTAAGGCAAAATCTTCATTGGTAAACCACTTGAAACTAAATAATCTTTTCTTCCAATCTTCTATTCTAATTCTCGCTAATTAGTAGAAAATGTGAAATACTGTAAGTTCCAGTAAAATATTATATGAATGTAAAAGAGGCAGCTTCATGAGGACCAACGAGAGAAGAAATGACAGTTCAGGCTCTCCTATTCAAATGTTTAAATCCTTACATTTAAAACTATTTTTTTAAGCTGTCAAATAACTAGAAAATTCCGTATCATACACTCAGTGGATTTATGTAAATCTGTCCAGTTACTTGTAGTTGGGGAAGCCTCACACAATGCTTTTTTGGCTTATGCATACAGTCTGAGCAGAGATCTGTGTATGTGGAGGCTGTTTTCCTGCAGCCACCCCACTGTGAGAGGAGAAGAGCCCTGTGTGCCCTTCCTCTCTCCCTTTTGCCTCAAAGCTGAGTGCCAAGCTCTTCTTCCTGGTATAATTCACTGCTGTTTTAGCCTGACTTGTCCCGGAAAGAAGGTCAGAACCGTGTAAAAATCTTAAACTTGATGCAGCTAGGATGGATGTAGGATGTTCTCTTCACTAAATAACTCTTTATTCCAGTTACTTTTTAGTAGTAAATTGTTATTTCTGTTATTTAGTAGTAAATTAGTTATTTCTGCAGCTCTCTGCTGTGGGTTGTAACCAGTTGCTGCAGGTAAAGGCAGTTTACTGTAGTAATTGGAGCTTGAAACACAAGATATTTTAAATAGTCTCAAGATTTGTCTCTGCAGTATCTTTGGTGAATACCAATATAGGCAATTGTACATAGTTGAGTAGCTTTTTAATTTTTTAAAATTGGTTTTGTTTCAGTTTAGATGTAATACAGCTTGTTCCTAATTTTCAAATGGCTGTGCAGTTGTGATTTGGATTGGTAAAAAAGACATTCTTCTAGATGGAGCTGTATTTCAGATGGTAGCAGCTAGAATTCTGTGCATGTTCTTTGATTAAGTTTATTAGTTCCTACATGTAATTTGTCAGATAGAAGATGCAATACTATATTTGAAGGGAGGAAGGTGGTGTCCTATGTTTGTATTAGTAGGGTATTATTTTCATGGAATGTTCATGAAAGTACCAATGTGTTTGAATTTGGTGCTTTTGATTCTCAGATTTTTCAAAATAAGTTAAACAAATTCAGTACCTAAAAAGAACCCCTGTTTATGATCATACTTTTAGGGTCTTGTAAGGCATGTATCTGGTGCTTACTATCTCAGACTTTGGGCTTTCACACATTCTTACTTTTAATGGTAATAAGTGCTTTTATTATTTGTCGTTTGTTACACGGGAAAACACCTATGCAGTGGATTTTGTTTTAATATTCTGGGCACATTGATGTTACAATATTCTCTGTTTCTCTGTAATGAATGCTGCCTTACTGTTCATGTTCTGAAGGTTTTCTCTGCTCATGCCAGTTTCTCTTATTCACACCAGTTTGCTACCCACAAGGGTAATACTTTTTCAGAAGCAAGGTTGACATTCCCTGTTGTAGGGACCGGAGGAGCAAGATGATAACTCCTTGTCCTTTCCATGCTCACAACACTTTTGTCTTGGCAGCAGCTGTTGGAGGTAGTGCTGTTGGGGAAGACTCTAGGGAACTGTTTCCCAAAAAGATGTTTTCTGTTTAATAGAACTCCTACTTTTTGTTTAAAGCTTAAGTAGTCACACTGTATAATACCTTTGACATACTGTAATCTGTTGAGTAAACTTAATTCTGTTTGTGTTTATGTGAGTTTCACATCCAAGTTGTTACTGTAAGGATAACTTATTTGCAATACCAGGGGTTTTGATACCTCATAAAAATCATCTTACCTCAAATATACCTGTGTGCCAGTCAATATAATGGGTAAAAGTATACCATGCAAACCATGCAATGACAAAGCTCCCAAGGAAGTCTTTTGTGCTTTCTTTTATTTCAAAAGCAATCCGTGTGTCTGTTCTTCTCACCTCAGATAGGTCAATCAGATTATGCTTCTGTGGGACCTACTTCTTTTATGCTACCTCTGCTGTAATCATCAGAAACATTAATAAGGTCAGCAACTGTGACTTGAAACTAGGCCCTGGAGCAGTTTTAGGACTGGATGGAGAAGCTGAAGTTCTAGGGCACGAATATTGAGGCAGTCAAGACTGCAAATTGATATATTGAAAAACAAGCTCTGGGAAGAGATCAGGTTAGTGATGTTTTAGGGAATTAATAGAAGATGGAGAACAAGAAGGTTTTGTAACCGCTTGAATGCTGTCTAGGTTGCTTTCTGTGTTTTCAGTTTTTTGTTTTTTGCAGTGACTGCTTACCCTTCATGACCATCCCTACAGTCTGTTGACAGATTGAGAGATTTTTTCACATTAAAACGTGGAAGGAAGATAGTAGTCATGCCTGGAATTTACTAAACCTCCAACTTACTGAGAGCAGCTTAAACTTTCCCAAATTGCAGGCACAACAGTGTTGCTCAGTTCCAGCAGCACAGACCTTGACTTGCACTGGGAGGGTTTCCTGGGTGTCACACTAGGTCTCCCTTAGCACATAAAATAGCACAATAGAGCAGTCTCTCAAGAAGTGCTTGGGTTTTGGTGTCCAAACTATCTGTGCATGTTTCCAGTGCTTTGCTTTGCACTCATACCTCTGTTCCTATGGGCTGAGTGCCTCTTGGCAGTAGGAACGTATGAAGTGTGGTCACAGTGTAAGCCAAAGCTTTTAACAGTTGGTAATTGGAACATTTGCTTCAGAGATACACCCCTCATCTGTAACATAGATGTACCTCAAGTCTCATTTTTTTCTAGTCCTCTTCAGTACAAACTCTGTCCCAAATAGTCTGCTGTTATTGATTGCTCTCCTTGCAAATCAGGGCAGTCTTAGCTTACTTTTTGGAAATCTAAGCACATTTCTTTGTAGTCAGATCATTTCAACCAAAATCTTGTTTACCATAAATTGTGAATTTATGGTTTACTTTCTTAAAGGGTGCTTTCTTAAAGCAGATAGGAAGATAGGAAATGAATGTGTCAGATGCCAGCTCACTGATAAGAAGATGTGTTCCCTTTTTTTTCTGAAGTTCACTTTGAAAATTTTGTCTGTCTTGCTTTTGGAAGTAGTCTTCCCAAAAATATTTAATTACACTATAGCAGCATATTAACTGTGCAAAACCAGAAAGCCCACAGCTTTATTAGTTGTTGTTACCATTTTTGCATTGAAATTCTAACTGTTAATACTCAGTAATTCACATTTGAACACTCGAGGTGTAAACATTTTACTGGGGATAGTTTCCTGCTGGTGTTTTATCAACATTGTCTTGCTAAGAAGGGTACTGAGACTTGTTGTGATGAACTTGTGGATGGCTTTGTTCCTAATGAAGAAAGACATGCAAGATGGTAAATTATGTAAAGAATTGGGCCAACAGTTTGGTCTTTAGCATTGTGGATTTTAACTTTGTTCAAGTCACATTTTCCCTCAGATAAAATGGAAGTAGTATTTGAAACTTCACCTCAGAAGCTTTCTGAATATTTGTTCATCCTTGTGAAATTCCTGAGTGCCTTACCTTTCAGTGTTCATGCTTTTTAAAATGTGATTGTTGTATAGGAAGTAGAATGACTCTAATAGTAGTTTTAGTTCAGCCTGATGGAGAATCAATGGATTTTTTGGGTTTTGTTTATCCTCCTGACGTGTTGCAGAGGAAGAGGTGAAATCTGAAAGGGAGGAGTTGTTAATAAGATGCAAAAAAACCCAGTTGTCCCTTATGAGTTCTTAAGCTTACGGTTTTTGCTAGATGACTTCCAGGGAGACTGGAGGAAACCCCTGAACAGCAGTCACTGGGAGACTGAGCCACAGAAACGTGGCAACATCTCTACCTGTACTTACACTCTTTTGACCAGATGAAAAGCAGATGGATTAGTGGTATAACTTTTACCTAGATGAAAATGCTTAAAAAATAATGTACTTTCATACAGCATTGATTGCTTTACTTTAAAGTCAGTAGTCACTCACTTTGTTTTGAACTATGGTGGCTTTTATATCATGCCAGTTTATGTATGCTGACTAATTCATCAGAAACTTTTCTGAATAGTCAGCTTGTGAACTTGCCCCTGGTAGATGCAGTTCCATGTTTACTTGAAACTTGTGTTCAGGGGAAGCTGTTGCTAGAATGGGGGAAGTGTCATGCCCTCTTCTTGCCTGGCAGTGTTGGCACTTGTGCTTGTAATGGTGACATGGTGAATCACACCAGGAAATTTATCTAGCTGAAAATGTATCTATTTTTATTTTCCTAGCTTAACTTTCAAATGGATCATTTCCTTGACCTGACTCACCATGTAGATGCAGAAACAGCAGTTCTGGCACACATGGGAACGTGGGAGCAGCAGAGGCTCCTAGTGACTGTCCCCACCTTTGCAAGAGTAAATTGGTTATAAAACTGCACCTAAAATTTCAGTTATCACAGTGACAAGAGTACAGCACAAGTAGTTTGTATTTCAAGATGGTTTTCTTTGAAGTTCATATTTAGAAAAGGGCTGCTAATTCACTCTCTTTGCTAGTCCTAAACCTGATTGAATTAAGAAATACCATCAAGAGGTAGTATTTACAGCTAGTTCCTATTCCTGTGTGATTATATTTTTTAAACCAACAGTGATTTTTAGCTGAATAGTGACTGGGCTAATAACCGAAACATTACATGGTTCCTTAATCCAAATGATGAGGTAGTTTTGTAATCCTCTTGGGCTAGGAGTTTGTAAGATGTTTAAAAAAGAGTATTTTAACCAGAAAAAGCCCCCAAAGCTTATGATAGACAAGTATCCTTCTGAGGTTAGTGAGTTGTTGTCTTCTGGGTATTATTAAAAACCAAAATTATACTTAATGGTTCCCAGAGGTCAGAATATACATTCAGTGTTGATGGGCATTCAGTGAAACTTCACAGAATGTTAATTTTTAAGCCTTTTGAGTTTTCCATAGGGTTTCTGCAGTAAAGTGTCCATAAAGTTTCTGCTAAATTTGGTAGAATTCCTGTAAATTAGAATTGGGCTGAAATCCATTTGTTGCAAGCCTACTTCTGGTTTTGTTTGGTTGTATACCAAAATGTGGAGAATGATCATGCTCTTTATGATTTAAGCATGGACAAGGAATATTTGAAATGAATATTTGTTGTAAGCATTTGCATTTGGGATAATTTTGGATGGTTTTCAATCACAGCCAAGATCTTACACATTTAATTTACACCATGTGCATAGGATTTTATGTGGAACTGCTGTTGGCACAAAGAGGCTTATGTAGAGCTGGTGAAGTTTTGCCTCACTTGATCCAACCATCCTTGCTCCAAAGGAGAGAGGGAACTGCTGTTCTGTGCAGTAGTTTGGGCTAACCATGCTGATATTAAACCAAATAGATAAATTTTGTGGCAAATGCACATACAAACAGCTCCTAGTTTCCCATTTGCCACAACCATAGTGCTATATATCTTTTCTGATAAAAATAACAAAACCAGACAAAACAAAAAACCCTCTGCTTTTGAGGATCCTTTCTAACACTTTGTGAACTTTTGTGCTCTCTTCAAGAGTGCAGCTGTAGATATTTAGTCTAAAGAGAGAGCATTAGGGAAACAGTTACAGTCCTACTGTATTATTTGTGGTATATAATATCTGTGTAATACATACTTAGGTGTAAGTATAAATAATTTTTTATGCCAATCTCCCCAGTAGCAGTATAGTCATTAACAGATAATGTTGCAAGTGCTTAGTGGATTAGTAGTCAGGGTTTAAATAATCTGCTGTAGACAGGCAAAGAATAATAAATAGTACCTTCAATAATAAAAGCTTGACCCACTCAAACAATGTCACATTCTTAAAAATTCTAATATTAATAGGTATTTTGAGTATTTTTGAGAAACAGTATTCTAATATAAGAATATAAAATCTAAATTTGAGTTGGTTTCTTGTAATGAATTTTCCTGTGAAAGAGGTAACACTTTACTACTCTAAGGCTGATGAAAATAAGGGGGAGAAAAAAGTTTTTTTTTATTGAGAGGCGACCGGAGAGCAAAAGCATCACTGGTATTCCATAGTGTGACTTTTTCTTCCAAAAGGAAAAATATCTGGACAATAAAGTGAATTTTGCTGAGAGAAGGTCACGGGTTGTCTTATTCAGTCAAGTAATTGTCACTGGGAAGTTGCCTCACAATAGGCATTTGTATTTTTCTAGTAAATACCATCCTACACTATAGTTTTAGCATATGAGTAGCCTTTCCTTTTTTGTAATCCACTTCATTCAAAGCCACCTGTGACTGGGAGACTGTTCATCTCAATATATTTGTAGCTGCAGTGTAGAAGCAAGTTTTATACTGATTTGATGTACCCTTTTTAAAGAGAGTGGCTTAGCAGTGTCTCTGACATTTTGCCAATAGGCATGTTTAAAAATGCTCCAAATACCTCGTCATCTTTGGAGTTTCTTGCAAATCTGTTTGTATTTCTTCACTTAAGAGTGTGCATGTTATATTTTTAATACACAAAGCAAGAAATCAATCTATTCATTAACATTTTAATTTTTTTCTACAATAGACAAATGCTAACAGTTACTCTGCCAGGAGATTCAGTGCCTTGTGATTTAACCAATGCTTGAAGAATGCATTAATAAATGCTTTATAGAACGTAACATATAGGAAGAGAATGGTGTTCAAAAATGCACCATCTTAAATAGAAATGCTTTTAGTGTACATAAAGCCTAACAGAGGCTTCAAATCAGAAATACAGGACTCAACAAAGCATACAAAGACGGCAGTTTCCTGAAGTCTTCACTGTAGGAAAAGAGATGGATCCTTTTTTAAATTTTATCTGTATTGATGTGCCTTTTTAATTATGGAATGGTGTGAGCTGCTGTGGAGCCTGGGGTATGGACCAGGTACTGAGCAGTGAAGATCAGGAGAAGTTTCTCAGAGCCTGTTGTAAGGAAAGCCTCCCAGGAACCAGCCTTTCATGCTCATGCTGTGCTGAAGAGCGCTTTCATTTCTGAAAGAGAAACATGCAGAGATGGTTTCAGCTTCTACTCTAGTTAGAGATTCTGTTCATGGTTTGAAATGATAAAAACGGAATAATTAAAATGCTTTACAGATATTTTCCTTTTGGTTCGGACTGTAATTGCTATTGGTTATTCCCAGCATAAAAAGTCTGTCGTCAGTTTTGCTACACCTTTCCCTGGGCCACAGTTGTTCTCTGGTCTTGTTTGAAAGAGTTGCTGGAAAATGGTACTATTTTTGCATGGTTCTAAGCAGCTGGTGGGCTTGTAAGGGTAGAGAATAAATGATAAAATGGGAAGAATACAGAGAATGTGACATTTAAAAGATGGGTTGGATAGACTAGGAATGTGGGCAGCTTTGGTATGGAAATGAAGTACCTGTTGCTAGGTAGAGCAGCATCAAAGAAGGAAAAATAGAGAAAGTTTAATGTGAGGATAGGGTTTTAGGAAAAAAATAGTGAAAGCTTACATTTGAGAGACTTGTAATTTTTTAATTACTTAAGTTTCTGTAACAAAAAGAATTCTGTGGTAATTGCAGTCAACTCTGAGATGCTGCAACATGTCCTTGTCGTTCTGTGACTGGAAGATGAAGTTAAATAGAAAACAATTTTTTTTGTGTGTGTGTGTCTTTGTTTTGTTTGCAATGCTATTCTGAAATTATAAAGAAAAACTAGATGAATGTAATTAATCCCTGGAAACTCCTAGCTCAAATACTACACTGGAAAGCAAAGAAATACAAGAAAGCAATAAATTTATATGTACCTTGGTAGTAAGGTGCCTGTCCTCTGGGGATTTCAGTAAGGAGATAACGTTACAAACTGGCAAGGCAACAGTTTAATTTATCAGCTAAATAAGATATGGTCATAAAAATCCATGTTTTAAAGACCAGGGTGTGAAACTTCAACTCAGATATTTCTTTCCATCTCAACATATGGATGTGAAAGCTGGAAATCCAACAAAGGTACAGACATCTGAATGCCTTTGAAAGCAAATGCCTTAGAAAAATACTATGTATTAAATGGAATGAATTTATAACAGATGCCAAGATTCATTAGACAGCTCAAAAACCCCTTGGCTCTAAAGTTATCCAGAAAAGAAGATGGAATTATCATCTGGAACATATGTTAAGAATGAAGCCAGAGCATCTGTCATGGAAAGCATGCCACTGGGCAGCTGGAGGAACATGCAAAAAGCACCAACTGGAAGAGTCTCTCCACTGAACAACAGCTAAGGTACAAAAAAACCTTGTGGGACATGGCACTGGATGTGCAAGGAGTGTCCCAGAGTACACAAAATCTACAGAGGGCTTTTAAAATTTTATTTATTTGTGTGTGAACTGAAGTTTTTAGGTTGTTTTCTCTTAAGATTTAAATAAAGGATGATTAAAAATCAAAGGTCAGAATTTAAAAGTACAGATTAAGTACAGTACTTAATTGTTGGGTATTTTAATTAATTTTGAAATCTGCAGTTTTTTCATGTGTGAAAAGATAAAGAAGGTTTTGTAATAAATAATTGTTCAGATGCATTCCCACTGATTGGTTTAATCAATAACACAGCATTCAGGATTACTTGGTTAAAAATCCAGAATTATTTTATCCAAGTAACCTACAGTTACTGACAGTACTATGGATTTCTGTTTCTCTGAGAACACTTGCTTTTTTTGTACTTTCTGTCTCTTTGCAGGAGTTCTGGTGTTTCTGAACTATCAGCTCTCTGTGCTAAGCTGTCTTTTAACAGTTTTAGCATTAGCTTAATGTTACAAAGGTTTGTGTTAGAAACTCCTCAGCAGAATTTATATTTCATAAAATACTTCCGTTAGAAATGTAAGCTTTCAGGTTTTTTGTCTGTCTGTCTCTTGGTCTTGTGTTATGCAAAATGTTATGAAAATATAACTATCTGAAATAAGTCTGTCTGAAGTATTCAGTAGTGTCTTAGACTTGGTGAATAGCATTTTTTGTCTTCTTTTTACCCTTGTGATTTTTCAGGCAAAAAGAAAAAGTATTCATTCAGTAATGTGGGGACACTTCCAAGCAAGTGTGTGTGTGTATGTGTGTGAGTGATAAGGCTTTTTTGTAAAATTGTTGCTTGGGTTTTTTCCCCTTGTTGAATCATCTCACTGACACCTAACCTGAAATGTGGGAATGAATGCTTCCTGTGAGAAGTCTGAACAATCACTTCACCTTCTAGATGTGTCTTATGAGTCAAAATAGTGAACCAAGACTGTTAGTTCCACTTAGCAGGGTAACAAGTTTAGGCAAAGTGATTAGCTCCTCAAGCATTTTCAGAGGTACTGATAGCTGCAGCTTTTCCATTTCTTTCTCTTACAGTAGGATGAGTGTCACAGGGATTATTCCTTAATGCCTCATAAAGGGGAGAAAATCTTGCAAATACAATTCAGCTGCACAAAAAGGCTCAATATTCAGGAAACATAATTTGGTTTTATTTTGCTTTTAAACTATTTCCAGAGTTTTTATCCCCTTTAGATGTTTGGTGTTGATGGAAATCAGTTTATATCCCTTCCTCCCATGCGTTGGAGGAGAAGCATACAGATATTGGCTGTTCTTCAGAGCTTATGTGGTCATTATTTTCTATCAGAAAATCAGAAGATGCTGCTTCTGATTTATTGTGTAATTAGATCCAGTTAGGTCTGTAGATAAAACTTTAACAGAACTTTATCAGAGATTGTCCATTCTGTCAAATTCAGAGCATTCTTTGGTTCTTTTCTATGGAAGAATAAACCCAGTACACCCCTGGATACATTTTCTCCTTTCATTTCCATGTCTGAAATTTCTTTGTATTGAGTTCATAGTAATGTAACTGTAATAAAATTACAGGCTGCAGGAAGACTTAGAAGTTACGCCTATGTAAATAAAAGAAGTGGAAAGACATAGTGTTGTATACTATTTCAAGTTATGTGTTGACTAGGGTTTTGAAATACAGTTGTCCTGCGCTCACTGCTCAAGATTTTTGCTGAACAGTACATAACAGTGAAAAATATTCAAGAGCTAAAAATACAGGATTACTTCATGCTTTGACCTGTGGTCAGTGAGTTGGCAGGAATAGCTTTGTATTGTTTGTTCAAGGTTTGTTTGAAGAGAACAATGATAGGATGATCATTAAAAATATTGACATATTATTTTTTAGGAGCAGAGGATTAAAAGCACACCTTGAAGAAAGAGGAGTTTTAAGTATTCAGTTGGTGGCATTAAAAAAATTAGGAATAAAAAGAAACCATTGTTTAAGACTTCCTTTGAAAAATATTGAATTCTAGTTATTGAGGAAGTGGCTGTTTATGGAAATTGTGTGTTTTTCTGTGCATATTCCTTGCAGTGTTCTGAAACAAAATACTACAAAATCTTAATTTAGCAGAATCTTGGTATTGAAGAGAGAGAAGCAACCCCTCCACATACATCTCCAGTAGGACTGAATGAAGACCCTCAGTGGATTTTTGCCAAAGACTGGAAGACTGCCTCATTCCCCTGGTTTTGATGCAGTCAAAATCAAACTAGATGTAAAGGTGTCCTGGTTTGGTAGTAGTTAGGACTGAGAGAGGTTGCCATGTTGATACCCTGAATGGGTGATTATCCTGAGTTTGCACGTATGAGAGCTTGTGCATTCCCAGAGTGCAGCTTTGCTGAGTTTATGCCAGCTTTTTGGCTAAATTAGTTCTGTAATAAAATCGGAATGTTTCAGTCTTTGTTTTTCTGCTGTGTAGGGTCAACACGCCTGTGTTTTTTTCTCCTTGTCCCTGACTCAACTTTGTTGCTTTCATAGCTGGTTTGAGATGTTTTGGGAACTGCCTGTGAAGGAGGACTGGCATTTCCTTCCAGTTTCCCTTTGGGTGTCCTGCTGAATGTAGGCACTCCCTCCTCCCAGAAACCATTACCTGTAGTTAAGTCTAACACGAATAACAGCACTGAGCAGGGACAAGCATATAGGAGAGAGCGAGCTGATTTCTTCCCAAGAGCACTGGTTTGGAATCAGGCAGGAGATATGTGGATAAGATCACCTTTTTGTTTTAATTCTGTTCAGGCTTCTGGTTAAAGTTCAGGGAGAGCTTCCTGCTGCTCGTAGCTGTTGCCAGGCTGGAGAAAATGTGACTCAGACTCTTCCTTTGTGAATGAGTCCACTTGGTCTAGTTGAAGATCCAGGTGGAATGACAGGTGCTCCGTATTTTCCCCAGTACAACTAAGTGGAATAAGGAATGTAATTTGCACTTAATTAAAAACAAAATAGAAATTTCCCCCCAAGCCCACTTTTCTTAAAATCTAGGTAATTTTTAAAACATTTGAAGGTGGTCTGGGACCATTGTTAGGGTTGTACTTAATGATGGTGAGAGCTTCCTGTGTATAAAAAATGTTTATTGAAGAAATTGACAATTGCAGTTCAGTTACAGTGTGGATGTGAGTCTTAATAAGAAGATGGAAAAGTATATCACTTCCTCATTAACCTCACTAAGCTAAGTGAACTGAGTACAGCTGTCCTTATGTTGCAAAATACCTACCGAAATAACTAGTTAACTTCAGAAATGTTGGCCTGTGTTTCCAACAAGGCTGCCAACTTAGATTATGTACTGATACATTTTTATTGGATTTAAAAATGTAGTGTTGGAAGAGATTTTGAGCGTTAGTTGTCTGCCCCCCATTTTGATGTAGAGTCAAATCCAAAAAAAAGTCCTTGCATGATGTTTGTCTGGGATGTTCTTGAAAACTCCAGCAACCTTCTGACACAAAGTGGTTCTGCAACTTAACAAACTTTATTTGGACCAACTTTCTAACAATATGTAATCTAAATTTCCCTGCTGATCAGTTTTTGTAGTGCCATCTGTAGATGTGAAGCACAATTAATCACTGTCCTCCTTATGAGACCAGCATATTTAAAAATCATAGTCTGCCTCCCTCTTACCATATTCTCTGTTCTAGACTAAGCCTAGCCAGTTATTTAAGCTGTACTTCAAACTTGCTAATTTCTTAGAAACAAACAAACACAAAAGTTTATAAGGCTTCTTGTTCTCTCAGGACTTTCCTCAGTTGAGCTTTTTAAATTTTTCTTCATTTTGTAGTGCTCAAAATTTGTAAATGGTGGTATTTCAGAGCTTTTACGTTTGCCTGACAGAGGGAAATTACTTCTTGTTTTACTGATTTCCCTTGATTTGCATACAAAATCTTTCTTAATATGTAGGATGATTGTCTTGTATTATATTTGTCTCTTCTGTAATATCGCTGAGCTGTTTGTTCTTCCCAGATTTTCTTCAAATCAAAGGTATAAATGTGAACCACTTTCTCCATATGTGACCAATTTGTAACCAGATAATAATTTTTTTACCTTTGGAATATTTGTCTTGCTCTTTATTGTTTGGTAGCTGACTTGGTAAAAAACATCCTTAATCTGATGTTGTTTTTTCCTACTGTATTTGAGATTTACTCAACTGTTCAGTGCTGGTTTTATTTTTTGTGGATGCTAAGATAAATAGTATTTTTCATTATACCCAAATGCAGGTCTCTTGTGTCTGTGACATTCTACTCACTGATCAGTGAAAGCAGAATTCAAAGAAACTGGAAGAGGAGAACTATTCTTCCTTCCATAAAGTAAAATGTTGGGGAGAAGAAAAAAAATCTCTGAGGCAAGATTAGTTAGATTTTCTTTTAATGAGTGGTGCCATTTGTGTGATGCAGAATATTTTGTTTATTCTAGCAAGCTGGATGAGTAATACTAAAATCCTTGTTTGAATCTGTTGATTTCCATCAACTGTGGTAGTGTTATTAAATCTTATCTTTTATTAACATATCTTATTTCATTTAAGGTTGTTAGTGGCTTTTTTGGCTAAGTATTTTTTGTTTGTTTGAATGTTTTATAAAAGTTGGAAATAGTGTTTACATTTTTTTAATTTTTAGTGTTTCATTTCTGTTTGGAACGTTTTAGTAATCTAGTATACTCTAAAGAAAGGTGAGCTTTTTAAGTAAAAATACTGTATTTTTGTGATATTCTTCTCTGGAAAAAAAACCTCAGTTTCTGTTTGCTTATGTAAAGCATATTGATTTCACCTGATGAAAATAAAACCAGGTATATTTTGGGGATAAACACTCACCCACTGAGTTGGTGGCAAAAAATGACTGTGCTGTGGTGCTGCAACAGGTTGGAAGCAAATTGATGATCTAGGAGATCCTTTTTGCTGCTGTGATCTCTTTGGTTGTTCTTTTTCTACCTGCATCTTGTAAATGTATTTCTCCAGGAAATAAGTTTCTCACATTTTCCCTTCTTCCCTTTCTCTTGCCTCTAACAAAACACAGTAGGCACTACCCAGTGTGTCCGTGTTCCTAAATGTTAGTGTGTTACAAGTTTCCTGCAGGTATCCTGAACCTTTACTACATACACCTCCCTTTTTTGGGAAACTTGCAGGCAGTCTTCTCACTGACATCTCTCTGTCAGACACCTCATATTTTATAGCCCAAGCAAGGTATTTCCTAGGAGAGCAGAGTCACACGTGACTGCTGTAGCACAGTTGTTCACCTTGCTCCATTTAGCAGTCAGTGGTGGACCAGCTGTAGTTCCCAAGGCCACTGAAGAAGGAGACAATCTTCTTGCAACCTAGAATGAGTCCTTCAGTGAAGGAGAATTCCTCCAGGTTCTGCCCTAGTAAAAGGTGGGGGTTTCCTGCAGTGGGTGGGAATTTCTCCAAGACACCTGCATTAGGAAGAACTTGCATAGAAAATGGAACCTTAGAGATTTTTTTTTTTAATTAAAAAAATAAAAGGAAACAGTTTTTTGCATAAAGTGGTGATATATTGAGTTCATAGTTTCAGCTCATGGTTAGATATAGAGGTGCCTAGGATTCTGTCCCCCAGCAAGGACAGCCTGTCCCACTAACACTTTTTTCTTTTCTAACCTTCCCAGTGGCAGGATAAGCTTCAAAATCTGCAGGTAGGTCAGTCGTGTGTCACTTGCTGATCACAGCTACCCAAATATATGGTAGCTAGGGTAGCTAGAAATATGTAGCCACCTGTAGTAGTGGGTTGACTGTGGCTGGACACCAGGTGCCCACAAAAGCTGCTCTATCACTCCTCTCAGCTGAACAGAGGGAGAAAAGTACAACAAAAGGCTTCTGGTTTGAGATAAGAACAGAGTGAGATCACTCACCAATTACCATCATAAGCAAACCAGTCTTTACCTGGGAAAACTAATTTAATTTATGTGCCAATCAGATCAGAATTAGGTAGTGGGAAATAAATATTAAAACACCTTTCACCCTTCTTCCTGGGTTCAGCTTCTCTTGAATTCTCCACCTCCTTATCCCAGTGGTGCAGGGAGTGGGGGAATGAGAGTGTTGCTCAGTTCATCACACATTGTTTCCACTGCTCCTTTTTCCTCAGGGACAGGACTCCTCACATCCTTCCCTTGCTCCAGTCACAAACTGCTCCAGCATGGGTCCCTTCCCTGACTCAGAAACAGACTGGTTCCAGCATGGGTCCCCCATGGGGGTCACAGGCTTTTCCCTTCATGGGTCCTACCAGAAGCCTGCTCCAGTGAAGACTTCCCATGATGTCACAGCCTTCCTGGGGCATCCACCTGCAACAGTGTGGGGTCCTCCATGGGCTACAGGTGTATATCTGCTTCAGGTGTAGATCTGCTTCCCCATTACCCTCCCTGGGCTGCAGGTGGATACCTGCTCTGCTGTGGAGCTCAAGGAGCTGCAGGGCTCAGCCTGCCTCACTACAGCCTTTACCAGGGGCTCCGGGGAATCCTTGCTCCAGTGCCTGGAGCATCTTCTTCCCTCCTTCTTCAGTAGCCTGAGTGTTTGTAGAGCTGTTCCTCCCAGACATTCTCACTCTCTGCTGGCAGCAGTTTTTCCCCCTTTGTAAATACGTTGTCCCAAAGGCACTGCCACTGTTGCTGGTGGGCTCAGCCTTGGACAGCAGTGGGTCTGTCTTGGAGCCATCTGGTATTGGTTTTGCTGGACATGGGGGGAAGCTTCTAGCAGAGCCCCCTGCTACCAGAACCTTGCCACACAAATAGATCAGTAAACAGTTTCTGACAGATGTTTTATTCTGATTTCCTGCCTTGTTCCTCCTCAGCTTCCTCCCTTCATCTAGGGCTGTGGACATGGTATGTTGGTAAGCACTTACTTGTGGGGGCCTGGATTATTTTGGAGGTGAGAAGTGCAATGTAGTGCTAGCTGGAGATAAGGAGCTTGGTATACTTTTCCTGGGAAGTTACTGTACATTTCTGTATAGAATTCTACTCAAGTTCAGTGCTCTCTGTCCTCATCTAAAACAGTTTTTTGTTGTAGCATGGTGTTTCACTTCTTTTGTAGTTTTAGCCCCACATTCCCTACTTATTAAGCAAATTGGGTGTTTTAATGTGGTGCTACAAGTGCTCATTAAAGCTATTTTTCCAACAGCTGATGATTATTTCTCCCTTTTTTGATTTTTTTAATTTATTTTTTTTTTTAATTTGAGAAAGCTAGCCAGTAGAGATTTTTATTTCATTTGTTCTATGTAAAATAGTTTTTCGATTCTTTGTTCTTGCAGCTCTTAAAGGCTTGGAAATCTGTTTTCAGTTGCTGCAAGTAGCCTAAAAAAGTTTGCATGTTTTATTCTTCCCTGTTGATCTAGTTGGAGGCTTTGTTTGTAGTGCCAGACATGGTAAGGACTCCATAATCTGCTAAAGTCTTCTTTCCCAAATGGGTTATATGTTTTGGGAGTGTGAATCAGCTTTCTAAACCTATTTCTAAATTTTGTAGATCCTCTTCCAAGATGCATGAAACACAGGAATTGAAGGAATGGGAACTGCAAACTTTGATCTTACTGTATTTTGAAATTTTTGTAAGTTTATTTAATTTTTTTTTCATGGAAATGAGTGTCCACTGACCCAGTTGGTATTGTTCCCATCAGTCTAGGTGGTGATGGTGATACAGATACATCTTTTAAATATGTGATTGGACTTTATTTTGGATATGTAACTTTTCTGGAAGAAAAAACCCTAACATGAATATTACTTGAATAATCTTCTTGCAGTTCAACATGTTAGTTTTTTTGGTTTTTTTTCCAGCAATAGGTAAATGATTTATAAGGGATACCTAAAACACCACTGAAGGTAGTGAAAGATGGTGATACTGGAGCAATTTTCATTACTGGACTAATTCACTTGAACTTTGTGATAGCAAAGTTTGCAGTTTTTATCTCTAGAACTCATTTTGATGGGGGTCATTTCTTCAGAAAATGGACCTATGGCTAAAGCAGTATTTTGTCATTCCTTTCTATGAAGTAATAATTGCTTAACAGAATATGAGGAACATGTTTGTGAATTAGTACACTTGTGCAAAGTGCAAATTGGAAAGTAAATTATATTTTCAAAGAGCCTTTGTGTTTTGGCACAAGTATCTAGGTCCTTGTGCGGAGAAATATTTTCATAGTTTTACTGTAGTACTTTGATTTCATTGCCATTAGATTTGGAAGATTGACTCGAAACCTGACAGAGGTGTGGTGATAGACACAGGTAGGAGGTAGTGCTTACAGTTCCAGCCATGGATATCTTGGGTGGGGTGGAAGGATCTTAATAAAGATCTGTGAGTACAATCATTTTAGTTCACATAAAAAATGCAAATTGTGACTTGCACTGCATTAAGTCAGTGTAAAGGAAACGGAATATTAAATATTTAATATATCTGTAATAATAACAATTTGCTAGTGAATACATTTAAGAAGTTCATTATCAAGTTTCAGACATTGAAATGAGGCTTTTAAGACCAGACAGAAATTAAGTTTAAATACCTGAGAGCTCCTGTAGAAATCTGTAGCATTGTTGTAAGTGAAACTGTGAGCGTACCTTAATGTTTTACATGTAAAGCACAAAATTGTGTAGATAAAAATAGGAAAGTCTGTAGCAGTTAAATCAAACTCTGTGATGTTACTCTATCGTGTAATTGAATGCTTATGTTCTGCACGAAGTTTTACCTTTATGGGTCTTTGATGTCAGTGCTGAGCCCTATTGAAATCAATCTGAATCACTGCCAGTGCGTTGCTCTGGTCTGTTACAGTCTTGCTTCTTACAGAGATGATAATTTCTCCTTAAAATTACAGATCTGAGGCTAATGCAGCACTGCATTTTAATTAGACATACTTTAAGATTGGTTTTAGGGTGAAATATAATAATAGAAGAATGAACAAAGGCCTTGACCTTGCAAATGACTGTAGGCTGCCTTCAGATTGTTCCTGGCTTCCCTGGGACTTCTGAAAGATGCAGGACATCTGTGGCTGGTGAACCTCCTGGGCAGAGGCAGATCCCTGCATCTGCATCTCGGCAGAGTTTTGCTTGAACTCTTTTTAAGTGATCTGTGCTGGTAGTTGATCAGAGAACTTCAAAAGGAGGTAGGTGTGATGGGTCAGTCCTGTCCCTTGTTTCTACCATGCTTCTCTTGTTACTCTACCTGAATTAGTGAAATCTTAGTTGAGGAATGCTTCCTGCTTTTCTGAAGATACTGCTCCCCCAGAATGTATTAATTCTGGTGGAGTCTATGATGTTTCTACATTTGAAATAGCTCTGAATGTCAAGATGCCTAAGAAAAGAATTAAGAATTAAGGTCTGCCTTCTAAGTAAGCTATAATGCTATTATTTTTCACTTACAAAAATCACACATACTCTGGCTATTACAAAATTATGTGAATATTTATATGTATAATTTCTTTAATGTTAAAAATGTAAAAATATTTTAAAGTCTGCTTTTCATGTAATTGCAAGCTCATGGAATACACACAAAACCATAAAATGTTTTTAAAAGTGTGAAGATGATGTTTTATTGCCAACTTGTGTCTGCAAAAGAATCTCACAGCATAGTGGTGGTCTGTTTTCCAGAAATACTGCTATTCTGCTTCAGCCCACCTCGAGAGCTGGTAATAAAAATCTTGATGTGAAACACACTTGCACAGCACAAGAGTGCAGGTGCAAAAGAGAAGAGCAAGCATTTTTTTCAAGTGGCATCGATTGTTTTCTCTGCAGTATGCAGGAACACCAGAATATTTTTAGATGAAAAAGATTAAAAAATTATCCATTGCATTTGTGATCACTTATATGTTTGGGTTAGTTATTTATCGTTTCCACTATCCATAATGCTATCTTAAGCATCCTAATTAGGTTTCAGCTTTTCACAGGGAGGCTGGAAGGCTCTCGTGCAGTTGTGGTGCTGTGGCGGGGTGCGTGCGGCACAGCTGCTTTCTGATGTCAGTCGCTATTTCAATGCAACAAAAGTGGGAGAGGAAGAGCATTAAAAAGGCAGTTTTTAAGAAAAAAGTGTCATCAGTAAGCAAATTATTTTTGTCTGTGTTGTTTTGATTAGGATATGAAATAACAAGTAAAGTCTGATTGCTACAAAAGAAATTACATCTGGAGAGCTTAACTGGGGCAGTTGCAGAAACTTTTGGGTGAAATGTGTCATTTTGCCCCCCCTGCTCAGGAGAACTTCCCATTGTCTTTAGCAAAACTTCTGGTATTACCCACATTTACCTGGCCTTCGACCAAAGTGGGATCTGTCAGTGTTCTGTGTTTATGTTAGAATGCTGTGGTCAGAGACAATGGAGGAACAGTGGATGAAGGTTCCCACAGATCATGGGGTAAGGTCCTCAGTACTTGAGCAGGAGAAACATTCCTGGCTTTGTTTCCTCCCTTTGTAGGCATCCTTTCAGTATGATGGTAATTGCATAATATCTTGTTGAGTTTTTCCTCAGGTCTTGGATTTTGTTGACTAGGTATGATTTCTATCAGAGTGAGATGTCTTCTGCTTTTTTTGAACATTCCTAAGGAGACACCAATCCAATGCCTGTCCATTGAGATTACACATCTCTCCCTTTGACTTGAGTGTCCACTTTCACAAATTTTATGGGAATGTATTATAGATGTCTGCTTTCTGTCATACAGATGGTATCAGCTGCTGGTTTTAAAAGATGTAAGGGAAGGAAATAGAGTTGTTATTTCAGCACCTAATTTCCTTGGGCTCTTGTTGGCCGGGCTCTCTGGCAAAACTCTTCCATGTAATTCACCTCATTCACCTTTTTTGCTCATTCACTGTGCTGCCTTATGAAAGATGTAATTCCATTGCATAAGCTATCTCAGAGAGAAAATTGGAGCATATTTTGGCTGACCTATAGTTTCCCTGAGACACCACAGCAACATTTCTAAATTTATTATGTTCTAGATTCCTTTCAGAAAAAGACAGAAGGTGAATTTTGATTCAGTTTCAATGCAGAAGACATTAGAAGAACTGTGTGGAATTATTATGCAGAACTGAATAACTTATGGATTGAATGATAGTAATGGTGTGCTTGCTTTAGAGAGCTTATATAGACAAGGTTTTTTTCCCCCTCTTTTCACTGCTAATGTATGATTTTTTCATATTTATAGTACAGCTGTACTCATGAATTTCCACTCGTGACTTTCTGTGTTTTAAGTATTTAGAATATTTGTTTTGACATCAATTTTGTAGTCTTGTATTATCAGTGTATGTTTGACTCTATATAAATTTTATTTGGATTCAGACGTTTTACTATATACAGTAGCAGTTTTAATTAAACTACTGTGTAGTAACACCTGATTCTTTAAGAATACAGACATCTGTAGAGAAAAACTGAGAGGAAGATAGAATTCAGGTTCAGCATCCACATCAATAATTTACGTTTCCAACAATTCCAGCATATAGAAGATACAGTGGAAAATTATAATGTTATAAAGGTACACAAAAGTAGTTGAATGAATGCTTTGAAATTATAGTAGCTGATAGATTAAAATATTTGAAAATATGTAGACCCAAATAAGCTTTCACATTACTTTTCCTTTTTGAGAGACACTTTTTTTTGTTCTTTCTTTCATTCTTCCTCTCCTTTAGTTAATTTATGATTTTCACAGTTTCGGTTTGCTAAATGAGAATTTTTTTTTCCCTCAGAAATTAAAAAAAAATATCTTGAGTTTTGGCTTAACCTTGATAGCCTAGGTGTATGGCACTCGTAGACAATCTCAAGAACAGCAAAGTTATCTCCAGACATGTTGCAAACTGTATTCCATGTTAGTGTTTCCGAATGTGTGCTCATACATGGTTAAATTTACATCCCTGCAATAAAGGGTACTTCTGATGGGATAAAGTGTTAGGAATCTTCTTACGAGTTTGGAGGATAAATTAGTCACGTATTGAATTACTTGATTTACTTTTTATGTTAGCATCTAACATCATGCTGCCTTCACAATAAGTTGGTCAAAACGCTATCTCAGCCTTTTTATTGAAAGCCTTGATTATTCATTGAACTTTATAGTTATTAATTCAGGGCAAGATTAGTAGCTTTATAGAGTCATTCCTGGAGAAACTCTAAATGTAAGCCTTCCACACTCATGTAACATCTATTTTTGTATGTTTAATGTTTTTACAATGAACTACTGATTTTCTTCAAAAAACTCTATACTGAGGTACCTTTTAGGAGTTGAGAAAGTATAGAATTTAAAATTAAATTGTTTTTTATTAATTTTTCTTGTTATTAAGACTGAAACTTCAGAGTATCTTGTGGTAAAAGCATTTAGCATTTGTCTGTGTACTTGTATCAAGTAACTTTATGTATTCCTTCCATAGCTAATGATTTGATAATTTAAAAAAGTTGCTAGAATAATTTTTGTAGATCTTCTGTAACTATCACCATAAAATAAATCAGATTTGTGAATGACACATACCAAGACTGTTCGTTAAGAGAAAGGCCTGAACCCCCATTGCTGGGATGGTAGTTTAGTGTGTACTGTAAGGTTATAAATTGTTGCTCCTTGGTGCCACATTCTTTTCACTTATCCCAGTTTATTTTATTTGGTTCCAAAACGTGGAATGTGTCAATCCTCATCATACCTGTGTTAATCTGAACATAATTCTCACCAGTTTTTTTGAACTGAAGCTGAAAGTTGAACTCCTGTATTTCTTCACTATATTCAGATCAGCTGAAAGTCCTGGTCTGCACCCAGTCATTTGTGTAAATGAATCAGACTGTGTGTTTTTTATTGGAATTCATTCTTTTCAGGTTACTCCATGTGCAGTTAAAGTAACTGGAATTTTAGCAATGCTGATGTACTCATCCTTTGCTGTATAAAATGATGAATGTCTTTGTAGCATTTTCATAGTTGAAAAAGTAATATTAATTTAAAATAAGTGGCCCTATTTATTATTAAATATATACGCAAAAAAAAGGAACATCTGCCTTCCAAATGTTATTCAATAATTGTAATTAAAAGGTTAAATAAAAGCTGAGGCAAGCTTTGAATTTTGAAGCATTTGCAACAGCTAGTAATCTGACTTACTGCAGACATTTTTGTCAAAGTTGAAAAAGTTAGAACTAATTAATTTCTTGGGAGACATATGATGAAATTGTAGGTGTGATAACATATTTGAGTAACATATGGTCGTTATGGGGCACCTTTCTAATGACTGAGCACCAAGTTAAATATAGGCTTTCCAGTTTTTCACTTCTATTAGTGGTTCTTTGTTACTACCATCAATTTAAACTCCTTATTTTTTGTTGTGCATGAAATAGAATTCTTTATATGTCTGGAAATAATTTAAAACATATTAATACCACAGTACTGTGCCTTGCTGAAATTTACTGAGGGAGACAATCTCTCTTTGTCAAACCTGATTTTGGTACCATTAATTGAGATTATGTACATTTTGACTTGTATTTTTTAAAACATGAAACTTGCCCAATCGTTAAGTTCCTGTCCTCGAAAGTAGGAGTGAAAATGTTTTTGAAAGTGGCAGGAATGCACGTTGCTCCCCCTATATGTAATATGCTGAAACTTTAATAAGGTATTGTAATTATGTCACAAAAAGGAGGACAGAAGTATTTTTGGAACAAGTTCTCGTTCCGTCTACAAAGCCAGAATAAACAATTATCATTTTTCATGAGAGGTTGTTCTTCTGTTCCTTAGGAGCCTGTAGGTAAAGACTGTATTAGAATAAGTCAGTGTTTTATTTTTAAATAAAACCAGTTTAACCTAGTTTTAAATTTTATTTATTGTTATAATTAAGAGCAAATTTCAAACTATAATTTCAGTGTCAATGAGTGGAATGCATAACACAGTAAAATTTACTGATGGTGACACACAAATGAGGAAGGAAACAAAAATGTTTTGGTAGAAAATGCAGAACGGAATGGAAGGAGAAAAGTGGCTTTTTGGGGGGGCTGGGCTGGTGAAAGCAAAGGATACATGAGAAAGCTGCTGTTTTGGGGAGAAGGTAAAGAATGGGGGCTATTTGTGTGAGTTGTATTCTGAGTTGAATAAGAATTTTTTGGTAAGCCATGCTTTTGTCTGTATTTCAGTATCAAATGGAATGTGTATAAAAATAACAATTAATTAATTTGGTTTTAAGGAACCTGCTTGCTCCTCAGTTCTACATTGCTGGAGATGGTTCTGGATTATCACAGAATCTGAATTCATAGTACCTGCAGCTTCAGTGTCCTTATTATACAGGCTGTAGCTGGGGCCAGGGGTGAGGAAGGGGTGGTAACTGCTCCAAGAAGAGTGGTAATAATTATTGCTGGAATGTGGCCATCCTTTTCTTACAGGAGAATGAAAGATCTGATACTTAGGAAAAATGAAAGTGCTGATACTTAGAGGAACAAAATAACAAATCATACTGCTCGGGAGGAGCTAATGGAGAATTGTATTTGGGTAGCTATGGAATTAGTGGAGAGGAAAACATCCTGAGAAAGATAAGAGTGGGAGTTCTGTTGCATGCAGCAAAGACTTTTAGCACTATGTACAATGTCGTTTGGACTTCATTTTCCACATTGATTGCATTTCTATTTTCTTCTGGGTAGTTTTTGTAAAAAGGGAGCTTTAATATGTGTCTTTTTATGTAGAAGATGCTCAGATTATATTCTCTGGCAGGCTCCTTGGCTAGAGAAGAAAACCAAATCATGATTTCTACCAATGAACTTTTGTTTTGCTGATTGCTTTCCTTTGGTTCTGCCTGGCACTTACAACATGTACTAAGAATTACTCATGAAAATATTTGTCATGTATATTGTAAATTACAGACAGAGTTCAATTACTCATAGCATACTCCCCTCCAAACTGTCCGGCTGATCAAACTATTTGTTTACTTAAATATTTATTTCTGCATAATGCTGAAGCATTAAAAGCATGATCACAGATGGAAATGACTGGAAACACTTTAAAGTCTAGAAGTCTTGCTTGGTTTAACACTTGATGATTCAGCTTCTTATTAAATTAGAACTATTTCTGTAATCTTTAATTGATAATTTGGCCTAAATAAAATTAACTTAGTGAATAAGTTACTCTTTCAGTAGGAGGAAGAGACTGATTACCTGTTGACAATACAGGTGGAGGGATGTGGGGGAGAAGGAAGAATTAAAGCAGGGATGTTCAGTCCTTATATACCTGTTATATTGTATGCAGGAGGCATTTGTATATTTTTATTTTAACCTGTTTGCCTACAAGTAATGTGTATGTTTTTAATTTGGCTTGTTTGCCTACAAGTAGATGTATTTTAATCTGGAGTATTCTCATCTGAAATCATCAATAGTATATTTGCTGTGCATAAATTGTGGTGCCAGATGTGATGAGGTCAGGACTCCAGCTAGTCGCATATTTCATTAGTTATTGTTAAAAATTGCTGAACCCCTGAAGGGACTAGTTATCAGGGAGGGGGAGTATATTTAAAAATGTAATTAAAAAAAAAAAAAGCATCTTGTGGCACATTATGAACTCTCACATCTAAGCATTTTTGGATGCTTTCATTGCCATCTGTAGAGGGAGGATCATTGATTATGCATCAGCCAGATAAAAGAGATTATTCCAGTGCATTTCTTTCTTCACCACATAAGATTTCCCTGCAAAATACTATGGTATCTTGATCAAATGATTAAAACCAATTTTTTTAAGAAGTGGTCATAAAAGCATACTGTATAAAGAACATGAATTATATGCTACCGTGAAAGGTTGAGTTTCTTTTTAGTGGTTTTTGATAGCTGTATAAATCGTAGGAGGGAGAAAAATCTCCATGAATCACATTAAAAATTAATCATCACCAGACCCCCCCACCACTGTTGGTGTGTTTTTCCTGCCACTTCTGAGTCAAAATATTGTAAGAATTATTTTGAAAAACACATTGTTATCTTTTTAAAACTTGGAATATTCAGTTTAACATTATTTAGTCTTCATAAGTTAGGAAGCTAATAATGGGAGGGACTAATGGGAGGGAGTTTTTATATGTATGTGACATGTAGTGACAGGAGGAGAGGTAAAGGCTTTAAACTGGAAGAGGGTAGGTTTAGGTTAGACATTAGGAAGAAATTCTTCACTGTGTGGGTGGTGAGATGCTGGCACAGGTTGCCCAGGGAAGTTGTGGCTGCCCCCTCCCTGGAAGTGTCCAGGGTCAGGTTGAATGGGACTTTGAGCAACTTAGTCTAGTGGGGGGGTGTCCATGCAGGGATTTGGAATTACATGGTCTTTGAGATCCCTTTCAACCCAAGCCATTATATTATTCTGTGATAAAGAAAAAACAAAGTTGTTACACAAAGAGAAACAAATTTGCCATCTGAATTTGTTTAAGAAGGTAGTGTAGTCTACTAAGAATATACCAGACAGGTTATTTAATGTACAGAGGGAGTAGTAGTGTACAAGAGATGTGAAAGAAAGATCATTATAGACTCATATGGAAGACTGACATAATTTAGAATAAATTCCTGTTCTGTTGCTGATCACTTTGTTAGAGGTGTTAGATCACAGCATAAACTTAATTTGCTTGATACGAGTCCCATAGTTCTTATTTCTTTTAAGGAATTCAGAATTGCAAGAAGCAAGGAAGCATGATTTTTGTATTCATTTGTTTGTTTTCTCTTCAAAACAGTCTTTCATCTCTCAGTATTGAAATAATTCCAAACGTTCAAATGTTAAAATATCACATTTGGCTTATGACATTTCTCACTGAGGAACAGATCTGTGTTTGTCATTTTTCTGTGGTTTGGGTTTTTTCTTAGGGCTGGAGGTGGAGTGTGATAACTGTTCAGAGGTTGTGTACTGCATTTTCAAAAAAAGTATAGGAATTTTTCTATTCCAGCTATTTGCTACCTGTTAAAAAAATTTGCAATTGCAGAACATAAATAAGGAAAATTTTCCATTTTCTTAGTAGGTTTGCCTTGGTGGTGCACTCGTGTTGTCGGTGACGGATGAGCTAGAGCAATTTCTGTTGTTTAACAGTTCCTAGTTATTTGATACAGTGAGTGAATACTATTCCAGTTGCCACCAATTTTGGGGTTTTTTGGCTTGTTGTTGTTCCTTTGTTTGCTTTTTCCCCTGAGGAGTTCTCTATGTACAGAATACGTAGTTACTCTTCAAAATAAAAGCTGAATTAGAATTTGAGTAAATAGTAACATAATGTGGAAAATTCACTGACAGATATATACACATAAAATTAAGACTATATGTAATATACATACAAGGTAGGCTTTCTAGTAAGGGTTCTCAAATTCATGGTATCTGCTGAAGAGTTGGAACAGACAATATGAAACACAGTTGAGGCCAACTCCATAATAAAGAATAAAGGAAATACTGTCAGAAGCTTAGTGACAGAAGCAGAATCCTCATGCTAATGTGAACCTGAAATTCACATGTAATTCTGGCCTCTTTTAAAGTTTTTTTTAATACTTAACTTAGCAAATATCTAGTCACCCTTTTATAGGAGTTTGTTTTGGACAGGAATTTCATATTTAAAACCTGACTGAAAAGAAGTTATATCACATGGAGTTACATCTTCTCTCAGTCTGGGTTAGAGTAGACATTTGTACTGGGGAAGATGTAATTGGTAGCTGTAACAAACTCTTGTCTGTAATGAGAACTATGTACATGAAACACTATAGCCAGAGGTTTTCACAGCTGTATGCTGCTAGAAAGATGTACTAACTTCAGACCCCTAAACTCAGATTGTTTTGGCAAATGTACTTCTAACCTTGCCACTCACTTGTCTTTCCCCTTGTACTTAATCCCACATTAACTTTCCTTCTGCATTCATGTTGCCCTGCTGCTATTGATCTGTACTTACACTTTTCAGATCTGGCCTCCTTTCTTTTTGTCTTCTCAGACCATCGTAAGTCCCACCTCTTTCTCTTTCATCTCCTAAACTAGCAATTCAGCTATTCTAGCAATTCTAGCAATTCAGTTGTCTCCTCTGGCCATCTTCTGCTTTTTATCTCCAGCTACCCCATTGCCCCATTCAGAATTCTGCACTGCATTTGTCCCAACCTGAATTATTCCTCATGGATTGCCTCCTTAATCTCTGTGATACCTGGATGTCATTAAGGTAATATTTGGAGTGGAAGAAAAAAAACCTCTTTGCTCTCATTCAGTTGCATGGCACTGTTGCAGAAAATTGTCAGAAGGAGCAATTGCAGGAGATGACCTGGTCAGTCACTGCATCCGGAGAGGTAAAGTGGTCTGCATAATGAGTCTTTGGAGAATTGGGCTGCCAGATTCAACAAGTCTTTTCTTAGCAGATGTGAAGTGATTTTATTTATTTTATTTTTTAATTTTTTTAAAGCATCATATTTGGGTGGCTCTTCCTATAGACATCTCTGACATTAGGTCATCCTGCCAAACTGCAAGTTCCAGGTCAATTTTCAAAGCCTGGTTACTATGGTTTTTCGACAGGTTTACTGTAGTGTTTCTACACAACAGCATGACAATGTAGCTTCCTTTGATTCCCTGAGAAATAACTGACTTGATTTAACTTCTTTCAATTTATATTCAACTTCAGCTAAATCAGTGAAAATAACTGCTTCTAGGGAACATGGGAAGTGGCTGAGGTTATTCACGTTCAAGGAGTTGGTGACAGCCGTGTTTCTGTCTGCTCTTTCATGCTTCAGATATGGTGATGCTGCCCTTTAGCACTCTTAGATTTTCTTCCAGGAACTGATGGTTATTACACTGTGAAGAAGGAAACTAATCTTGACTTACTCTTCTCTGAAAAGAAGGTAATTTAAAGGGAGTGATTAGCATTATGAAGGAAAAAAAATGTTTCAGAAGGTGGAGGTGATACTTACAATTTAAATGTATATAAACTAAGTATGGATATTCCATTTATTTGACAAAAATATAATAACTAGACCAATACAGAGCTCAAAGAACTTCGAAAGTGTAAATATGTTTAATGGGATGCATTAAGTATATCCACATATGTATTTATATATTTATTTTCCTGTTTTTTGGAAAAAATTGCATGAATTTTGATAACCAAGAGTCTTAAAATTGTGTACCAGGTGTAGTTTGGAAAATTATTTCTAATGTTAATATATAGAATCATAGAATACCAGGTTGGAAGGGACCTGAAGCATCATCTGGTCCATATCGTTTTGGCAAAAACATGGTTTAGATGAGATGTCCCAGCACCTGTCCATATGAATGTTAAAATCCATCACTTCCCTGGATGATTGGTCTTAGTGTGAAACATTTTCCCCTTGTGTTTAGTGGGGATCTCCCTGAAGTATCTTGTTCCCACTACTCCTCCCTCTATTTTCTGTGTGACTCTATGTAAAAAGGGAGCCTCCATCTTCTCTGCAGCCACCCTTTAAACACTGGAACATGGTGACAAGATCTCTTCTGAGCCTTCTTTCCTCCTGGCTGAACAAACCCATGTAGCAGGCTTTCCTTCCTTCATCTTTGTGGCACTTCTTCAGCCTGTCCACACATTTTTTTAGTGTAATGGGGACTTGAACTTGTGTTCCAAGTATGGCCTGCCAAGGGCTGAGCTGAATGGGATGATGACTTCTTTACCTCTGTTGGTGATGCCCTTGTTGATGCAAGCAGTATCTTCTTGGCTTTCTTTGCCCCAGCAGCACACCTGAGCTTGTTGTCCACCAGGGCCCCCAGGTCCCTTTCCACGGAGCTGCTTCACAGCTGGGTAGGTCCCAGTCTGTGCTGCACTGTGGATTATATTTTCCCAGGTGCATCATCCTAACAGTTATCCTTGTAAGGACTTCTAAACTTCTAAAGGTTCTTGTTAGCCCACTCTTCCTGTCCAGGTCTTCCTGCAAGGTGGCTTTCCCTTTCAAAGTGTGCACTTGCCCCCTTAGTTTGGTATTATTAGCAAACTTCATCAGGGTAGGCTTGATTCCATCATCCAGATAGTTTATGAACAGCTTTGGGCCCCATATTGGTCCGTGGGGTCCAAACTTGTGACAGGTTCCCAGTTTGAAAAGGAGCCATTTGGCACCACGCTCTGGGCACAGCCTGTCAGCCAGCTCCTCACCCACTGAACAGACTACTTGTCTGGACCATAAAGCATCAGGAGGCTGTGGGGAACTTTTATCAAAAGCTTTGGAGAAATCCTGGTAGACAATGTCCACTGCTTGCCCCACATCAACTGAGAATGTTACTTGTCATAGGAGATCATCAGGTTTGTCAAGCACGGTTTGTCCATGGTGAATGTGCTGGCTTTTCCCAGTCATGTGCTTCATTTGACACTACGATAACTCCCAGGAGGATTAGTTCCATAACTTTCCCAGGGATTGAAGTGCAATTGCACAAAGAAAGTGGGCGGTGGTTACTTCTTGGTTTCCCAAGAAATCCGAACTTGTTGATCTGTCAAGATTGCATGTGAGGTATGACAGCCTAATGTAGGTAATCAGCACACAAGGGAGGAGTATATTCAACATCTTGTTTAGCACCCTTGAAGTCTGCAGTCCAAATGACCAGAGAACGATGTTCACAGTAGCTGTCACTTGGGATTTTTCAATGCATAAGTGTGAGAGTTTGTCCTCTTGGCGTTTGATGTCTTGCAAAATGCTCTTGGTGTGTTGTACCAGAGTTGTTTCTTCCTTTCTCAACTGGTTCTATTAATGCAAGAAGGCTTTAAGAGAGTAAAGTTAAAAAAAAAATTAATTAACCAGACCAATGGGCTTGGAAGGAGATGGCTTGAAATGCTTGTGTATACATCTGAACATGCTTAGTAAGCAAATATCATTTAGTATGGTTTTTTAAGCACTTTGCTCCCTGTTGAACTGTATTTCTGTTCAAAAGTATCTTTTTTGTTGTTTTTTTTTGTTGTTGTTGTTGTTGCCAGAACGCTCAAACCTGCATTGTGTGGTATTTATTATTGTTTTAATTTAGTAAACTATTAGTGTTCCACCATTCTCACAGCAAGTACTTATTGAAAATGTGACTAAATAGCCTCTTTCATATACTGGATTTTCTAACATCTGTTGAAGCACTCAGTTCTCTCCCCTTTCTGTTATTCTCTTGATTCTGTATTCCTTCAAACTCAAGCTTATAAATGTCCTGCTGTCCTGGAATCACTGATTATCAGGGAGTTTCTCAAGTACTGTTGCTCCTTGTTAGGCAGATGAAGTAGAGAATAATAAAAATGGAGCAAGACCTAAAAATCTAGAAGGGGGATGATATTAGTAACTATAAATTTGCTTCTAGTTGTTTACAAAGATAATGATATAGAATTACTCATCAGTAAAATCAAACCATTTGTTCTTTTTTAATGCTAAAAATACCACTGGTATTCCCTCTTCACCCATTATTTTTTTTTTTTTTTTTAAAGATATTCTTGCATTGGTCAGATGCTATGTACCAGAGGTTTTTTGGTCTCTTTTTAATTTCATACAACAAATACAGAAGTTGGACACCTGAGCTAATTTGGAAATTGCATTTTGGAGCAAATACAGATTATCTGTGGCCAGCTCTCACTGAAACAGTGTGTGAGAGTGAGGATTCACACAGGAAAAAGACCCTTCATCTATCCTTGAAATCAAGAGTACTCATGGTTACAACACCTGTTTCCAGCAGTTAAAACACTGTAATTTCTGAGGGACTTGGCATCTGTGTCCAAGGCTTTAGAGATCTGTAGGTAGGTAGAGATCAGAATTTGACAGAGAACCTCTAAAAAATTTTGATGCTGAGTAGAAGATTCCTACCTAGACATGTTATCCAGGAGAAGCCACTTGGAAGCAAACACAAAACATTTAATAACATCCATCTCAAAACTAGATCTTGTGGCAGTGGAAATCTCAGAACGTGTGCATGAATGAACTCAGTCAGGACCTTATTATTGACTCAGCTTGTTTGTATCTACAGAAGTGACCTGTTCTGTAAATTAGCAAGAATAGCACCAGTGGCTGCTCTTAATTCATATCCTCTCTCCAATAGTAGCTAACATTTGATAGTAGGGAAGAGTGTGAAGAACAGGGAAAAATATTAAATCCTTCTTCAGTTCTTCACAGTTGGCTTTCAGGACGCTAAAACATATCCTTGTTTTTCTCAGGAATTTTCCCTTTTTTTTTTTCCTTGCCATATCTAAAGTTTTTATCAAAAGATAGAGAATGAATTTCAGTTGTGAACCCAAAATCTGAGAAGATCATTGTCTCAAGGATTTTCTTTTTCTTTGCAATAGTTTTTAAAGAATCATAAAGTGGATGTCTTCACGTTGGAAGAAACTGTAGCACATGGGCTTTTACTGTTCCAGAGAATTGTTTCTACAGTGTCTTAGGTTTGTAGGTTTGAATTAGTTTTGATTTTTTTCTGGGGGGGAGTTGTTAAAATTGTTGAGAGTATAGTAGCTTGGCACTTAAATTAAGTAAGTAAAAGGAGATTGAAGTATGTAGCAGGGCTTGAAATAAAATTATTGGAAGACACAAACTAGAGAACTGAGGAAGAAGAAAATAGTTTGAGAAAACAGATTTCATTTCTCACTTCCTAGAAGAGCGAATCCAGGTAAAGTTGCCTAGATAAGATGACTTACTCATGCAATTTATATTCCACATTGCATACTATTATCCTTGCTGTGCTCAATGTATAAACATTTATCACGATATGCATCCCAAAATACGCAATTTTTTTTTTTCTGGTTTGTTTTTTTGGTTGGTTTGTTTTTGTTTTTTTTAAAGTAAGGAGTACTGTATCTGTGAGACTTTGCCAAACCTGCATAGCCTCTCTATATTTCTGACATCAGGTGATATTTTGCTGGTCAGCATCCTTTCAAAATCTCTGCGTGTTCCCACTGCTGCTGCAGAGTGCTGAGCACAATGATGTGGGCTCTTAGTGGATGGGGAGGTTGTGGCCATGTATTGAGAGTGTTGTAAGTGAAGTTACTATGTAAATCTGTTTGCCCTATAACTATGACCACTGTGATACTGTGTGGATGCTGGGAGAAAAGACAAAAGAGAGAAATCAAAACAAACAGTTAATTTTATCATGGTATTGTGCTTAATAATCTTCCTGATGCAGACCAGCAGTCAAGTGACTGGTAAGATAAAGCAGCAGCACAGTCCTGGTGTAACACAGAAGCTGCAAATCTTTGAGAATTAACTTCTTTGAAAATCCTGGGGAGTTCACCCTAAGATAGGATTGCCTAAAACTGCAGAGGAAGCTTTGAATTTCTTCATCTGTGAGTTTGTCATCCAGTGCCATCCCTCAGTCAATGATTCATCAGCTGATTACAAGCCTGAAGTGTGTGTTGCTATGGAAGGGATGTCATGCATGTGCCTTTCAGCAGTATTGAAAGCATGGCTGAAAACCTTGAGTGCTTGGGGTCACAAACTGGAGCAGGGTTTTTTGATTTTATTTTATTTTAGGAACAAATTAATTAACTTGCTCCCGCTCTTTATGAGGTTGTGAAACTCCTCAGATAAAGGGTTATTTTTTTGTGGCCAAACACAAGGCCTTCTTGATCACTGTGGAAGGTCACGATACTTATTTGGGATATAAAATGCCCGTTTTACGTAATGGAAATGTGATGTTTTGGCCCCAAGCCACTATTGACGTTAATGATGATGCAATTTCAATTGCTTTTCTGTGAGATCTGAAGTTTCTTGTAGAACACTGACTTGAGAGGCATTTTGCTCAGCACTTTTTTAGGAGACAGTATTTCCACAAGACCTCAGCAGTCGGTGAAATGTGGAAGAGTGAAGAGGAGTTGGAGCTGTGTCGCATCAAAGCTGTAGAAGCTTCAGAGAGGAGCTCACTGATACGACACGTGCATAGCATGATTTGTAGGCAGCTGTGGCAGACGTGCTGGAGGACTGACTGGAAAGCTGGGGGGAAAATTTGGGAACATTTTCAGTAAGCTTTGAAGAAGTTTTGTGGAGGGGTGTATCCATTAAATGCCCTTTCTGGCCAGGAATTCTGTGAACACTTTAAAATATGGGGAAAATGAAGGTTTTACAAAAAGGTAATGGGCTGAAGAAAATATGGTAGGCATTTTATTAAATTATTTCCTATAAAGATACAGCTTTATAACCTAGTTCCCATATTCAGTATTTTAAATGCAGCTTTAACTATACATTTATATACATATCACACAGAATCTTATCAATTACTTAACTGTTACTCAGTACTGGTTCTCCCTCTTGCTCACAGTAACATTCAGAATGAATGAGTTACTGTAGGTAAAATAAAGTTAAAAAGCAGCCTCCTCCTCAAGATCACATGCCAAAAATACATCACCAAAAGTTCTTTTTCTTTTGTAGCAGTACAAGGAATAATCTGCAAGTTCAAGAACGTCTTAGCAGCCTTTCTCAGTGGGAGATTTAGCCTTGGTTTCAGCAAAGCTGTTCTCTTACCTCTTCAGTTTGTGGTTTTATCTGACCAAATTATTCCTTGAACTGTAGTATCTAAAAATCAGTACATACACTACAATTTTTCTTTATTGTATCTCTTGGAATTCTATATGGTAAATACTGAGTAATACAGCTTCTCACTAAGCCTTCTTGAAAAGAATAGAGTAATCCCTGATGTGAAATTTAGTTGTCAGTCTTCATCATCCTGGAAAGCAAGTGTCCTCTCCTTTTGGAGTTAATGATGCTCCTGGATAAGAATTCAGAGTGTTTAAACAGCAATTTCCCATAAAAAGAACTGAAGCTTATATTGCCAATTACAATGGAAAGGTGGTAAAACTGGGAATGTAAATGATGTGGGTTTTTAGATTAGAAAAAGGTCTCAGCTCATAGTTTGTTAAATATTTACCAAAAAGTTGGCATGCATTGTAGAGCTCATAAAACAAAGTAAGATTTCGCTGTTTACATAAAAAAACAATATTAAGAAAGAAAATAAATCAACATTTTGTGCAGCTAGCGGATAATTATGTTTCTCCAAAAGTAGAAATGTGAGAGAATGGAGAGGAAGTTACAGCTTCCTCATAACTGCTGGTGTTGGTGGATTATTTTAGCCATTGTAATCTTAAAAGATGTAAGTGTCAAAGTAAAGAATTTCAAGGTGTTTATAATAAATCTGGGCAAACAGCATTTTTGAGTACTTTTGGCCTGCTGTGCTATTTATTACAATTTGCAACAAAAATTTTAAAATTTTAATTGTGCCATATAGGGCTTGTTTGAATGGGGACGTGAAGGAAAGCTGGAAAATCAAATGGTGTAGAGCCAGCACACCAGAATTAGAGTGCATATGGGAAACTGGACACGTGCTGTATTTCACTGTTTGGTCATGTTTAATTGAGTTTTGGATATGTATGTTTATTTTGATTGATTTAAAAATAGAAGAAGTGTAGTTTTCATCCCTACTTCTTTGCTAGGAGGTTGAATTTCATTGGTTATGCAGGGAGTGAAAGTAAGGGTTGGAAGCAAATGGAAGCAAACCACAGAAAATATATTTCATTCTGCTTTAAATAAAATTCAAAGGCAGTTTTACATGAAACACTTTGCCCAGTGTGACACTTAAAGTAAAGAACCGTGTTGTTGGCTGTGTTTTGAAGTCTCCTGAGCTCACAAAAGTGGCCCAGACAGTTTGCTGACCCCAGATAGACCTTTAAGTCTCTGACTTGTCAGACGAAAGGGGCAGGACTCTTAATTGGCATTCAGCTCACAAGCAGCCACTGGGCTCTGCGCATAGCCAAGTACTGCTTTAGGATTTAGACAAAGCCACTCTGGCAAAACATCCCAGTTGTCAGGGGAGCTGGCGTTTTCCTAAAGAACTGTTACATAATGGGGAGACTGAGAAGAGCTTTAGGATGCAAATTTTTTTTTTTTTAAGTAAAAATTAAAAAAAAAAAAAAGGAAAAAAAAAAGAAAAAAGTGGCAGTAATTTTTGAAAAGAAACATTCCCTCCCTCCCCGGATGATCTCATTCATTGTTTCCTCCTCCTGTTTAACTTCTCAGGGTCATAAATGTAGTTTGCTGTTTAAAACTATGGTGATGTCACTCCAAAGGTATTTTGTGGATGAGGGGAAATTAATTATCTGAAAGTATTTGGGAATCAACACTTAGAGATTTATTAGCTTTACTAGAGGTTGACTATTTGCATTTCTTCTTCTTTGTGCTTAGTGTAATGTAAACTGGGAATTCAGCTATAGAGTTAATGTTTACATTTGAAACATCCCATGGAACAGAAGGAAATGCTGTCTTTATTGCTACAGCTGTGGGTGAAATTGTGATCTAAAGTTTCGTTGGTCCCTGGCCAGATTTCCAACCTGCCCCCGTGTGCTGATCCCCTTGGGCAATGCCAGGGTTTGGTGCTCCCTGGTACCCTTCCTCCCCTGCCCCACCAGAGGTGACATCAGCCCGGGCACTGCTCCCAGCCTGCCCACAGCCCCTGCCCACTCGGGGGACAGGATGGAAGAGGAGCAACTGATTCACTTGGTGTTGGAGTTATGGAAGAGAGCCCCACAATGCTGCTTAAAAAGAGTTTCTGTACTGAGGTGGTGTGGGGGACTCTATGGTCTCCATCACAATGTGTTAGCTCTGCCATGGGTATTGTGGTGGTAGCAAATTTCATTTAGTCAGCCTTGGTTGTAAATGCCTTAGAGTGTTCTGGTTATAATAGAGCCCAGTTCAACAAACTGCTTTGGAAAATATTTCAGTATTTGTGCAAGTGCTGCTTTCTCGCACCCTTTAAATACCGTTCACACCACTAGATATTTCTAATTTGTTAAACAGTGTACCAGCAGAGTGCTTTCTCCAAATCTGCTGAAGCAGGAGTTCAGAGAGTACATATATTTTCTTTAATCACAGGGTAGTTTGTTTTGGAGGGGCTTTTTGCAGGAAGCAAGGGGGAATGGGCTCAGCCAGATGCAGCCAGAAAACACAGCTTACAGCATATGTTTTTGTAGGGAGAGCATATTCATTCCAGAAGCTTGGGTTTCGAGGGGTTTGGCCATTCTTCTGCCAAACCCCTGTTAGGTGTTTGAGGGTTCCTTACAGAAACACTTAATACCTCCCAAAGCTCATTTCTTAATGTTGGAAACCAGGACACTAAGTTAATGCTTTTTTCTAGCTCGTCTGGAAGCAGGACATTCCCCATTGCAGCAGGTCAGTAAAAGGTGTAATGTAAAAGACAGTAAAAGACAATGAAAGTCTTCAGTTTGGGAAGTCTGAACCACTGGTAATAGAATCATAACAGTATCAGTGATTATGCTTTGGTACACTGGGAAGGTGTGATTTGAAGAGTTCATGGTCCATGTCAGGTTGTTGCTGGCAGCCATTTCCAGAACTGGGGTGGTATCTAAGTGCTCCCCTTAGGTAACTTTCTTAGATTGCTTTGTCACAGAATCTCTTAGCTGCAACTGATGCAGATGTCCTAATAGCATCCTGGAGTGTTTCCTTTTTGCAGTATATAGTTAGGTAAACAACCTCTGTGGAGTTCCTGTCACAAAAGGGAGACTTTCTGAAAAGAATTTTTTCTTTTCCTTACTAACAGTCAAACAAACTCTCATGTCATTAGAACCTTTGTCTAAAGTTCAGTTACCAAAGCTTACACAGGCTTTGTCACTTCTTTTGGAGAATACTGAGCAGTTATATTGCTCTTGCTTCCTTCAGAATGTTAATAAATACTATAATTTCTCTGGTATTGCAAGTTAGTTCTCCATAAAAGGAAGGCTTTGAAATAATATGAAAAGTATATGCGTAACTTGTGTAGGTGGGAAGCTCTAGCCCATGCTAATCACTTAACTTTTTATTCCTGGTGGATTCTAATTACCTACCGTGGAGTTCTGGAAGGAAGGAGTGATCTTCCCCTTCACACTTTACACAACTTGCTTACCTTTTGCAAAGAGCAGCTGGTCCACCCTGAAGATCCCCAGTCTTCCTGAGGAAACCCAGCAGGAGGATCTGACCTACTCAGATGTAATGCACTTGTAACCACTATGTAGTGTTTTGCAGGAAGAGTGTGGTCTTAAAATAATAGTCTGATATAAGACTTACTAGATGTGTTAGCTAAGAATGTTAGCTTGATACAAACATTTCTATGCTTTTCATCTGCCCAGTTCTGCTTTCAGGAAGCTCATCAGCAGGAACACATGCAAAATAGGAAAAATCTGGATGCAGCATTCATAGAAAATGAGGTTTTAAGAGAAGAGTGTAATGAAACACAGTAAATCAGAGGTAACTGGAATACCATAATATTAAAAATAGTCTCGTGTTAAAATTATGTTTCTTTCTTGTCTGAAAACAGCTGCTGAGTAGTTTTGGTTTTGATTTTTTTTTATTTTTAATTTTTTAATTTTTATTTGACTGATTTGCTTAAGACTTACAATATCTTGGCATGTATTTAGAGTGTTTTCCTCTTCATTTCATATGAATACTTAAATAAATGCCCTGTAATAAACTCAGTGTAAACACATGTATAGATTTTTCAGGATGCTGCTAGCTTGTAAGGCTTTAATCCATTTATCAAATACTGTGTATTTATTTACAAATACTGAAAATAACCTCTCTTACATACTCTGTTTCTTCCTCTCATAACGTCATAGCTTCTACTTCAAAACACAGGAACAGTACCTGCTTGCATGTGTAAATATGATACCAGGTCTTAAATTCTTCTTTAGGTTGGAATTAGCACAGTATTTCTCATAATTAGTTGCCTTTGAATCTCACAGTCTTAAACAAGCAAAAAGCAGATGTATCTGCATCTAACTTTCTGTGTGGTGCTGGTACGAATGAGTAGCAACCACCCTTGTCATATATTGTGTTTAGCACATAGCTGACTTACTTGAAAACGAAATATTTGAACCATATTTTTATATCTTCTTGGAGCTGTTTAAACATTTCACAGTTGTTTGTTCCTTCCTTGCAACCCCTTGGTGTGGTGACAGTGGAAGTTACTGTTCCCTTCAGAAATGTTACAGATTAATGAGGCAGACTATTTTCTGCAAAATCAGAAAGGTCAGCTTAAACCATTACATATCAGTTCATGTCCCAAGCCAGAAAGGTTGTGATATAATTAGATTAGTTAAACTAATGTCTTTCTTTCTCTCTCCAGAAGGGGAAAGAAAGGGCTACTAAGTGCAACCTTTGCATATGTATTTCAGGTACATCTTTTGGTGTAGCAGCAGTATTCATGTAAGTAAGCAGTGTTTGCTCAGGGAATTAAATGACTGTAAAACTACACACTATACCAAAAAGAAAAGTATGGCCCCTTGAATTACTTTATAGAAGGTCAAACAAATGGCAAGTTTAATGCTATGCAATATTTGCATTTTTTCAGTGTCTGGATGCTACTGTATTGTGAAATTTGGGATTACAGCATAAGAGCTAGGAATCCAAAGTTAAAGGTAACTCTGAAGCTGGTTTTTCTTCATATAATATGCAAGCTGTAGATGTAGTCACCAGATTTTTCTGTTTGTCAAGAAAGAAACAGCAGAGAAAAAGAAATGTCCATGTTTTGTGGGGATTACTGGTACAGCTGAAACTGCTGGACTCCCCATATACATTTTGCTGTAAGAGCTATCTGAGAAAATGAGAACAACTGTTGGACTGTTACCCTCTGCTTGGACTTCTAAAAGGATGATGTCTCTCTGGAAGAAGCCCAGTAATTAGCTTTGCCTGGAATTTTCTAGACATACATTTTGTGTGCTCTGCATTTCTGTTGAGGGTCTTGTAATATTACAACTTGTTATCTTTTTGGTCATTCTTTTGGTTTCTTAGAGAGTAACTGCTCTGAACATGGTGTTTATTATTTGGCTGACCCAACAATACTGAAGCTTTTGTATAATTTCCAGCTGAGCAGAACTTCATGGGGAAAAAAAGCAGTGCATGTTGTTAAAAATTTGCAGAGCTTTGTAAATCACCTGGGGTGACTATCCACAAAAATAGAACTCTTCTATTACAAGTGGAAAAAGCATTAGAGGGACCTCAGGTGCATATTTATATTGGTGGAGGATGTTGTATTAACCAGTTAACTATAGGCTGCCTCCCAGTTTTGGAAAGGTGCTTTATATTATATATTTTACTGTCTGTTCCACCCTAGGTGAAACAGCATCTTTCTTTCCATTGTCTCTAGCCTGTCCTTCTAGCTCTGTGTATTTATCATCTTTAGCCCTTCCTCCCAGCTATGTTCTTACTCCCTGGGCAGTCCAAGTATTTGCTTGTTAAGCTTTTCATTTGTGAAAAAAATCTTCTCTCAGCAGGTGCTGAATATAGAATTACTCAGTTCAGTGGTTAAAATCTGGCAAATCATAAGGTAGGAGAATCAGATTTTAGCTGTCTATAGGTGGCACTGACAAGCTTATAAAATTAACACATTAGGGTTTGACTTTGGAGAGGAGGCCACTAGGCTTGTTTGGTGTTCATGCTGAATTTGCCTATAGAAATGCATCACTGGGGTGGATGGAGCGTTTAGAACTGGAGAAATCAAAGAGCTGTGTGTCTGAAATGTTAAATAAGAGGCAGGAATAAAAAGACTCTTAAATGCATTGGTTTAATAAGAATAAAAAATAATGTAGAGCTGCTTTGAATGTATTGTGTGTTCATTGCACAGAAGGAATCGTGCATTTTGACCAAGTATTTTTAAAAAAAACACATTTACTTGAAGAATATTAGGAGGAGGTGATCTCTAAAAGCAAGACTTTTCACCACCCATTGTCTGATAAAAGTAGAAGTAAAAATTCTATTAGTTCCTGGGGACTTTTCTGTAAAAAAGGGAAATCCTGAACATTGAAGGCTCTTTTTATGGTGCTGTTCTGGCAGTTATTCTTCTTTTCCTGTTCATGATGAGTGTTAGATGAGTGACCTGACATTTGTAGGACTGTGAAGTCATTTAATGCAAGCATCATTTTGGTACTGGTGGCACATTAATGATAAGTATGAACTTACCATAGTGCATCCTGAACTGAAAGGATAGTAATTTTTAAACAGGAGGCTAGAACCTTAGCTTCACTGGAGGTTACAGATTGTAACCAACACAATACTGAACAGGTAGGGGAAAAAAAAAAACCCCAAACTGTAGAAAAACAGCTAATTATAGTAATTGCAGCTGGTTTCAAAGTACTTCTAACAGTTTGTGCATAATGCTTACTTGAAAGCATCAAATGGGCGCTAGTTGTGAAATAGAACACCTGTTTGTTGTTGAGCATGTGTTTATGCAGATGATTTTTGTTGTCAAAGCACCTTGATGTAGAGTAGTCCTGTTTACATTTACATTCTCCCCAAAGGATTAACAGTGTTCTCTCAATAAATTTGCAGTCTATTCTCCTCTCAAAGGCTGCTGTTTGGAGGGTGGTGTGAACAAGGCAACAAGTGCTTGCTAATCACTTGAATATACATAATTAGCGACAGTCTGGTGCACTGGAGTCTTTGTACAGCCATAACAATACTGATTGGCAGCAGCAGATAACAATAGTCGTGGCAAGGTGCTATTTGTTGAATATTTGAAGGTGTTTTTTTTCTCTATTTGCGGTGTGCATTTTGAATTAATTATGCCATTGTTCTGGAACACTCTTCCTATGTTGCCTTAATGTCATTTAAAAGATGGGTAGTGTCAACTGCAGAGAATTAAGACATTCAGTAAAGCCTTTGCTAGTTTTCAGACTAAGCTGCATTCTTTTTTTCTACCCTAATAATTTTATGAGACTAAGCTAGATACCATTTTTTCATTCCTATTTTATATGACCCACAGTCAAACTGAAAGGTGTGTCTAAAAATTTGGGAGATAAATGTCAAGGTTGTATATGACTGTATATGACTGTACTTTAAAAAACAAATACAAAATCATTGATGATAAAATTTATAGATAACATAGACTGTAAGATAATATAAGACTGAGAAAATTATCTGGATTGCTTTTCATGCTTTTTATGTTCAAACAATGTGTTTTAATATGACAAAGTTCTTTATACCAGTTTAACCCAAGGCTAAATACTGGAACAAGTAGGCTATGAACATCTAGGAAATAATGAATGAGTCACTGTGGGTTTGGCAAGGTTAAATTTTATCAAACTAATCAAATTTCCTTTTATTGACAAGGTAGCAGCTTTGGGTGCCATATCTTGGATTTAGTCAGGTCTCTGATATTTTGTGAATACTATTTTCATAAGGCAACAGGAGATAAACATTAGGTGGAACAACTGTGAAGTTTGTTACTAAAAGCAAATTGTTAGAAAACTATGCTGAGTAATTACCAAAGATTCATCATCAAAAGTAAAAACAGTAAAAGTAAACAGGGAGTAGAATTTTGTTAGGCTGTTTTCTGACTTCTGCTTAGGCAGCACTTGCATTTATGAGGTGAGGAATGGAAAAGAGAATGATTATTAATGTTTTGAGGTGTCTCCAAGATGAAAGGGACTGCAGGCATGCTGGAGGATGAGATAAGAATTTAGAATGGTATCTGTAACGTGGAGATGTGGTCTGTAAGGAGCTGGAAGCTATTCAGAGGGAAGAAGTTTAACATGCAATCTAGAACGATCCCCTTTACAAAGAAATGGATGGGGAGCATGTGGCTAGGTAAGTATCTCTTCAGGAAAAAGTCCAGCAGGTCTGTGGATCACAGGCTGGATATTAATTTTATCTCACTGTTATGAAGAATTCAATGCCTAAATGGCACACGTAAGCAGTAATAGAATTGGTAAAATGCATCTTTCTGCTCCATTGAGCACTCAAGGTCTTAGCTGGACAATTTGCACCTGTTTCTGGATGCTGAAGTTCAAGATGATAAAGATTATAAACAGAGACCAGAAATGAGAGGGATCAGCAATTTATACCTGTGAGTATAGGTTGAATGAACTGTAATTACTGGGGCTAAATAAGAAAAGAGAAGTGATTATACAATCTTTTCTTCATGTATGCAGCAGAGAGGAGAAGAAATTCTAGTTATAAACTGTTGTGAGGCTGTTGGCTTTCAAACTGGGAAAACTTTTTTCAAGTAATTATAACAGAAAAAGCCTGTGGAGTCATAGCAGTGGCCCATCTAGCCCAGTGTCTTCTCTGCAGCATTGGCAGAGGAGATGCTCTTTTGGGAGAGCTTGCAAGGTCAGTTGTTTTCATGCCTTCCATGCCCTTTGCACTTTTCCAGTGTCCACAATTGTTCTATTAGTAAAGAGTATCTCTGTGAGATCCCTCTTGTATCCATTTATGGACCTGTTTCAGCAAATGGCCCTTCTACTCTGGTGGTGCCTTCATGCACCACCTCTTCGAACCATATTGCCCCCATCTTTTCATCCTCTCCTACAAAAGGTGGTTACTTCAACCCTTGGATAATTTTGGTTGTCCTTCTCTGTATTTTCTCATAATTTTACTATATTCTTCCTGAGATGTGGAGGCAGGACTATTCAGGGTAATGAAGATTTGGACACAGCAGTATTTTCTGTATGAGCAAAATGATGTCCTTTCTCTTGTTCTCAGTATCCCTTCTGACATGCCCAACATTTTTTCAGGTTTTTTTGGCTGGTGATATACAGGAGTTACAATTCCATAGAACTGTCAGTGGTTAATCCACAACTCAACTTTAACTTGTGGGTATAAGGTAAACATGGTGAGGCATTGTTTAGATTATTTTTTCCCAGATACGTTACCTCATGTTCATGTACCCCGTATTAATTTGCCATCTTTGCCTGCTCAGTTTTTTAATATCCTACTGTTTTTCATACCATTTGACTGTCCACTACAGTGTAATATCATCTGTGTTCTTTAAGATTTCATGGATCACACCACTGTCTAGGTTATTGATGAAGATGTCATATAAAAATGATCCCAGCATGGATTCCTGTCTCTCCTATGCTGAAAAATGACCCTTAAGCCTTATGGTTCATTTCCTCTTCCTTACCCAACTTTAAGACTGTTAAGAACCTGTTTAGTCCTGTGGCCACTTATCTTCAGCTGTATTAGGGGAGGAACCTAGACAAACACATTATGCCTACTGGATGCACTTTGCCCACATGTTTATTGCCTCCTTTGTAGAACTCTGTCAGGATAATGAGGCAGACTTTCCTTTCACAGCAGTCCTGATGGCTCTTTCCCATGTCTTCTCAAGTGCTCTGTGGTCTTGCTTATAGACTTCAGTGACTTACCAGAAGCAGTAGTCAGAATCTCAGGGAGTTTGTGGGATGCTTTTTAGAGTTTCTTTATGTTGGAAGTTGTGTTGGCAATCTATCAGTCTTCAGGCATGTAGTCATGGGTTATACTCCTTGGACAGCACCCCTCTGCCTTCGTCTTCCAGTTTCTTCAGCACTCCTGGGCTGACTTGTCATCAATTCTCAGTGACTTTACTGACATCTAATAAATTCCTACATGTTTACATTAAACCATCCTACATTAAACCATCCAGCCTTCATGTGTCTACTACAGGGAATGGCTGGGGTGTTGGTAACTTTCCAGTGTATTTAGCAATAAAGACCAGGGAAAAAAAATTCATACTGCCTCTCTGCTGTGGCCTTATTATTCTATCCTGGAATTCCCTTTCTGTTCTTTTGTCATCTAGCTGTCCCACTGTTTTCTTGTCTGTCTCCCTGGTTTTGATGATGAATGTAATTTGCAAAAAGCTCTTCAGATTCTTTTCTAGCTCTCTAAAATTTTGTCTTTGCATCACTCTGCCATTTTTAATGGTCTGATAGGATCAGGTATCTGATGTTGTAGGAAATTGTCCTGTTTCTGCCCTGCTTCACAGACATGCCCACAAATACTCTCCCCTTTTTAAAACTCACTGAACTGGTAAGCTGCACAAGTGACAAATGAGACAAGGAAGACCACTGGACTGCAGGAATGGAAGGAGGAGGAAGAGGCAGGGTTTCTCCTCAGCTGGATCAGCTGATATATGATAAAACATTGCACCTGGAATTCTCTAAGGTGTTGTTGGAACTGGAGGAACTGAAAACAGACATGGCAGGAGCATGAAAAACTTGTCAAGGACTAGAGTTTCTATACCTTACGGATCATTGATCTCTGGACCACACCTAATTTTTACTCTTTTTTTTTTTGTATTTTTACCTGTATTTTTCGGTTGATGTTGACTATTTGCATATCAGATTTACCTAATTATCTCAGATGATCTGGAGAGGGTTTGTTGTCTGTAACCAGCAGTCATGCCACTAAGTTTCAGTCATTCCATATCAAACACTGTTGCTAAAACCTAAGCAGTCTTGGTATAAAATTTAACTGAATTAAACTGCAAAAGTTAGGAAGAAAAGCTTTTAATAAAACTTCTTCACCTATGCTGCTGTTGCTTGATCTTCTTATCTGCACACTTGGTAAACAAGAATATGAAAGACTCCTAGAGGAGATGGAAAAACTTGGGTTGCTTCTCCCTGCTGGGGAACATGAATTCCCTGGGGAATGTCAGCATGGAAAAATGCATCAGCATCATAACGGGCACTCATCTGCAGCACGACCCCCAGAAGACAAAGCAGCGTTTTACCTCTTGGGATTAACAAACATGTGTCAGCTTTCCTACTGTTGTTTGGTAGTCAGGTGATAGACTGCCCATATGTCCTCATACCTCATTCTGGCATGAGATTTTTTTTTTTTCCTCTCTTTGGAATTTGAAATAAAAGCATAGCTTTATGCTGTTGTCATTTGTTCCAGTTCTTATGTCACTGATACAAAATTTTAAAAGATGTTTTAAGTAGTTCAGTACCTGTATTTATTTTTCTCACTGTAAATCTATTGGAAAAGATGCTTTGGTTGTCTCCAGAAGGGACAGACAGAAATGGTTAGAGAACGTAGATAACTTGCATCAAAGGAACTTATTTGTATAAATAGTTAAGCTCTAAATAGGGAGATGAATGTTTAAGAGTTCTTCAGGCACCTACACAGCTCAAATCCCTTCTCCTTGTACAGCATGGTCCTTCTGGCAGTGCCATGCTCCTAAATTGCACAGGGAGGAAGGAGAGAAGGAAAGTTTTTTTTAGACATGACTTATATCTAACTGAACAAATGTCCCTGCTTCTTTTAGATCTCTGGTCCAGTGATGTGAGGATTTCTTGACATAAGAAAAGTAATTATTTAGTAGCCAGTGTTTTGCAGTGGGGAGAAATAGAAGATAATATGTGACTTTGAAGTATCAGGAAGTTAAAAGGTTTAATTTCAAAATAAATACAAGCTTGGAGGAATTGTGTTTTCTCTCTTCTACTTTATCACTGGCATTTTAGTACTGTGAGGAAATAATTTTTAGTTCATTTTAAGGGATTTAGAAGATGTGACTTACATCAGTGTTATGCAGCCATCATTATTAAAGGCTGATGGTGATGGATGCATTTAGTATGGAATTCTCCTCACTCTTACACAGGTTTCTATATCCCATATAGATCAGGCCCTTTTACTTCAGCTATTTAGCTTTTACCTAATTTCTTACTTTTAAAGAGAGTTGCAACCGTGATTCTTTAGGAATTCTGTAATTCATTATAATAAAGACAAAAGACACAACGACCTCTAATAAACGTTTTTATTAAAATGGACATTTCTGAACCTTCTACAGACAATACCTGCTCAGATGTGACAGCATTTGTGACATCACCAGTACAGACTTTCTCAAGGATTTTGAAGTCAGTGTTGTAAGTCAGTTTCCATTTTGTTTTTATTAATTAGAAAATTGTGCTGTTCACTTTCTAGAGGAAAAAACATCCACTAAAACCATATCAAATTTGTGTATTTAATACAATAGAAATGCAATTTAAAAAAAAAAAATTACAGCTTCTTATTGGTCCCTGTTATTTTGGTGTCACAAATGTTAAATATTTGGTGCCAGATAATTATTGTATGTATAATCTGAATTTCATAAAGGCCAGATGTAGGAGGAGATTATCAGTGTTTCCTCTTGTATGAAACTTGACTTGTGTAATGAATAAAATAATTGTAGACAAAAGTATTTTCGAGGCTAAGTCATTAAACACTTATCAGTAATTCAGATTAGGAAAAAAAATAAACGCTTATAGTGGTGAAACCACAAAATGTGTGTCTGTTAGAGGAAAACCAGTAACAAACTTCATCCTCTGATCTGCTAGATGAATTTATGTCTTATCCAGATTTGTCATTGTGCAGTTCGATCGTGTGGTTGGAATTTAAGGGCTCAGAATTTGTAGTTTCGTTTTGAAAGTTTGTAAAGTGACTGAAAATGAGGAAAAATTTGTGTAAAATTGCGGGGTCTGGAGTTTTTGCATTTCTGCTTATCAGTCGAGCTTTCTTTTAATTCAGAGGGCTGGAAGAACTATGAAGCAAAAAGCTTTTTAATATCTCACTTGCCTGGATATTTATTGCAATTGTAATGTAAGAAAATTGTGCAAGATAAAATATAGTAAAATATGTATATTAAATTGAACTGTATGACGATTCCTATGTGGGTGTTATGAGCAGTTTTATTCATTTTAAGGCAGTGAAGTGTTTTAGAAATATGCAGAATCCTGAGGTTAAAAATTTGAAGTTGTTTTTTTTTTAGCTTCTATTACTTAAATTATAGTCTGCGTGTTTAAGAAAATATTTTACTGAGCAAATTGTTCTTATCTTCGTGGCATTGTTTCCGATATGAGAGGTATTGCATGGCTAACTCCAAATATCAATTTATATTGGGTTCTCTATGTTGCTCAGGTTTTATTATTGTAATATTTAATATTATAATATTGTAATAATCATTTCACAAATACACATCAAAGTATTACAATTCTAGCTTTTTTCAATGTGCACTTTAAGTGATTTTTCAGTTGCTTGCAGAAGTACAAAGATTTGTTCATATTTCTTTAACTTATTTTACTTATGTTCTCAGGATATATTCCGGCTCCTGTTTTCAGAATATGATTTTGTTTGTATAGAATGTGAAATTATATTAGGGAAATTTTTGATTTAGTATTGCATCAGAACTTCTGTGGCAGCATTGTGTAGAGATGCAGTTGAAATTGGAATCACTTGAATCCCCTGAACGTGATTTTCTAGCTTAACTGGAAAGCAGGAAGTGCAATCACATGATAGCCAGCACTCCTATTAATCAATAGTTAATCTTGCATAAGTTCATGTTGATGTTCCTTCCCCTTGCATCTTTCTTGCCCCCAGCCAATAATTCTCTGTCTCTCCTTTGTGCTTCTGGCCTTTCAGGGAGATGAAATTGTTTTGATCTGGTCAAAACCTCTTTTCTTGGGGTTGTTCAGCAGTATGGCTGCCAGTGCTGATGCAGTGGAGTAGGATGTGGGATGCACTACACATTTCCTTTGCAAGTGTTCCTCACCTTCCCAAATCCACTGTGGTGGTAGAAGATTGTATTTAAGGTGAACCAAAGTGGCCAAGGATGAAGACTTTAATTCACCACCAGTACTTCTGGCTAGTACTAGACTTGTGCTCAAAAATGCCTTGAAATTAAAGGAGGAACCTGCCTATCTTGATACTCTAATATCCTAAATGTGAGATTTTATTTATTTTTTTTTTAAGAAAAAGTGCTCACAGAAGTTTGGAGATGCCTCACAACATTCAAGGAGACACTGTCTTCTTCTAAAGGTGCTTGTAGGTGTTGGGTGCTGTATTGGTGGGAGAGTGGCTGCCATTGCCATGGTGCAGACTGCCAGTTATGTGGTTATGGTACAGAACCTAGCTGGAACTTTAGATGCTGAATGTTTGAAAATCTGTTCCTGAAGTCTTCCGAAAATGAGTTCTTGTGAAAAGTCTGATACTCTCCTGTTGGCCAATCGTGTTGTTAACATCATTTGAATCTGAAGCCTAATCCAGTCTTTCTCTCCTTACTCTGCATCTATCTCCATTTTGTGTGTGTGTTTTGTCTCTGATGGTCATCTGTTTTCTTGTAATTTTTAAAAATACAGTTAGCTAATCTGTAATTTATTTATCATGGAAGAATAATATTTTCAGTGTTCTTAAAATTGTATAACTTTTACAAATTATAGTATTTTTCTTTTCTACGTACATAAGCCAAGGTTACATTAATTGCTCTTTAGTGGTTAATTTAAAACCAAACAGGGTGTTTGAGTATTGCAGGTTATTCCTGTAACTGTTCATTAAAGTAATTCTTCACTGTATTTCATCTGGTGCTTCTCAGCTCACTGGTGTAGCTTTGCCACTCTGAAGTTCTTCACATTCTCAATAAACTTGAAGTTTGACTGTTGTGTGGTATATCCAGTGATGATTCCAGGTCTTTGTTGTATAAATTAGGTATAAATGTTCATGAAAGTGAACTGTAGAGCTTCTCAGACTGAGTTTTGACTATGTAATCCTATTTTTCTCTCTTCCTTTTACACACTTTCCTATTCCTGGTTCTGTGCCAGGTGCTTTTTCTTCCACATAACTTCTGTTTTCTTAAACTTATTAAAAGCTTTTTAAAAGTTGAAATACATTGTGTCAGTTAGTCTTTATCCATTTCATTTTCTTGACATTCTTAAATAAATCCCATATGTATGATGGGCAATATTTTTCTACTTAAAGGCAGTGTTGCCTTGTTTATCTTATGTCAGTTTGCTTTATTTAAGTATGAATAAAACCAGAATTATGAACAGTTTTCTTTGATTACAATCCAGGCAGATGACTTGAAATTTTAATGTTTATTTGGTGTGTGTGGTTTTTTTTTTTTAACTTTTTTGTTTCTTCTGGGAGTGTAGGGTGTAATTCTCCATTTATAACCCTTCAGTTTAACTGTAATCATTGAAAGGTAGCTGCTTTTTGCCAGTAATTTTCACCTCACTTACAATTTCTTAGTAATTGTAGATGTGTTTTGCCTAGTTCTGGGACTCTGCAGTACTTAGCATTCTATTCCAGCACCTCCTTTTTGATTCAGAGAGAGTAAAAATATTTGTTATCTGAAGCATATTTCTGTTTTTGTTTTCTGAGGTAAAGAACAATAGAAAGAAAATCCAGTTTTCTTCCTTGCAGATGCCATTATCCTCAGTTGCAGACTTCATTTTATGTGTGTTTAATATTTAACCGAATTTTCATCTTTTATTTGGTTGAGTTTTTATTTTACTTTGCTTTGAAGTTCACTACTCCTTATTTTCTATAAGCAGTACTTCTAAGATGTATTAATTTTGTTGTTTAACTGCAATGGTACCTTTATTTAAAGCAGGCTACATTTTCCCAGCTTTGCTCAACTGGTTCCTTATCTTCTGAGGTTTGAGGGTGATTTGGTGGCATGGAATGAAAAGCTAGAAGCAAGCAGACCCTGAGGGTTTGATGGTCTGTTTCCCAAATTTTGACTGTCCTTATGAATGAAGTGTTTGGAGTGCTGGCAAAAATACTGGAACACATGATCCAGGAAGAAAGTGGGGCTGGAGGTGAGGGATTTGAAGTCTTTGTCTCCCTCCCGTGCCCTGTGCTGAAGTTCAGTTTCACCTTTAGGTTTACAGAGCAGGTCTGCTCCCAAGTAAGGTGGAACTGGAATACTTTGTGGTTGCTGTTAAGTGCTTCTTGACTTAATTCCTCTACACTGCGTGGGTGAAAAGGAAAACACCTTCCGCTCGTGTTTTAGAGCCAGCAGTATCCAGGAGTATTAGTGTCAATAAATTCCTTCTCTGAAGTTTATTATGTGTGGTATTTAGCCAGTTTGAGGGAAATAAAAAATCCTTGAAGTGGACACTATTTAAATCTGGGGGCAGGGGATTTACTGCAATTAAGTAGAGTGCTATGGTAGGCCAATATATTAAGCTCAGGCAGCTTTGCTGCTAATTACACACAACTTCTCTGGAGTATCGGATATTCAGATCCATTTTATGAATATGGTAGAGAGAATAACAACTGTAAAACAAAGCACTGTGCATGTAAGTGACTGTTAGCGTGTATTTCAGAAGGGATAAATGCTCACCATATGGTACAATTACTGTGTCCAAGTTTTCAAATTAGCTTCTCTCATCCTCCTTATTACTGTCTTTAAAAAGAGAGGAAAAAAACCCAACATGATTTATCTACTCTGCAGCAGAACTCTTGACGCAAAACAGCAGCCCAGTTCTGTCCAGTTTTTTTTTCCTAGCATAATAGAGGCTGTCGGACTTTTTTATACTAATTACTGTGTGAGCCTCAGATGAACCCCCTTCAATTCACAGGGCTTTGTTAAGGGAGGAGCTGTCAATGTGTCTGCCCGTTTGCAGCTGTGCTGTGGCTTTAGCTTGCTTAACATTATGCTGCTTTTTAGACTTGACAGAAGGGATTTTTTTTTCTTTTTTTTTTTTTTTTTCTTTCTTTTTTTTTTTTTCCTTTTTTTTTTTTTTTTTTTTTTTTTTATTAAGGCAAAGCAGCCTTGTAGCGCAATGGTTTAAGCAGCTGCATTGTGGGGAAGCACAAAGAAGTTATTATTGTGTCTGTTTAGGGGGGTCGGATGGAGGGGGGAGATATTCGGCTGCTGTTGATGCCGATTGTTGACTTGCCATCTGCCAGATAGGGAGAAGAAAAAAATGACAGCTCCAGCAGGGTGTTCAAGAGGTTGTTTGGAGAGACGCATAAACATGTGCAGATGTCGAACTGAATAATGGCAAGAACTTGAGACGGTTTATGATGCTGCTGTTGTGTGTGCATATACAGAATGAATGTATGTGGAGATTTGGTTAGGAGGAGGGTACATATTAATTATCATTGTCCCCCACCTCCTCCTTTACTTCTTTTAATTAGTTCAGGAGTTTAATATCTTCCCTCTGTTGTTTATTGCTAAATAGAGCCTTTTCTTGTAGGGAAGAAAACTTTGGTTTCCCCATGTGGTGGGTTTAAAAGAAAAGACCCAGCAACTTGATAAATGTGGTACTTGTGGAAGTAGAAGGAGTAATGCAGTTATTTCAGTCTCAGGCATTTGGGGGACAGGTGCTATACAAGTTCTTACATAGCATTGTCTGTCTACCTAAAGACTGATAACATTGCATACCCCTACTATTGCATCCTGAGCTTCTCTTGTGTAGAAAGTGCCACTTTGTGATTGTTTAGTATTATATAGAGAGTAAATGCTAGGGATTAGAGTGAGATTAACAACTAATTTTTTCTTTCACTTCATCTTATTTTCTGGTCAGGCATTTCTTGTATTTTCCTGTTTGACAGTTGCATATAAAATAAATATGGATTGCTTTGTAGGAGTATGGTTTTCTTCTACTAAAATCCTGTCTTTTTTCTTGTTTGGTGATTGCTGCTGCTGAGTATCCAGGATGATATGAAAAAGCATACTAGAATAGAAGGAAATGAAGTTAGCCCAAAAAGGCTAAATGAAAGCATTATCTTAGACAAGCGATCTCTTACTTTACAGATTAAAAGTGGGGACTTTAAAATATATATATTTTTTTAATATTACATGCAAAATCAACATTCTTATGTATGTATTGAGTTGGAAAGTAGAAAATGAAATAATGGTTGAAGTTGCAGACATATCTTCCAGTTATCACTGTATATCAGAGTTTTTTGGTCTGTCACAGCATGACTTAAATAGTGTCTGAATGGACATGTCCACTGCTTCCTTCCACTGCCTCACCAAAAGTGAAGGAACCTCTTGTGTAGTGTCTTCCATATTGCTTCTAGTAAGCCTCAGCTCTTTTGGTCATTGGTAACAGTATCTGCTGATGGAAGAATTTGATGTCCCCTCTTATCATCACTGTGGCTGAATGGATAAGTCACCTTTGGATTATGTCAACTTAATTTCAACTGAAAATTCAGGTGTGGTTGTCTCATACCCAAGTATTGATCTCTACATCTGACTCTCAGCAGAGGCCAACAGCACTGCAAATGGAGAATTCCTTTGTGCCTCTTGGTTGGGTTGTTGGTTCTCCTCTGCAGACACGTGCTATGTTCTGGGTGGTGTGACATCCAGGTTACTCTGGGTAGTGCTGCATTGCTGCTTTTCATGAAACATTTAATGCAGCTGAAGTTTGGCTTATGTGGGCAGCAGCAATGGAGCTGTTCTGCCAACTGAAGCAGGCTGAAGAATCCTTCTGTGTTATCTTGGACAAGTTGTTTGCAAGTGATGCTGGATAAATGATAAGGGAAAACGGTTGACTTCAGTGATGTGTGTGAGGAAGAAATATACATGAACGATGTTGGTGTTAGTTTTTAGAACCAGTCAAAGTCTGGGGCTAGGAGCACACCTGGTGACATGGAGAAAGTTCAGGGGAGCTATTCTAAAATCATTACACTATGCAAGTTTTAAAAGTGAGGAAGTTTGCTTTGTGAAAAATATGCTAGCAGCAAGTATACCAATTTTAAGAGGAGAAAGTCACGTAGTTTTTGACACCACATTAATCTGTCACAGAAAGCTGAATGATAATGCTATTGTCAAACTTATCACACTCTTTTGCAAACAACGGAAAGTTTGAGATTTTTTTGTGTAAACTAGAGTTGGCTGTTTTACAAAAAATTGTAAGAGAATATCAAGGTGTTTAATTCATGTTAGCTACATGTAAAAGGCATTTAAAATGTAATAATCTGATTTAATATATACTTTTTACATGAATTTAAATTGTTGCTGCTACAGCTGACTGTCTTATACAGTGTAATTTAAATATAGATATTTGTATACTTGTCTTCTCTTAAAATATTTTCAAAATGTGGGGTGGATCCTTTGGTATCCAAGCACTTGATAAAAGCAGAAGAAAGGGCAGTAATTTTTTTTTTTCTTGTTATATGAAGCATCTCTTGATGCTTATAGTAATATATTAAAAAATTATAAATATTTAGAAGTACTGAGAACATGAAAGGTTTTAGCTATTAAAAAGAATAATGATGTGAGGCAGTATTCTAAAATTATCCTTTTTAAAAAATTTATTTACCACAAATCTCAATACTAATAAAAACTACAAAATTTCCCTGAGAAGCAGATAAATATTGTGGCATTTTTTGCTTTGATCCTAAAAAGCCTATGCAAGATAGAAATCTTAAATATGTGAGTAGTGTCCCTAAATGTTCCCGGGATATAGACCTTGGTTTTCCATTCCTGAATAGCAGGCATATTTAGAAAATATTGATCTTTTTTGTTGTTTGGGGATGCTGATGCAATACAGGACTGTTAGCCCAGACAGCAAGTATTAATCTCAACTTCTTTTTATTTATTGTTCTAATTCTTATCCTTCAAGAATGAAGGGGAATTGAAAATTATGTTGAAACTGGCAAGGTTTTCTTCCTGTTGGCTCAAAGTGGACACGGTAAAGGTCAAATCTCAATTTGCCAGGATGTCAGCTAACTCAGTATTTCTGGTATGATTTTTTTTTAAAGGACAAAATTTTGTGCATATGAAAATTGAGTATGTGCTGTGAACGTTTATTTTCCATGAGATGCCAAAACACATCAGCAATTTTGTGTGGATATTGCAGATGCCCAATTTGAAAACTGCATCGACGTTTGGATACAGCATGTCTCTCTCTTATTGAATATTCTCCTCCAGATTTTTAGATATTTTAGAGAAAGGATTTTTAATGCAACAGGAAAGGGCTGAATAAACAACAGGAGCTGAAGTACTGTTGCATTTATACAAGATAGGACACTGATTCACTCCAGTAGTTGTAATGAAGTAGTCAGGGGTGGGTGGTGATTTGAACCCCAGTAAGTCTGTGTCTGGAACGTGCTTGTAGGTTGCATGCAGAGCCTGGAGGGAAGAAAACCCCACAGTGAGAGCAAGGAAGAACTTTCTATTGAGAAGCTTGGTCCTCTTTGTAGCTTGGGCTGCAGAGATGCCTGCAGGGACCATGGAGAGCTGCTCTGGGGCTTCACCCTGCCTGGTGACTTCACCTCACACTTGGAATTGTTCTTTTTCACAAGTAGGAGCCCTTCTCCTTGACACTGCCTGCTACTGCTTCAGGAAAAAGATGTGATTGTTTGCCTGTTCTTCAGTGCACCTTGGCTGGCATGGAGGGAGGAGAAGGTTGTCCCTGTTTTCCTCTCCCCTTGCTCTCAGCTGAGGAACTTCCAGACCTTGTTCCTGAGGCTGCTTGCTGCTGCCTTCTGCAAAATCTTAACATCTGTGTGATTTCTGCTGGTTTCTGGCCACAGAGCTGTGAACAACCTTTCTGTCTGACAGGTCATGGACAGTGAAGGGCACTTACATTTTCTCACCTTAATTCTCCAGTTTGCAGGAATCTGAATGTGAGCTTAGCTGTGGTGTAAGCAGATGCCCACACATAACATGAAAAGTTCCATATTTCCCAGTTGTGACTGGAAAAATTAATTTGTCTAATGTAAGTCCAGATGTGCTCAAAATGTCATACAGTATTACTGGGAACTGTGGGGAAACAGTATAAATAAATAATCTCTGTTTCACAGTATAAAAGAACCAAAAAGTGTTATTTCCAAATTCTGCTTTTCTTTGCTGAAAGAAACATGGCAGAAGGGTGTATAATAAAAATACCTTTTATAATGCTAAGGCACAATAGAAAAAAATCAGGTTTATTTAATTTTTTTGTATACAAAAAGATTTTGACAAACCTTTTGCATGATGTATAATTACACATTTACATTGGATTAAGGGGCATATATCGAGTCATGAAGGCAGAAACACCTTTTAGTTTTTTAAACATTTATTTTTTAAAAAATGTCTTAGAACAGTGTTCCAAATTTGTTACAATGAAATCAGAAGTAAGAAAATATTTAACGGAGTGCTTTACATTTGCCTGTGTCTATCGACTTAAACTGTCTCTGATGCTTCTAATCGTGTGTTAGGTAACACTGCCCTCAGAGGGCCAAGGTAAGTAAATTCAACTGCAAAACCACTGGCATTACTTCCGATGATTTACTTGACCTGACATTAATTACAGTTGTTTCTTTTAAAGAAAAATTGCATATAGTTGTTTTATATACACTTATATAATTTTCTTTAATGCTCTTAGATAAATTTATATTTTCCCCTCTCTGTTTATTAAATGTTTGTGTAACAAAACCGGAGTTTAATTTAACAAAAAAGTGTCTTAAGAAAGAAAAAGAAAACAGAGAATTTTTGTATTATTTCTATTAAATCCATTTTAGGAAATTGATGAGACTGACAAGAGGCAGATTTTTGGTGCTCTCTGCTTGGAGGGGGGGGGGTCAGGTTTTTTTCTGTTTCTCCCCCCTTCCCAATTCCCTTAAATCTCACTTATGTCTGTGTGGCAGCTGTTGCTGCTTTTAAGGAAGCAAGTTTTTGAACTCAGGTTTCTGTTGCTTATCAGCACTGTATATTAAAGACATTTCCTTCACACCTCTAAAGCCATTTACATATTGAAAAATGTAGATGTTTTGCAAAAGTGATTTTTTTTTTTAATACAGGTTTTTTAAATAATAAGATTAATTTTACTGAATAATTTTTCAAGAACTGCTGAGTTTCCATATGCTTAAGACTTGGAAGTGATGAGACTAACAGCAGCAGCTATCAAATCTGAGGTGAATTTGTTTGAAGAGTTTTAAGTTCAAGAGGTAAAGTAAAAAAGTTATGGACTTTGAGTGGTACATTTGTTTAACATATATTTGTTGACTACTCCCATGTTTCTTAGGAAGCTCTTCTTTGTGAAACTCCTTTGCAGTATCAAAACTATGAACATTGCACCACCAGACTAAACATATTTTGTGAAATGTCCTGAAGGCAGGACTCTTGTTACTAGCTATCAAAGGCAAAGAAAATCATTAAGGTTTCAGTACAGAGGCAAATACAGAGCCAGCCACAAGGGTCATGTTCTAAAAAAACCTTCATTAAGCATTCTTTGTTACTGTTGTTAGTCAGTGTATTATTAAATACAGCATCAGTTAAAGAGTTGCATGTTATGAGAGTGCTTTTTGCATGAAGATCAGATTGCATTTTCGTGTGCTTCAAGAGTGCACTACCATCTTGTTTCTTTTTTTGGGTATATTCTCTCAGTAGTTATTAAAAAAGCAGACCCAGGTGTATGTATGTAGGTATCACCTATCTGTATCTGTAGGAAATACAGATGCCCTTGTTCTTAAGTAGCTTTAAAAACTTTTACTAGAATTAAAATGATGCAAGAATTACTTGGGTTTCTTTGCTGCAGTGGTTGAAATTAGAGACTTCTTAGTGCCTAATAAACAGATACTAAAAGAACATGTTTTTCAACTTAGAAGGGTGTAAATTTAAGCAAAATAATAATTTAGCTTACATTAACTCAGCAGGAAGCAGAGTGCAAGCTGATTAATTCTCTATGGCAGATCCACTGCTTTTTTAAGTACCACAGCTCTGTTTCATTAAATTGTCAGGATATCTTGTGGTTTGGTGAGCCTGCCTGGACCTCTTTCTCATGGAATAATTTCTTTTCACTTGAATTAAATGTCAACTTCTTGTTGTTTGCTTGTGCTGAGGTATTTAATAAACACTAAAAATATCGGTAAAGTAATTTAATATTGCTCAGACTGTTAAAAACCCTTTCTTTTTCCAAATTTTTTTCATTTACAAGTTTTCATTTTCAAATGCTCTACTGTGTTTTAGTATTTTTGGCATGGGTGATCTCTCTTTCAAAGCAGTTCAATAAGCACATCTCTTAAGAAATACAGACTAAAACATCTTCTGTCTTTAAACAGTTATGAGAAGAAATGCAGTTTTAAGAGTGCACCTAGAGTGCATTTTGAAAGCCATTAAACCACTTAAGCAGCTCAGTGAGCTGTTCACTGATGCCACCGTTTACTTTAGTCCTCGAAAGTGTTCAGGCATTTCTTAATTAAATTACAAAATAAATAAAAGGCAAGTGATAAATATTTCATGTAAAGGCCTTGAAGAGGGATTGTAGTATTAGTCATTTCAGGACAAAACTAGGAGGAGGGGCTTGTATGCAAGGTTGTACAGATGTCTTGACAAAGTAATCTGGCTGTGATTCATGCTGGGGAGCCATTTAGGAGAAACATGTTTCAAAGAAGTATATGTCTCTGAAAGAAATATATGGATCCGTATAAAGCCACAGTGTTTTGCCATTGCTTTTAAATAACATGTCCTGTGTCTACCTGAAGTTTGCAGAGCAAAGACAGAGAGAGGTAGAGCTCTGCTTGTGGATAAACTGGTAGAGAGGTCATTCAATATTTATCTTATTGTGATTAACTTTTGTCCGGAGTTGCGAGCTCTTTTCAGAAGAGGTTGGAAGTGACAGTCAAACTCTTCTGAAGGTTTTTCTCCAGGCAGAACACCCGCTGCATACCTCAGTAGATGACAAAAAAATCTGTTCAGTTTTCTGATTAAGAGACTCTGAGTACCTAGTATAAGCCAAATGTAATCTAAAGTGTTGTCTTGAGAGGAGAAGAGGGGATAAGTGATCAGGGAAGTGTGTGCTGGGACTCTGAGGGCACCTGCTAGAAATGGTTTCCTTTTCTACAGCTTTAATTCTGGAGAGTGTGTATGTAAGTAAGCAAAGCCCTCTCTTCTTCCCTGAAGTGACTAATGAGTGTGCTTATCCTATCAGTTCTGATTCTTAGAGCAGTCTGCTTATCTCCCTGACCAGTTTATTCCTTACAGAAAGGAGGACTCTTGCAAACCTGAACCCGTTGGGTGGCTGACCTGTTCTAGGCACACAGGTGTTGTCACCACATTCTCCTTGAACCCTTCTTCAGTAGTTTTAGGTGCCTGCTTTGCAGTTAATTCACCTTCTACATAAGACTTAAGATCTTGATAAATTTTAAACTCACTAACAGGCATTTTCTTTCCTAACAGTCACTTGTTATTACAACTAAATAAGATATAATTTATTGGAATTGTACCGAAGATTCTCTTTATGGTCTTCTAAGAAAGCATCTAGGATGTTAATATTTTTAAAACTCACAATGTGTGATCTGATATGTAAGGTTTTGTTTTGGCTTCAAATTTTGAGTCCATAATGATTTCACTGAGTTTTTTGTCACAGAGTGTATTTCAAACTTTCTTAAAATACGAGTCATACCTTTACTTAGGCCTCATTATTTTGTTTTTAAGTATTCACTAAACTTAATTCAAGAAATGTCTTTTCCTTTTCATGCTTTGGTGATACAGTATTTCACTGTTGTTATTAAAGCTACACATATGTTTTCCCATACTGTACTGGTATTTGCTTTTTGCTAGCTGAGATTTCCCACTGTGGAATCAGTTTAGAGTGGCAGTGTCCATAAGGGTGTTGCAAGCTGAAGCAGAACCAGTGATTTGAGATGGAAAGCTCTGATTTATTTCAGATGTATCTAGCACTATATCTCCTCTATTAATTTTATGGTCAAATTGAGTAACAATTTGACATTTTCAATTTTTTTCCTACTTCTACGAAAATGTTTAGATAACAGAATCAAGGTACCCTGCTATCTAGAAGCAGGAAGAGGTTTGCTGCCAAGGGCCAGGAAACATAAGTTAGCACCAATAGCCTCGTGTTAATTTTACTCACTCTTTCTGCTTCCCCATCTCATCCTTACTGCACTGCTTCTCTGCTTAAATATGTGTTGAAAATCAGAAATGTTAATGACTACAGTTTGATCTTTCAAGTCATTTCAGAATCCTTGCAAGTTATGATCAAGTTCAGCAAGGCCATGTTAACAATTCCTGTGTTGGGCTGCAGTGACAGTTGATTGCTCTGATGGAAAGGTGAAGAATTTCTAGATTAGCCCTTAGTGGAGTAGTTTCCATGTCAGATGTATGTAAACTTCTTTGTGACCTTGGAAATGTGTAAAGCTACATAGCTACAGTTAAGAGGGTGCAGAGGCAGTAAATGGCACTGAAGGGCTGGGCTTAGCCCAGGACCAGTGCTGCCCCTGGGCTGGTCAGTTCTGAGCATTTCACAGACATCTGTTTGGCATGGTTGGACATTCTTCATTGTTGCATACACTTCTTCTTCTTAAAGTGTTCATTTGTATTATGATGAAACAGTGACATTTAAAGTCTCAGTAAGTACTTGTACATATGTTATTTACTTTGCAGAGTTGATAGAACTCAAAGACAGGGAAAGCTGAGCAGATTTGAAGTTACCTTAACTGAGTAATTGCACTTTCAAAATGAAATTGTTGCTGAGATTTAGTGTAGCATTGCAAAGTATAATGCTGATGAGGAGATTATTCACCCTTAAATTGCAAATGAGTGGTGTTAAATAGGATATCATGTCTTTGCTGACCCATTCTGGATGTTTCTGGTTCTGAGTACCTCATTGCAAGCAGAATCCTGCTCAGGTTGGGGTGGGGGGAAAGTAGAGGTTGTGGGTTTTTTGGTGGACTTGTCTCTGAAAAGATAATTAGCTTCTTTTTTTATTCCTTTTGCTTTCAGAGTTATTTGCTAAGGATAATTTGTATAGGCTCTCCCATGACCCCCAGTTTTCTTATATTTGCTTAGTGTATGTTTTGAGGAAATTAATGCTTTTTGCTTTGGCTCAGCAGGATAAATGTTCTATCTTGTATTAGTTTAGAATTCATTTTGATATTAAATGTCAAGCTGTAGTGCATATTTTTGCCTACAGCAGTATTCAAGCTTAGGGGTGTAAATATGTAGGATTTTGAAAAGTGTAGTGTGATTAAAATTTAGAATTACAGAATATTACTCTGCAGAGCTTGTAGTTTCTTATTCCAGAGGCATCATTGTATAGTCCAGGTTTCCCACTACGATTAATTCCATTTTCTCCTCTTTTGGAGGGAGTTAAGGTTCCCTCTGTAAATTGAAAATGTCTGAAAACATCTTGGTATAATCAATGTTAGGCATTGATAATATGTTACAAGTCTTAATATCATAGTTTTTTTTTCCTCAAGTACTAATGCAATTTTTATTTTTTTCTTCTTTAGGAGAATATATAAAAAACTGGCGGCCAAGATATTTCCTGTTAAAGACAGATGGCTCTTTCATAGGCTATAAGGAGAAGCCCCAGGATGTGGATCTGCCATATCCACTTAACAACTTTTCAGTGGCAAGTATGTATGTCCAGTATTTATTACTCTCTCAGCATATTGACTCATTTCTTCATGTGCATTTCAGAATTTATTTGTAACATTGGTATGTGTGTGTGTGTGTGTGTGAAGTGCCTGTAACTAAGAGTAACATTTGACAAATGATTGTTGTAAGAAGAAAATTCCTGGAAAGCTTACCTTTAATCAGATGATTGACCTCTTTTCAGTTTTTCAGTAGTATCTCAGAATTGCTTGAAACTCAAATTAATTAGAAAATTATCTAGACTGTTAAATGACACAAAATCATGCTAAATTATTTTTCTCTTGGATAATCAGGTAATCAGCTCTCCAGCCTGGTTAATCAGTAATTTCAAGCAATCAGACAATTTGCATATATTAGCAAAGCTACAAAGTGTGTATCAGTTGGATAAAGTGAAGACGTTTTGTTTTCTTGTTTTCCAAGAATGTTTCTAAAAGACAAATCTGAAATCTTTTCATCTGGCGAAGTGAAATTTGTAGATGGGTGTTTCTGAACAGAAGTGAGAGCATTTAAGAAGCAAAACTTAAGGGGGCAAAAAATCTCCCCGAGTATAAGTTCTGGATATCATAGCTAGAAACTTTCAAAGGAACACTGGTAAATGTACCCAGTTTCTTTCAAAATTGTATTAGTGTAGTGCAATTCAATAAATAGTGGTGTTTAGTTTTATAGAGGAGTATTGGAGCTACAAGAGCAATGTCGTGTGCTTAGGGAGGGGGTTCCCTTCCTCTGCATTTCCGAAGATGGAATAAATGCTACTGAGACTGAATATACCTATTTTCTTGATAAAATTGTTCCTGAGTTTGACTTCATTGCTGGATATGAAGTAATTTGGGTATTTTATTTGGTAAGAAAGTAATCTTGTGCTCCAAGCCTATGTCTTGTCTGACAACTAGAGGAGGAAAACTTTGCATATTCTTACAAATGACATGGACTGTGCAAGCCTTCTAATAATATTGATGCTATTCAGGATAAAATTAGTGATGTCTTTATGTTGTCCATGGGTAGGAATTGACTGGATCATGGGCCTTTATTCCTTAGTTACTGCTCTGAATATCTTAACCTATAAACTTATAGCAACTAGTAGTTTCCTAGATATTTTTTCCCCATTGGGCAGCGGAAAAAACATTTGTAGAACTACTTTGCCCTCCTTTACCATGTTTTTCATTGCATGTATAGTCTTTCTTTGCTGCAGCAACTAGAAGGATGGTCTGAGTGGTAGCTCTACTAAGTGAAGAAATGCATAATTGGCAATTAATTCCAGTTTGTTGATACTGATGGATTTTTTGGCTTTGATATCCAGAGGTGATCTTATATAATTCCTGTGGAAGAATGCTTCCCCTGAACTTTACCTTGGTGGAAGCTGGAAGATTTTGTATTTTTTTCCAAAATGACACCTTCAACACCTCTACCCACTGTCTTACCCTCCCACCCCCCAAAAAAGTCCCTTCAGCAGGTAGCTAACCTCATAGGTCTGATCCTTAGGCAATGTAAGCTAAAGGAACAGGGAAGGAATATTAATAGAAGGAATACAGTTCCAGTAAGCAAGATGAGTTTTTCTGTTTTCTGGCAGGAAAAAAGAGTAGTGTAATCAGAAATGATTGCTGATCAGTGCAAAAATAGGGAGATTTTCCACTCATAGAAAGAATCGCATAAAATGAAGTGAAGCACCTATGTGGAATTCACAGGATGAAAAGCCAAACGTCTTCTAGGTTCAGAATGTTTGGATAAGATTCCATTTTTTAAGTTGGTTTTAATTAAATGGATTATGTTTGATCGTGAACAATATTACTTGATACATGGAGAAGTTGAAAATATAAAGCACTATGTTATTATACTCTACAGTGCAAAGGACTAAGTTTTTGGTCAGCTGTTTTATTTGTCTGAAGATGAGATCGGCAGTAGGGCAAACAAACAAACAAAATCACTATATGAATGGATCAGATATCTTTGGCATTACCTGGTAAATGTCAAGAACTGGTCTCACAGCCTCTGATCCAAGAGTTCCTGGGCTGCTGCAGTAGGTTTCGGGCCACAAGCAGTGCAACATATTTTTCCTGTAATAGTGAAGTACGTTTTTCATAAATTACTAGCCAGGCAGATGGAGTGTGAGATCACTGTTAATACCATCTTGATTAGGTTGGCAGGGACTTAAAGATATGTCTTTACAGTCCTATCTTCATGTAATCTTTGTAGCTATCTGTAAAGTGAGAGTGTGGTCTCAGTCTACGTTTTTCTCTCCAAATGATAGACATCTTTGGCTCTTGCTTACAGCTTGTTATTTCAGCAGAAAAGGCCAAGGCTGTGGTATTATTTTCATAGTGCTGTTGGAGTTGAACATTGTAAAGTTTGCACAGCTCTGCTTTGTATTATACTTGTTCTGTAATTCATAACTTCTATATCCAGCTCTGTCAAATTAGTTCCATGATAGAGATACCTTCTCACCAGTGTTTGCTGCCTTCCACTCCTGTGACACCAGCCTTACTTTTTCAAAAGCCACTTCCTCAATCATAATATAATTTTTTTCCATGGAGTGGCTCTCTGATGTCTTCCAAGATGACTGTAAAGTTCCACACCTGAACATTACTCTCTCCCTGGTCCTCTGCCATCTGCATACTCTGTCAGAAATAACAGGAAAGGTGCAGAGAATGAAGGTGTTTTACTTACTGCTAACAGTGCTTCCAGTGCTAAATAGATCTTTGTTAAAACCTTTCTCATCAGGTGGTGTTTTGTCACAGGATGGAGTGTTCAGAGTCCATCCCTTTTCCTTGAGGTGTTTTGGGAAGAAATGAGGGGAAAAGGTGCTGGGAAGTAGGTATGTGAGCAGGTACAAACTTTACCCATAGAGGGAAAGCCTGAGGCAGTGTGCTCTCACTTTGGCCCATTCCAGCCACCCAAAATGCAGGAGAAAGGCACAGGCCCAAGATGGAAGCTGGTGATGTGTCCTCCTGGAGCTGAAGTATGTCCCTGAACGTGGGATAGAGTTGACTGAAGGGCATGATGGAGCGGGCTGGGTGGAGCTGAGCCCTATCAGAGGATATTGGCCTGTCCCCCTTGGTGTCCTGGGGCTGGGGCTTTGCCTCTCTTGCTGCTGCTGCATCAGACACAAGTCCCAAGATGACTGAGTGCCCTGCTCTGCATCTGCAGGGCTGCCACCAGGTTGCAGAGCTCAACAATTCATCCAGATCTCATGGCACTGAACAGCACGTAGGAATAATTCTGGTTTCTCTCCTGTGGGGTGAGCATATTTTATACAAAACAGAGTAATTTCTTTAACGTGGCAGTTCAGAGAGCTGTGTGTTTGAGGGATGCTTTTAGTTACTTGATGTGTATGCCCTGACATTTGGACTCACAAAAAGCTGCGCTGTGGTGTCTTAACCATACACTCAAAGGTGCGTGAAAGCGATGTAATTACAATAATGGGGAATTAATTGTGGAAACTTAACCAGTTGATAGTGGTTTTCAGAGGTAAATTCACAAGTGTGATCTTACATGAATTGTCTGGTTTGAAATCAGTTCAGCTCTTTTCAGGAAGAAACAAGCAGTTGCAAGTAATCAAGCTATTGTAGCTTGAAGATATACTCCTGATTGACTGAGTGGGCATGCATTCCTAGCCCACTTCAACTGCAAAATAAAATATGTTAATGTAAATTCTTTTGCTTAGACATTTATGCAGTCATAACCAGTTTAAAACTAATTTGGATTAGATTGGTTTGACTTCTTTGTACAGGCAGATGCCTGAAAAAAAAGTCCTGGCTTTTAAAACTCTTTATTACACTTCCTTGGAACAAAACTACTACTCTTGGTGACAGGATGTATATATTACCTCAGTGCCCTCCCTCCCTTCCAAAGCCCACCCCCCCATCCAATATGTTGATTTTAACTGTCCAGTGTTGCCTAATTTGAGATAACACTGCTTCGTGTTAACCACCTTGGTCTTTTATGTTTATTGTTACTGGGGAAGGCAGAGTGGAAAGAAGAGGCAGTTTCTTTAGTTCTACTTAAGGAGCATTTGCGGTTTTACTGAAAAAAAAAAAATACTTCCCACATATGCATTGAGTATGAAGGTAATCACATAGCACATTTGAGAAGGCACATCTCTAAGAATTGGCCCTTTGCCTTAATTTTGATCTTTATGAAGGGAGTAATTGGGAAGAGCTGTATCCCTTCACAGTAGCCTTTGAGCTTTGGCCAAAAATGATGTCACCTGGAACTTCTATTGTATCTTGAAAGATAATACTTCTTAAGCACTCCGTGTTACATCTACCCCTTTTTTCTTTGAAAAGAAAAAGTGGAGTCTAGTTATTGTGAGAAAATAACATTTTATAACACTTCTTCCTTTATTTTATATTCTTTGCAGAAATGATTATTGATCAACCTTGGCTGTTCTAAATGGAGAAGCGGTGCTTCTTTTTCCTAGTCTTTCAGTGGGCTGAGACAAGGCTTATTAATTTAGGAATTTTAAATCTTCGAAACATATGAAATGGAAAGATTTTTGGGGAATGATTTCAGGGCTATAAAGAATTCTAAAGCGATTCTCTAAAGAAATGGTTAGAAAAGTATATTTGCATGTTTTAAGTAAGATTAAATTATACTTTAAAATACTCAGCATTGGATGTGACCTTACATGCAACTCCTCAATTCACTTTTCAATGAGATTTAAGTCCCACTTTTTTTTCTAATTGCATGTCACGGGATGATATGAACCCATAGATAAGCATGTAGTTGTAGATACTTATGATTACAGTATAGACTTCATGCCAAAATAATAATGTTGCAATCTTATAAATAATGTTCATTCAACACTGAAAATATTTGTGGGGAGAAAAAGGTACTGTGTGTGTAATGTACTACATATGCACATACACCCATGGAAATTCAAACTCTAATGTGTATAAGCAATATTACTGCCTGATTTGGATGTGGAATTGTTTTGCTTACTGGAAAACCAGGCCAGTAATTTTCTGTGGGAGGCTTTAATATTACTTTATGAATGGTTTCTAGGTTGTATAGTTGGTATTCCATCACTAGACTTGGAAGTTTGGATTCAGTTGTTGGCTTTGTCCTGGGTGAAAACTAATTCCATGTTCTCATCCTTCTATTTTAATGGCCACTGATTTCTCAGAAACCAGTATAGCATACTGTAGTTTCCAGTAATGTCTAAATAGGGTCTGGTATGAGCATGGTAGGTCAAAGGTGAAGTTTATAGCCAGGTCTGTTTTTATGCTGGTGTGACACATCCCGTTGCATAAGTAAAATTTCTTTGCATGGAAGACAGAGAAGGATGTATAATTTTACTGTCTTCTGTGAAAACAAATAAAACCCTAGGCAAAAGCCAACAATAACATTCAGAAATCTCCTGTTTCCATTCTCCCTCTCTGCATGAGGGGCCAACAAGCAAACTGGTTGTGACAAAAAGACATGGATGCTACTTCAGTACTGTTTGGATTGTTGGAAATAAAAGACTTTCCAGCATGATAAAAAGTGCATCAAGGGTGATTTTCACCTTCGAGGAATCAACTTAATTTTTTATTATTATTTATTGTGCAGTCATATATGTTTTTATATTATCAAAGCATGTATAATACTAGTTATAAGCCAAGCCCCACAGAAGTGGGATTTCTACCCGTACAGAACAAAAAGTCAGTCCCTGCTCCAAAATACTAAAATTCCAAATATAAAAAAAAGGGACAGCAGATGGATGCAGACAGATGGGGGGAGTATGAGAAAACAATGAGACAGTATTAGCCTGTAGTACAGGCAGTGGTCTCAGCACATCAACAACTAATCCATTGTCAAGATTAGATTTTTACTCGCTTCTCCCTTCTTTTCTCTCTCCTTGCTTCTCTCCTTCCTGTATTTTAAGAGGTGGTGAAGGAGAGTTTTAAGGAGGATTTGAAGAGAACTAGTATAGCAGAGAGAAAGCAGAAAGACTTCTGAGAAATGGTGCTGAAATTGGAACAGGGGAAGGATGGGTGGCATTTTGATGCTGAATACAGAGTGCTACCAAAGATGAGGGTAGGCTGTGGAGGCAGATTGTGTTGAAAAGCTACCTATAATTGATGTGGTAGAGATGGTAAGAAACAAGGAATACAAAGAGAAAAGTGGTATCATCAAAGAGGCAGTAAGAAAAATGATCTGTTCAGCAGCTTTGGGGATAACATTTTTAGGGGGAAAACTGCATTTATTGAGATCAAAGGGAGGAGATGTTAAATTGTTCACATAAATATCTACGTGACTAGACTTATTTTTAGGGATCATATTCCTCACAGATAAAATGCAGGGAGCAAAGACAGAGCCTCAGAAACACAGGTTTCCCCTAGGGAGTAGGTTGTGCGTATGCTCGTGTGTTTGTGCATACGTGTAAAAGCTGTGGCTTCTCATACATGTAGCATGGTGTGATAGTTCTGCTGCTTCTCTACTATAGACAAAAAAGTGTGGATTTAAAGTGCAGAGTAGCAGTTATGGAAAAAGGGAATTGTAAGCAGTGTGTTTAAATTTTCACATTAGAAATTGAAAAACGGGTGTAGGAACTGAACAGGGAAAGGTTTAGACAAAAGTGTTTATCTTGTGAAGGAAAGATTAAGTGAAGAATAGAAAATCAATGTTAAATTTTACTGCAAATAAATAAGCTAGATAGATACAGATAACTGTATATAGATACAGCACTCTATATATATATATACACCACACCTAATATACATATATATATATACAGCACACCTAATATATAGCACTCTGTATATTTAAAAGTGAGTATGTTCTAAACAATGCAAGGAGTGGTTCTATACTATTTCTTCTATATCATATGATGATCATGGGGAGTTGTCTTTTGTTCTAAAACTCAGTCTGTATTAGAAATAATTTCCAAATTTGCAACCTTCTGTTCATTTTTTATTGCAATTTTTTTATGGCTGCTTGTATGTTTAGTATTCTTGTCTAGCTCTATCAACAAATACTACTGAAGTTGAAAGCTTCCATGGATGAAATAATAAAATTGCATTAGTCTTCTTTGTAATTTTATTCTGAATGCATGTGCTCAGGAAAAGAACACTGGTGATTATATGGTTAAAGTTATAGAATTCAAACTTTAAACTTTTTAATAAAATCTGAACAGATGATCTGTGCTTTTTTTTTTTTTCTTTTTCTTTTTTTTTCTTTTTTTTTTGGAACTGGCAGGTTTCAGGCCCTCTAATTGGCTTCCCAGCTTTGCAGAGTAATTACAGCTTCAAGCAAACTTTGTCATCTGTGGTTCAGAATGGTGTAAAGTAAACAGAACGTTTTGAAATACAGTTTGTAGTTAGAGTTGCTCAGGAGAGTTTAACTAGCATAACTACTTAATTTAGATAGTAGCAGATATTTGAAAAAGATAGTCTAACATTTTAGAATTGTTAGAGTGTGGATATGGAGACAGAAGTTAACCTGACTCTTCTTTTGTTTAAAAAAGAGAAGTTCAATACTTGAGAAACATCCATTATATTTCTTTATACTGTATTTAGTTCATATTTTCCATTTCCTGTATGGATCAAAAAATGGCCATACGAGTGCTACAGACTTGTTGGAACAGAGTTGTCAGTTTCTGTTACTGATTTTGTATTTTGCTGCTTTGAACAAGTGTTCTCCCCCAAGGTTTTTCATCCCCCCCTAATATTAAAGAGGAAAATTCTCATGCTTAATGTAAGCAAGACAGAAAGCTTTAGGATTAAAAAGTGTAGTTCCAAGTTGTAGATGGCTAGCATACAAGAACACAAAGTTGAGTCTGTCTGTTTACTGGCTTACTCATCTTTTTGAATGATAATTTAGACTTCCAACTGTTTTGAGTTGAGATTCAGCCCTTTAATTACATATGTTTATGTGTAGTAGAAAACTTGAAGACATTATGCTAGAGTTTTCTCTACTCTTGGTAATGACCCAAATATCACTCGAGCTTTGGGAGCCAGCTCTCAGTAGCCAGTTTCACTTGTTCTTCTGTGCTTTTGTAGTTTCCAAACTATTTTCTCTGTCTAAAACTACTACATTTTTTTCCCAGTAATTAGCAGGAAAATATTTTGGTAATTAGCAGTGACTGTGTATTAGAGTACTTATTCATCCTAATAGATTTCTTTTTTCTCGCTGTAGGTGAAAGACATTCACAAACAAGTTTCTTACTCACGTTCCAATCATGACAGAAATGTTCTTTATCTGAGACGTTTATATACAGCAGCACATGGAGCATGTGGGAATATCAGCAGATTTCAGTTACCTTTATCTATTGAGAAGGATGGGTGGCACACCACTTGTAGAGATACATTAGTCCTTTGCTCCTTTTTTTGCTTCAGAAGGGAAGGATATGAACATGCATAATTCTAAGCTTCCGCGAGGAAATGTAGTCTGTAGCGTCCTTAAAAAGAATATTTAAAAAGATCATTAAATATGGCTAGATTTTATTTTTCAATAGCATCCAACAGTGAGAGTGAACTGGCATTTTTGTTTTGTTTTCAGTGCCATGTAGAATTGCTAAGGTATTTTTTGTTTTATTTAGTTGATTTAGTTAATAATCTGTAAAGAAAGCTTAGAATACAGTTACTAGTTACAGAGCATAGTGTATGCCTCTATATGTTTTGTTCATTTTAATAATGCACATCACTTTGAGGACTGTATGAAAAATTAGTATAGGTAGTACTAATAGTAAATCTATTTATTATATAGATTTACATAATGTACCTACTAGTATACATATCTGTTATGCTGTGTATAGTAAGCTATATGTATAGATAAAGACCATTTTATAGATAGTGTTTAGTCATAGGCAGGCTTAATCCTGTTAGTATGAAGTTTTAGTGCTTGAGTTGGCAAACTTAAATTAATTTCATTTTTTAAATTAATTTCATTTTAATGTATGAATTTTTTTGTATGCATTTGCAATCAGAAAATGAATGGGTAAATTAAAAATCTTTGACTCTATTACAGGCACTGGGGAGGATGTACTTTTTAGTTGGTACAGATTAATTGCATGTTTACTCTTTACCTTTTTGTGTTCAGATTGTCCCAACACAATCACCTCACTCTTGCGTCCCTGACAGCTTCTTTTGTCTTAATTTTCCTAAACTAGCTACTCAGTTTAGCTGTACTCCACCAGTCCTCCAAGTTTTTCTTTCTCATACAGGCTCCAGTCTTTTGTCTTCCCTGTTTTCACTCTTATCCTTTTAATCCTTTAGTCTTTTGTTCCCAACATCTCTTACTAACTCGCTGTATGCCATCATTCTGTACTGGATTTTGCCTTAACAAGGTAGTTTCATTTTCTTATTGTCTGAGGAATGGGATCAGCCTTTATGAATACAGGAGAAAGAGCTGTAGCCTCTGGATTATACTCAATGCATAGATTTAAAATTATTTTATGCTTTAGTAATTGTTATTGTCTTATCCCTCCCACATATAGTGTGGCCAGATGCCTTGCATTTTCACAGGAATACTAAAAGGATATCAAAGGTCTTGATTTGCCAAGTTTTAAGTCTCATCTCCAAAAGTAGTGTTTTCCAGCAGTGTGCAGCTTTAGGCAGACACCCAGCAAAGAAAATTTCAGCCTACGTGATTGAAGTGTGATAGGATTAAAGATGTGAGGATGGTTTTGTCAGGAGTAAGATGAGATAATCCTAGAGCAGACAATGCTTCTAGTCTCTTCTGTTGTGAAGGTAGCCTGACACATTCCTTACTGCTACAGCTGATGGAGTCAAGAAAACAAATAGCCAGCTAAACCTAGACTCACAGTTACTGTGGTCACACCTTGGACTTCAGCCTTATCCCTGGAGATGGGGGTTTCTTTGATCTCATGAGTAATGTTTGTACCCAGCTAGGTTAACTGTCCTATGAAATTCTGCTTCATTGTACTCCCCAAGTTCCCATCATCTGCTTCTGCCATCCTTGTTTCTCTTCCAGCTTCTGTGTTTGGTTCCCTCTTCCTGTGTCCATCCTGCTGTAGCTCTTTTCTCTTTTCCGCAAATGGGCTCTCATCCCATCCAAAACTTAGCTGAGTTCTTAAAAGCAGTCTTCTGCTGGTCTTCTACTGGTCTTCTTTTGAGTCTCCACAGTGTACACAGGTTCATTGAATGTCATGTCATATTCTTGGCCAGTAAACAGTCTGACTTCACTAATAATTTATATTGTGTATCAAGGAATACACACTTGTGCAGTGCAGTATTTACTGAATTCCTCTCTCATTTTTTTATACATGTATCTGTCAAGCTTCTGATGTACTCTGCTAAGCTGCAGGAAAAAAATCCTATCAACAGATGCCCTTTTTCCCTTTTTTTCTTTCTTCTTTCCTTTTCCAATAGAAAAATTACAGTGCCCATGATAGTTCTTAAGTCAAGGTGTCTTCATAAAAAAGACACCACTCTGATACCAGTCCTTTCATGCCTGTATATTAAGGATATTTCAGTACAAGCAAGTCTGCTGATACTTGCTGTGGCCTTATATCATGAAGACAGAGGCCATTTCATAGATAATCATGTCCCACATTGTTTAGGTGTTCAAGCATACAAATTAATGTCTTAAGCTAAGGCTTTAAGCTCATTATGAGCTAGTAATATTAAAGAGAATTCCTTTAATGTGTTTTCAGTATGCAGCTGCATTTCAGAAGGTCAGCTATGAGTATGTACCTTATACAATTAGCACCAGCATCAAAAGCATAAAAGAGAAAGCAGAAGTAGTGTAGAGGGTGCTTATGTATGTTGGGTGTTCAGAAATTTGCTGGCTCTGATGCAGCTCCTTGGAGAATATTTAAAATGCGTTCCTGTAAAATTGCAGATGACAGTTGAGGTTTCAGGACCCTGAATTTGTGAAGGAAAAATGCACCAAGCCAATGTAATTTAATTCTGTGAAAGAACAGCATACCATGTGAAGCTGTACATGTCAAATAACATGACTTTTGTAAAATGCTGACATTAACTGGGATAAATAAAATGTAATTCACCAAGAATATTGCAAGGTTTTATGCTAAAGATTAGTCAGCTACATCAGCAAAAGGTGTGGGTCAACTGGTAGCTGATAGCTTTACCAAAGGAAGCTACAGTGGATCATAAGTGAGCAGGAATTCTGTTGCCAGATTAATTATTGCTCAATGTGTGAATATGATAAATCATTTTAGATCACACATTTGATCTGAATCAGGTCTGAACAAGAGACAGCATTCCAGAACATGAGATGTGATGTTTGTCTACTTTGTGGTAACTGCAGGAAATTAATTACACTTTTGACAGAGTACCTTTAGCTTCAAAGAAATGTTTAAATATATTTGCATGAATAAAGAGCTCTATTAGGTCAGTGTTTTGCAGATACAATGTTTAGTGCAATATGCTACATCGTAAAATCGCAGTCTCATTGAATCATTGCCTGAATTGCCAGTGTCCTGGTCTTGTGACAAAGGAGCAATAGGCAGTCTACTGTGTGTCTAGAATTGTGTGACAAGGAAGATCTTGGATGTGAAAGCACAACCTGTGAGGACAGACTGTTTGAACTGATTTAGGCCAGGGAAGACTGAAGAAAGAGAAAATAGTGTTCAAGGGGATAGCTGCTGAAAAGATAAACTAAATTAATCAATTGGGTAAGAAACAATATGTTTACATTTTAGGAACAGTTTCATTAAATACTTGTGTGTGTGATTATTTTGTGTTTAATAATCGAACTATTTTCAACATCTGAATTTTCTCAGCTAGGCTGTTTTACAATTGGCCTACTCCTGAAGTGACAGTAGCATGGGCAATTGTGGCATGGTTACCATTGAAGGGAAAATGTCATATTCCTCTTGCCAGGTACAGATGGAAAAATGTGCCTGTGGCTACTGCTGTTACCTTGGCATACCAGAGCAATCTGAGACCTAATACTCTTCTTACCCTCATGACACAGACCTAGTTTGCAAATGGAGATTGCACTCTTTGTATATGCAACAGCACAAGTCCAATAAATTCCTATTGACTGAATTTTTTCACCTTATAATTATTATGTTTTTGTTCAAGCCTATGCATATATGACCATTCCATATTTCCTTCTACGTGCTGGATACATGCCAGATGGGTATACATTAGATATATGTATTTTATCTAAGTGATTTTCTTTGCTCTTCACCTGTTAACTGGCAATATATAAAAGAAGCAATATAATTTATTTCTCTAGAATGTCAGCTAATGAAAACAGAGCGACCAAAGCCGAACACATTCATTATCAGATGTCTTCAATGGACCACTGTCATAGAGAGAACATTCCATGTAGACACTCCAGAGGAACGGTGAGGCTTTCACTTTTGTTCTACTTTCTGTGTTCTTTATGTTGAAACCTCAACTCAGTCTCTGCTGGGAGAGTGATCACAGTGATCAGCACTTGCAGCTGTGACATTCTGAGCACGTCTGAACAGTTATTTGAAGAATTTGTAAGTCAGCTCCTGTGAAATACCTGAGCACATAGCTAGTGGAAGAATTGCCTGCAAGTAGTTGGGATGAGTGTGTTCAAATATGCCAAAACTACATTTTGATACCTCTCTGAAGTGTTACATTTTGCACAGTTCATTGAAGAATATTCAATATATTGAAGAATATTCAATATTTCTGTTCTGTGAAAATGTCTCGCAGGGAAGGGGAATACCAAAAAGTCTCTTTAAATAACAAGTTATCAAATAGTATTGCCTGGGAGATGACATTCTGTGCCCTGAGCTGTGTTATACCTGGCACAACTGTTTTCACTTTTAATATATTTACAAAATGGGACATTTGCAGTTCTTGAAATTAACCATGCAGTGATCCATTTTGGTGCTGGTGAACATCACCACCTTTAACATAACAGAGAATTTGGAAGGCCATGGAAGTTAATAACTTATATGAGTCTTCTGCTGTTTATCATGAGAATTGACCATTGAAGCAATGTAGTGTGTGAAAACCATTATAAGCCATTTATTGGGATGTATTTTGAGTTTCTAATACAGATGTTGGCTTGTTTATGATAGGGAAGAATGGACAGAAGCAATCCAGGCTGTAGCAGACAGACTTCAGAGGCAAGAAGAGGAGAGGATGAACTGTAGTCCAACTTCACAGATAGACAATATAGGAGAAGAAGAGATGGATGCTTCAACAACCCATCATAAAAGAAAGGTAATGGCATTAAAAAATAACTGGTAAAACTAATAAGTAAATAACTTTTGTAGAAGGATTTAGCTGTGTAAAATGAATATTATTCCTATATCCATTTCAGTGATACTAAGGTTACTTAGTACATGTTGATTAAAAGTACTTAGTTATTTTATTTCAGTAAAATGGAACTGTTATAGTTTTGTTTGTTTGTTATGCTATATGATATAGCACTTCTGAAAAACAAAGTTCAACTGTTCAGGCATATGTTAACATTCTGCATATTGTTAGAACATTATTTTGGTCTTTCCCTTTTGTTTGTTTACTGTTTTAGAAATATGGTAATAAAGTATTTTCTTTAGAAAAGTAGATTTACCCCCTTTGTCATGCAAATACTACCCTTTACTAATTAGATAATTTGCATGAGACAGGTTAGCAGGATTTGGCTATTAATGACCTTGTTTTTTTGCCGTCTGGGAAAATAACTGTGCTTTAGATACCAACGAATTAAGAAAAAACAAGGTTCTATGTTTTTGCAGTCCTTCACAGCTTTTGCTCTAAATAGGAATAAGAACATTTGTGGGTATAACATACTTGTATCTCCAGACTCAACAAGACAAACACACAACTATGAGCATTTTCTAAAGATCCAGTGCCACACAAAAATTTGGTGATTATTTTGTGTTTCTATTTCATCTTGTGTTTCTGTATGGACTACTCTTGAAGTCCATTCAAATGGATGTCTTGTTTACTATACAGAATTTATATGACTCCCTAAATGCACTGAAAATGCATGAGAAATAATAAGCTGTTTCTATAGGACTGGCTTAATTCTTTCTAGCTAGAAGTGAAACCTGTAGAAAACATGGAGAAAGTCTGCTGACAGAGCAAAATAGTCTTTTAATAATGTGACTGAATCCTTTGAATGATGGAAAAATGAAAAGAAATTGTGAATATGTGTCTTTACTCATTGTGCATGTTTTGTTCATTGCACGGTATGAAGTAAGAATCATAGAAAAATCATTCAAGAAGAACCATCAGTGGATGAAAACTATGCCCTTACAAAGGTGTCATAGGAAATCTTAGTTCTATCCTACCCTAACTTTTGAGAATTTGAGTTTGCAGTGCAAACATTGTTCTTTCGTGCTGTTTCATTGTCTGCAATTTTCTAACCTTTTTCCACTCTAGAAAAAAGGTAAAAACTAATTACATGCAGCTGTAACAATACTCTCATTCGTACATTGTCAGGTTGGCATTGGACTTTCAGCCTTGCAGCAGAGATGTTTAATGATTCTGCTCCAGGGTTAAATACGGTGAGCAGCAGCAAGACAGAAGGAGCACTTGAGATGTGTCAGTCTTTCTAAGAGGCAGGGTGATTATGTGGAAGGGATTTGGGTTTGTTAAATATCTGAGCACTGTTCCAAACCTGTGTATCCACTTAGTAGATGTGGATGCAGAACTTAGGTCTTAGTTTTATGCAGACCCACTGCATAAACCCAAGCATTTTTGGAGTATCAAAATCAATGCTTTATAATGTCTGTAGTGTGCTTGGAATGTGTGCTTGCTGTGGTCACAGTGCAGTACCTTTGCCCATAGAACAAAAGGGGCTGTGGGAATAGGAGGAGGAAAATCAGTTTTGTTTTTGTCTTGCTGCTCATGCTTTAGGAAATGCTGAAATAAGATGCTGGGAAGGTACATGTGAAGTGCTGCAGAATATTTTAACAGCTTTGGCAACAAGCCAAAAGCAAATTCTACGAAGCAAAGGTGAAAAGAAAAATGCTGATATTCAACACATAGCTGTAGAGCACAATGGAGTTTTGTAGCCAGTGAAGAGCATACTGATGACAGCAAGGATATTTTTTTGCCAAAACCCAAAATCCCACTGCAGACTGTTGACTGTTGGAAGATTTCAGCAAAAAGTTCTCAGAAGTTTTTGGAATAAGAAATATTAAGTGACCATAATGTTGGGGAGTTGTCACTACTCCCTCTATGTTAATTGAAATTGGGAAAAAAATTTACAATCATTTCTGGTTTGTACAAATGTTTCTGAAAAGCTTCTGTTTAAGCTTTTGTAGTTGTCAATATAATCAGAACCATTTCAATTATAATGACTTAATGCATTTTTATTGCTTTTTTTTTGGGTATTGGATTCCTTTTCAGGGATTTTTTACACAATGTGTCCTACAAACTTGTTTTGTCACCTGATTTTTCATCTAAGCCCAGTGAATTTTGCTTGTGCATGCACCAGATGGCATACATATGAGTAGAAGAGCATAATCAGATTAAGAAACAAGACAAGAGAGGAGTGGGCATGTTCTTCTCTAAAAAGGTGGCAAAAGGTTTATGAAGAAAACAGTTACAGTCTTTAGGATGTGGAACTTGATTTGAACAGACATGACAGCAACGTCCCTGGCCCAATTATCTGGAAGAACCAGAAGCCCTTTTTTTTCCTTTCTTTCTTTTTTTTTGTTTTGTTTTCAATCTGTCTTATTGGTGTCAATGTGTCACTTAAGTTTTACAGTAATAACATCACTAAAATTTGGAGGACTAGAAATTCTTAGCAAAATGTTTTTATTTGTTGCAGTACTATTTCTTATAAGTATTTTTTTCCTGATAAAGTCAGATATAAACTCCAAGTGATAATATAATTTTTGTGCAAACTAGGAATTGTGACACTGTAGTAGGTTATATTCTTTTGAACAGATCATCCATAGGGGAGTAAATAAGTTTTACAGAAAGCTGAGCATCATACAGTTCTGTTGTTGATGAAGTTTCATGTAGCTTCGTTGTTTTTCCTTTGTTTGTTTCACATGATGTAGGATGAGTAAAGAATAGATTTTTCAGAGGAAACCAAAAAGTAATGTAATGAGGAAAAAGATTCAGTCCTCAGAGTTAGATAGGAATGAAAAAGATGGGAAGATGATCCAAGAGATGGAATCCAATCTTATGGGGGCCTCCAAACTTGCTTACCAATATCCTTCATGCATAGGAAGTATTTCCATTTTTCCACCAGTTTTCAGTACACCCTTAGCTATGGCATCTGTGTTTTTATCTCCCAAGGTCTTGTGTTCTTTGGCAGACTCTCTGAGTTACCCTGAACTACATATCATCTCTAAGCCTTCTGCTAAGGTTCTAAAGAATAAGAGCATCAGGAGGTTTTATTCTTAGGACTATCACTACTGCTAAAACCTGTTGTTAAGCCACAGCTCAAAATCTTGCAAACCTGTTACCTTCGTCTTATATGTATACGTATATTTTTAAACTTGTTTTCACTGAGCTTGCAGCTAGATTCATGCTGCTTTGGTAAACATTATGTAAGCAAATTTTGGGGGAATGAGTCTTTCGATTTGACTGGATTGCTGCCCTTAGCATAAAACCATGTCTATGATGAGGCAAGCCAAGATTCTTGTGTGTGCAGACAAAGGGCTGTTTTTCTGAGCAGGTTTTATTCTGATGGTTCCCCTCTAAGTCCAGACCCACCCAAGAAGATCAGAAATACGGGAAAAAGTTACCCCTTGAAGCTGCTTGTGATGTTAGAAATCTCTAACTCAGTATTCTTTGTCAATAAGGCTTTTGGCCATTCTTTGAACACAATAGCTTGTGACTGAAAATACAGAGGATTCTGCCCTGAATTACTCATCTTCTGCCTGAATTATGTTTTGAATGCCTTTTGGATTTTTCATGTGGCTTTGTCAGCTTCCCCTCAGCTAGCACAAAGGGAGAAGTTTTTGCTTCAAGGTTATCACAGACCTGCTGAAGTATATGATGACTTTCCAAAGTACTGACTGTGAAATTTGAGAAGTTTTACCTTTGGTTGATTAAGTACTAGTAGCCACATAGTGTTTGAATCACAACTTTACATACTACATCATCCATCACTAGTTGTTACACATCATACTAGTTTTGGAAAAGCTGACCACTTAAGGGTTTGTCTGTGGTCACTGACTTGTGTCAAGTGAGTTTCCTCTAAGTAAAAAGTATGCTGAGCCTTTGAAATCTCACTCATATTTCTTACTGGGGTAAATTCTGTTTTATTCTTCCTGATGTGAGGTGATTTTGGCAGCGAAACAAGATCTGTCACTGCAGGATGTTCTACATGTGATCCAGTCCTTGATGACTGGAATTCATCAAGGCCAGTTTGCATAGAAGCTGCCAATCAACCATGACATGGGAGAAAGATTTAATTCCTGCCTCTATAGCTAGAAAATAGATATATGCAAAGCATCTCTTTAATAAAGCTTTGAAACATCCAGTTACCCAGGTTTTACCTGAAGTAGTCTGTTGGAGTTTTGCAGTTTTTAAGTTGCGGGTTGGGCATTTAAAAGCTGAGGAACTGCAGCATTAATGTGTTTGGTGGAACTTCAGTTCTACCAGTTATGTGAGCAGTTTTCAAACTAACTCTGAGCAAGCAATTGCATAAATTATTTTCAGTCTGTGAATAGCAGCTTCAGATGCACAGTAATAATATTATTATGCACTTGAGCTTAAAGGAATACATAATTACAGAAACAAATATTTCCCTTCATTCTTTCTCATGAGAGGAGGATATGATTCTGCCTCTATCTGTGGCAGAACTAAGGTGATTATTGGCTCAAGCTTTATGCCCATGGAAATGGCTAAACTGCTAAACTGCTTTGGGATCTTGTATCATCTGGTCATATTCATCCCATGTGTGACACTCCAGATGAGCTGGTAAACCTGCTGGACTCAAATTGTCTGTTGTGGAACCAGCTCTTGGATGTACTGTGTTTAGTCTGCAAAACTAGGGTGACAAGTAGAACCTTGAGCAGTCACAGTGATGGAGTCATGTGACAGAAGAAAACTTTCCACCTCTTCTTTTTCATTGTGGTATAAAAGCTATGCAAATGCTTTCAAATTGTAAATTGTAATAAAAATAAATTTTTCAAAAATTTCTGCCTCTAATGCAGACTGTTTTCGGGGTCTTAACTGGTGTAGTGTTACAGGGAGGATGATGTATGTATCAAAAAAGCCAATAGTGCAGTGATTGGTGTTTGCAAAACCTACTGATATGCCACATTCTTGTGTTCCTGGTGATATGGGAGTTGATGAACTTTCTTAGATGTGGAACATTCATTAAATGTTGGTATAGTCTAAGACTTTTTATGCTTTGTAAAAATAGGTGTGTGTAATATACTGTGAAGTACTTGACTTTAGAGAGCTAGTAACAGTATCAAACAGTGGTTTGATATCCTTAGTGATTTAAGGATACAGTTAACTATATGAACTTAATGGTGGATGTGTGCTGATTTTTGTACACTGTTCTTGTTATACTGGTAGCAGCATTTCCTTGTCTGTGCACGTGCTTGTTTGCATATTGGAACTGGGTAGCATAAGTCTTGCTGATCTCTGTTCTTTGCTCCTTATAGACAATGAATGATTTTGACTATTTAAAGCTACTGGGCAAAGGCACGTTTGGCAAAGTGATCCTGGTCCGAGAGAAGGCCAGTGGGAAATACTATGCTATGAAGATTTTGAAAAAAGAGGTCATTATTGCAAAGGTATGGATGGTTACAGTTTTAATGCTGCATATTTTTTTTTTTAATGGAACAATCCGTATCTAATACATAAAGGATATTTAACTTTTGATGGTAGCTGACTTTAATAGAAATATGTCTTTATCTTCATAAAACAAGTGTACCTAGAAAGTATGTGTACCCATTTTGCTTGCCTTTTTTCAGTGTTTTGTAATCTAGAGTGTGCTGGAGCACTGAGAAAGTTCACAGGGCAGGAAGATTATGCAGTCCAGCTTAACAATAAAAAAAAGTACACTGTAGGGTACATTACATCTAAAAATTTTCTAAGTAAGCTGCAGATTTATTCAGATAGATGCAATTAATTTGATGGACATGTATTCTGTTCCTGCTATGTTAGGTAAAATGGCTGTGCATGGGACAAACAATTTAATTTTTTTTCAGCTTTTGAGGGAAAAGGAAATTCTAAAGCTGCTCTCTGAAGGAACTGGTTTAAACTGGCATTGTCCAGATACATAAACTTGGTTAGTTTAATGTTACTAACTCTTGTACTTGGTCATAATTTTCCTAAGTGTAAACTTGGAGATCTTCTACCCTGAGTTTTGTTTGTAGTGCTTCTAAAGTTTTGAATCCCTCTTGAACAGAACAAATTGAGAGCAAGAAACTTCTATGCTGTTACCACCATGAGATGCAATTAAAAATAATCCCAGTTAACTAAGTAAGGAGATTTCTGAAGAATATGGATCTGACTTGAGATTTTTGAATGCTTGAGGCTAACAATACCACTATTCATAAAAACAATGCAAATGGGAACTACTGTGGTTTACATATCCTTTAAAATATCCTCAGATTTTTCTGCTTTTCCCAGTGGCCTATGAAAGCAGGGCTCAGAGAGTTTTGAAGTCTATTTCTATGTTCATTTGTCTGTCTGTCACCTACTGCAAGTAACCTTTGATTGTGTTGATCGGTTTCAACTAAATTTGATAGAGAGAAAGAAACATCAAAGACAATTACATTTCATTAAGTTTCATTAAAAGCAGCCCTTGTGTATGGAGAGAGACTTCAGTTTATGTCTTTAGCAGAGAAGAAACTGACCTGTGAGTTCTAGATGTCCTTAGCAGCTGTCTCATCTGCAGTGGTGGGTTGGTCAGCATGTATACACTTTGGACTAACAGCAGGAGAGTACCCTTTTCTTCTTCATAACTGGGAGATACAAAAAGAAAAGAGGGTATTACTGCTGAGTTCTACTGATTATGCATGAGAAGGAGCATCTCAATGGCCCTCCTTATAAGACTTTTCAAATGGCAGAATTCTCTGTGGGTTGCCTTGTGGGTCTCAGGGTTTCTATTTGCTGTGGCCCACCCTGACATCCTTACCCAGTACTCTGCTCACCCCTGGCACCATGGGACATCAGGGGAGTCCTACAGCTGAATTCTTTGTTTCTGTTCTGCTGCTGCTCATTTCTGCCATTCCAGCCTTTAGAGCATTTTAGCATGCTTTCTTTGTATCAATAAAGTAAAAAACACAGTTTTAAATTTTAGTGTTTTTTTTCCTTTTACTTTGCTGGCTGCTACAACATCACTGAATTTTTAGAAGGATTGAAACTGATTCTTGGATAGCTTTGTCTGTCTGTGTTGAGCAAAAATTCTTGTTCATAGAAGTGTGCATAAAGCCAGAGAAATTTTTTTTTTTAAGAAATTTTTTTGCAGGGATGTGACTGTTCCTTGATCTGCTTATCTGAAAATGGAAGGTAGCTCAGTGATAGATTGGGCAGAACCTGACACTCCCTAGAGCAGAGCAGGGTCTGTTTTTCTGACTGTTTCTAGAATATCAAGAAGATTGTGTGAGGAAACATGCTCACAATCCTGTGATGAAAATGGAAGCACCTTTCCCTCTGAGTTTCTCAGAAGTGAAATTTTGTTTCGAAGGGTACCCTTCTAAGTTTTTCATAGTATGGTTGTATATTGATAAACTGATGGAAGAACAAAAAATAGACTGTGCATAAATCTTTGCAAGTGAAGTGATCATGTTTTCTTCCCTGCATTCACCAAATAACAGTTTTTCCACAGCACCTCAAGCTAAAAACAAAAGCAGATTTGAGTCTGAACTTCGCTGTCTAGCCCAGTCAGTGTGCGGATTTAGCAATAACATTTAACTCTGAAGATTTAACATTTAACTCTTTGCTAAGGTCACTAGGTATAATAGATCTACAGTCCCAACTTGGCCTCTAATGTGAAATAATACACTATAGAAGGTTGTACCTGTAACAGCATAATAAGCAGAAAAGTGGTTCGTTGACAGCTGTATCTAGAAGGCTGTATAGCATCTGCTGAGTTGAGACTAAATCTGTTCATCCTAAATTTTATGACAGATTAATATCACACTTACCAGGGAAATACTACCAGTATTACAAATTTCTGAGGCAGTGCCAGAAAAACTGGCCATTGCCAGCTTTTAATGGCCCATACATGTCTGTTGAACCACTGAGGTTTAAAATTAAATAAATAAGACAAATGTCAGTGTTGCTTTTCTCCTGGAAGTGTTTTTTGTTTTTCTACCAGTATGTGGTTGCAGTGTATACACTCAGTGTTGCACTGCTATTCAGATAAATGGCATAGTAATTTATTACCTATCTTTCTGTTGATGTTGTTTAACTTTCTATTTTGACAATTTTTAAAGTCTAATTTAAAACTCCTGACATCTGTGTTTACTTTCTAGTTTAATAATACCTTAACTTCAGAGTATAGTCTGGTAAGTGTGTGCAGTGTAATAATGTTGTATTGGTGTAATTTGTAGCAATACTAAAGTACAGGCTGACTAAATACATTCACTTCTGCAGGATTATGGTTGAAGTTTGAGTTGCACTTAAGTTAGTCTTCAGTGCTGTATAATATAATGCTTAGCAGCAGTTTAGTGCCACAGAAAATTGCTTAAATCAGCCTAGTGGCTCTCTGGCTTTTTCGGTCTCATCTTTGCCATCCTAGGAATGGGGGAATTCCTGGCATTTATTGCACATAGAATTGTATGAGATGGATGTGTATACATAGAATCATGGAATAGTTTGGGTTAGAAGGGACCTCTAAATGTCACCCAGTCCAACCCAACCCCCTGCAGTAAGCAGGGACACCCTCAAATAGATCAGCTTGCTCAGAGCCTCATCAAGCCTCACCTTGAACATCTCCAGGGATGACCTCAACCACCTTCCTGGGCAACCTCTTCCATTTTTCCAGTATCCTCGTGGTAAAGAATGTTTTCCTAACATCCAATCTAAATCTGCTTTTCTCTAATTTAAAACCATTGCCAGTCATCGTATCACTCCAGGTCCCTGCACACAGTCCCTCTCCAGCCTTCCTGTAGCCCCTTCAGGTACTGGAAGGTCACTATTAGGTCTCCCCAGAGCCTTCTCTTCTCCAGGCTGAACAACCCCAGCTCCCTCAGCTTGTCTTCCCAGGAGAGGTGTTCCATGCCCCTGATAATTTTCATAGCCCTTCTCTGGACCCACTCCATCAACTCCGTGTCGTGCCTGCACTGAGGGCTCCAGAGCTGGATACAATACTCCAGGTGAGGTCTCACCAGAGCAGAGCAAAATGGCAGAATCACCTCTCCTGGTCTCCTGGCCTCGTTTTTTCGATGAATCTCCCACATGCTCCGCTTTTCTTCCGAGTCCTTGGGAGCTGCTCACCATGGCAGTGCAGGGAAAGCCCTCTCAATGGTGTCCTCCCCCACCCTCAGCCCTGCACAGGTCCTCTCTCTGCAAACCCGGTGGTGTCAGGGGCCATACCCCTGCCCCTGGGGCCTCTCTGCCACCCTGCAGGCTTCTCCTTACCTCCCGGCAGCCGCTCCAAGGGATGGTGAGGAGAGCCTGGTCTGCAGAGGCAGTGGGGCAGGAAAGGGCGGGAAGCAGGCTGGTTTCTTTCTCTGCTGTTGGCACAGGGCTCATTTTAATCCTCCTTCAGGCTCAAGGACAGGGCATCATGGCTGTTTCTCTCCCCTTTCTCAAAAATCTGTCAGGACATGGGGTAGAGGTAGTGTGAGTGTCTCCCATATCCATGGAGAAGGCTTCAGGGAGGAAGGTCAGGCCCATCAGAGGAGTGCTGCTCCACTGAGGGGATGAGGAGGGGTTTTCATATCTCTGTATGTTTTTAAAGGAAAATGAGACAAACGTCAAACCAAATGGATGTTTAAAAACAGAAAAACTGGCTTTACTTAACATTGGGCTAAATTGCACTAAATGAGATGAGGTTTTGTAGTTTACCGTCAGTTACTACCTGTGTATGCTTCTTGCAAATTGATTCAGTCTCTCTGTACATCTGTTGATCAGAAGCTTCATACCAGAACTGCAAAACTGTGAGGACTATATTTTGAACTCTCAAATCCAACATTATAATTTCTTTTTCCTCTGCATTGGGTCTAAAGACAAAGACTTCATTTTAAAGCAAGAAAAAACAAACCAAAACACGTTAATTTGTATTTGTCCAGCTTAAAGGTACTTTAAAGTCTGTATTTTTAAAAATGTGAATTTTGTCATATTTCTTTCAGGTTTTTTCATTTTCCAAAACGGTACTTTAGTTTTCTCTTTTCAGAAGTCTTGACCTTTTCCACATAATTAATTAAATAACAGTTTTATATCTTAATTCAGACCTACTTCTGCTTTTTATTTCTCAGGATGAAGTGGCTCATACACTTACAGAAAGCAGAGTATTAAAAAATACCAGACACCCTTTTTTAACAGTAAGTATTAAAAATTAGTTTTAAGTACATTAGCAGGTAATTTTCAGCATGAAGGATGTTCCATTATGGATATAATGGAGAAACAAATTTCAAAGCCTTTCTCATGTTGATTTTTAAACTAGTAGCAGCTATTGGGCTCATATGATATTCTTTATGAGAATATATATTTAGGAGTTCAGAAAGTTTCTAATGATTTTGTAAAACTAACTTCACTGAAAACAAATTATTTGTAGAGTGTATCTGTTGTGCAATTTTTATGGTTTTTGTATGTGAACACTACTTAAACTAAACGTTATTATAACAAAAAGTTTCTTATAGCGTAAATGTAAGCAGGTGCAATTCCAGTCAAATCATGCAACAAACTCACTGCAGTTGTATCATTTTATCTTTCTGATATTATTTAATAAATATTTTAAGGAGACATGCACTATGAGTCACATGAGTCTCCATATGATTTTTTACGTGTAGTTCTACTGCATTTTGTTTCTTTTTATGCCAGTCCTGTATCTGTAGATTTTTTGTGGTATCATTTTTCCAAGCAAAATCAAATTACTCTGAAAGTTCTCACCTAATCAGAATTATCTGCTTGAGAGGATAAAACTAAATTTTGTTACAGTTTAAGTGCAAGAAATTGGGTTAATACAAGATGATAATTGGTTTGGTTTTGCTGTTTTCTTTGCAAGTCCTTGAAATATTCCTTCCAGACAAAGGATCGTTTGTGTTTTGTGATGGAGTATGTTAACGGAGGAGAGGTAAGTTTGAAAAAGATGTTCTGTGCTTGTAATGGTAGTGCTGTCACTGGGTACCACTGTAAGCAATAGATTTTTCCTTCTTTTTCTACTTTCTAGTACCTTTGCAGGTTTTCTTTTTAATTTTTTTTTTTTTTTCACATTTAAAAAATTGTTTCATTTTAAAGATATAGATCTGTTCTATAGCTGTGCTGTTGAAAGCAGTCCTATTGTTGAAAAATTAGACTTGTATCTTAAAAGATAATTTCATGGTAGAGAAATAATTACAAATATTTTTTTCTTCAAGTATATTATATCATGTTCTGAAATAAAATGGTCATAATCCAATGCAAACAAGGAAAAATAATGTTGCTTTTGTCTTACTGTGGGATACGTGCTCACTTCTTTGGTATAGCCATTGCAAATACTTAGGAGAAAGGAGTGGAGTGTTTTTATTTTTCATTACTTCTGTCCTCTTCACTTGCTGTGTACTCTGCAAATTTCAGCTTAAGTTGATAAACTCGTTACAGCCTCATTAGCCTTTAAGCCATTACTGTTGTCCAGCTCTTTAATGAGGAATGGAATATCAAAAACAATACCCATCAAATGGAATTAAAGAGAATTGCAATCTGAGAAGAGGGCTTTTATCTACCTTTCAAGGTGCTGATTGCTATTCGGGCTGTCTCATTACAACATGAACTAGAGGGTTTCCCTTATTTTGTCTACTATATGCTGTGTAATAATGTTAAATGACTAAGTGTTTCCACTCTCTTTTTTTGTTAGCAAACTGTTTGGGAATTTTTGCAGCATGTTAACCATGTTTTGCATTGTCCTTTTGAGATGTTCTCCTACAAGAATACTACCTTCTTGAGCACCCCAGAGTGCCTTCCTTGCATTCATTGCTCTGGCAGTTTCTGGACTCAGTCTGGGGCCCATCTACATCCTAACTATACACATCAAGGCCATCCTCTACTAGCCATGGCTACTATACATGGTGCTATAGAGTTTTCATATGGGAGGGTGTCTTATTTAACTCCATGTATATTAACCCAGTTCTGGACGTGTCAGGTGTTGAACTGTTTTGGCCAGGTGAACTAGACACAAAAATGTCCCTCAGCAGTAATGGGGTAACAGCCTTCTTCTGGACCCTCACCTGGCTCATTTGACATTGACATAGTATTGAAATTGTAGTTTGTAAGCTTATCTCCTATATAGTACACATACTTTTTCTATTGCTGCTTCCCTCTACTGTACCCTTGGTATTCCAAGGAAGTTTCATTGGTGGAGGTGTTGAAAACTCATCTTTTAATTGTTAGCTTCCATTGGGAAATTGACTGGAGCAATACCATGTTGCTTTTCATTCTCTCCAGAGCTGTATTACCTTCAGTGTGTTTCTGTTCTAGATTCCTTCAGATTAAAGCTTTCTTTTTAGTTAAACAGTCGTGCCCGAGTCAGTTGCTTCAGAATTTTCATGGGTTGTGTTTTTCAGGAGCACATTACCCAAACAGTCCTCCAAATAAAGGAGTTATTAAAATTTTTATCCAAACTCTTGACTCTCCAGGTGAAAACAAGAAAATGTCACAATTTAGGTGTCTGCCCTGATACAGAAATAAAAAGTGTAGCCAATATTAGGAGTCTTCAGTCTCTTCCTGTGGTTAGGATGGAAAACAGGCATGGAAGGTATTTAATTCGGAAGGAGAAAAAATTCTGTTAAAATTATTCTAAGTAAGAATCTTCTGTACCTGTTACAAATCTAGATCCATGTTGAATTTAATATCCCACCAGAACAGTAGCAATTTATCTTTGCCTTATATTACCTAGTTAGGCTCAGTTACTAAAGGGACCATGTTATAATGAAAACGTAACTACATCAGTTTTACTGGTTTATGTCTGTGCTTTTTTACGTTGTACAAAGTATTACGATATAGAATTATCTTTTGACTTCATTTAAAAAAAAAGCATATTCTATAGGTAAATACATTAAAGCAGAACATAAAGGATTTTCTTCAAGCATGTTATTCATACAGAAATACTGAAGATGTTTTTATTGCACTGACAGCTTTTACAGTTAATCTGCTGCTGCTTAAGGGCTTAGTCTTGAGATATTTGTTGTGGACTGAAAGCTTGACATTTTTTGTGTTGCTGTTGGACTCCATGGATGAAATGTTTAGCAGTAGCTATTGATTATAAACTGTTGAGATATAGAGCTAGAAGGGTATTTCTAACATTGTGATATCTTCTCAATACCTTTGTTATACTGAAGTGGTTACAGTAAAGTAACAGTAGGACACTAAAATTTGATTTTATTAAAAAATACTCATCTGATTTAGTTGAGATGACCAAATTCCATTGTCAGGACTGTGAAATGGCATATTTTATGTGTGTGTTATTTTATAGTATTTCCATGAATATTCTATCTTTTGAACCAAGGCAAAGAACACAGTTTATTTATGCAATACTGCATATTGTTAGAACATTATTTTGGTCTTTCCCTTTTGTTTGTTTACTGCTTTAGAAATATGGTAATAAAGTATTTTCTTTAGAAAAGTAGATTTACCCCCTTTGTCATGCTATAAAATAAATAAAACTATCTATTATATAAAACTATCTATTTTATCTATTTATAACTAACTATTATAAAATAAATAAAACTATCAATATGTAGAGACAAACACAGGCCTGGTTTAAAGAAAAGAAATGCCCTTCATTTTTGTACATCTTTTGCTGTCCTCATCCTATGAAGTTTTTGAAAGCAAGGTCTAAGGCCATATTGATGGGTTTCCTGCTAGTATTGATTTGCCTTGATTTTGTAGCCTATATAATGTTGAGTACTATGTGACTGAAGCATGTTTGTAGTACATTAGAGTGTTCTCCCAACTCTCAAGCCACACAGACTTTTTTATACCGTGGTACAAAGAATTATACCCTATGAATGGCCCTTATTGCTGGGGAATAATTGTGGGGTGTATTTTTTCCCATTTTTTTTTTATTTCCAGCATTTTGCTTTAAAGGTTAAAAAGCTTTCAGAATAAAATCTATTACATACATTACTCTGCAGAATACACTGATTCAGGTGACTAATAAGTTGATTAACTTCCTTGCTTTGCACTTGCAGGATAATTCAAAATTCTTTGTTTTGTAACAAACTTAATCAGTAATTATCTGTATAATAACATTAGACTAAAAAATTTATTCAGATGGTTTCTCCACACCACAATTTTGAATCTCTGTTCCACTCAGCCTTTTTTTCCCCACAGCTCTTACTTGAGTTCATTAGGCAAGAGAGAACTAAATGGTTTGTTTTAATTGAAAAAGCACTATTAGTATCTAGAAAAAGACGACAGAGGATTTTCAATCTACCTAATGAAAAATAACTGAATACTGTTGTTAAGCTTTATCTTTTTTATTTTGTGTCCTGTTTTGTTTTCCTAAACTCTTAAGTAAATGGGAACATATTCCTTAGCCTGAAATTATGATAGTCCATAATAAGGGTGCTATATTTATTTGGCTATAGAATGTATCTAGAAGTGGTATAAAGTCTAAAACAATTAACAAATAACTCAAAATTTCAAGACTGCAACTTTAAATTCTTTATGAAAGAGTCAAATCAGCTGTCAAAGATAAAATGCATTTAACTGCAGAGCTGAGGAAACCCAATATACAACAGCAGGAGCCAGTCATATAACTTTAAACATGCCAGACAGGTCACCAGCATGTGTAAACGTTACACATCTCAATGGCTGTAAGGTGGTGTCTTTTATGTATTTGGCATGCTTGCATCTGAAGTTGAGTATACTTTTGTGTTTGGTCTTTGTTTTTATTTGTTAAAATTTTTCCATTACATTTTTTTATTAGGAAAAAACCCCATGGCAACATTGTTGTTCAGTTTTTAAATAAAGACATGCCAGGAAATTTATATCTAAAATCCTCACTGTAACTATAGCACCCTCATGTATGCCATCAAAAATTTTGTGTGCAAGGTTGCTTTCTTTGTGCCAAAGCTATTTCTATTGCAGTTCCAGTGACGTTATAGCACATATTTAATAACTGTAAATCAATAAGTAGTGCAAATGTTGGAAGCTTTTTTCATAGTCTTGAATCAGATTTCTTCTTTTTCTTCTCTGACTTAATAAATCTAATCTTCATGTCCTGACGACTGTAAATAGAGCCTGGTGAAATAATTATTCCAAACCAGTGAACCAGCTAAATAGCTGAAAATAATGCTGTAATTTTACTAATTCTATTATAATTTTAGAGTTTGGTTTAGTACCTTTAACATGTATCTTAGTTTCTGAATTTGCTTTTAACATGAACTTTTATATCTAATTACACATTCTTCATTCAAAATTAGGATGTATGGTTTGATGACAAGTCTGCTAAGTGGTATAATAATATGAAGACTGCTTATGAAGAATGACTGTAGTGTCATATATAATATTAAACCAAACTGACTTGGGAACTCAGTCTCTTTGGCAAACAGAACTATTTCCAGTTGTTTCTAGCTGGTCATTTTACCTTGGAGTTAGTATTTTAAAGGAATACCAGTATTTTGTTAGAAATAAGCACTAAATAAAATAATTCTTTTTATGCTAACTTGTTGGGTTAGCAGCTCTCACATTCAGATTGGGACATTTTGTTTAATGGAATCTAACAAATGTGATGCTGACAAGGATTCTGAGGTTGCAGAATTTTCTAAGGCTTTGCTGCTCATCTGCTGGGTTACTTTCATACAGGAAATTGCAGTGGTCCTTTTGCATAGGTATGAATGTAGGGCTAACTGGAGATTACTATAGATTTTTGGAATGTGTTTGCTATGTGTACACATTAAAAAGTGATCTGAAAGTTGGTCTTCATTTTAAACTACTTTGAGTCTATGGAAACAAATGAAACTGAGTGGCACTAGCTCATTGTTTATAAAAAAGACAACAAAATAAACATAAATGCATAAATTGCATAAACTTTATATTTTGCTTTATTTGGATGAAGATGTACATTGTAGTGTTTGTTTCCTGCTTAAATTTTGCATAAATGAGTGCAAAAGACCCTACAAATTGTGAAATACATTTGTTTTCTTTCCCCTTTTATAATATGTGAGGCATTTCATGAGGGTCTGTAAGGGTCTTCTGTTTAGGTTGGCATTTAAGCAGTCCTCAGTACAGAATGCACATTCCTGCAGCAAGGGCTGATGTCTCCACCAGGGATTGGTGTTAAAACAGGGGAACAACAGCAGGAGCAGTTGAAATGCTTACAAAATAATGATCCTTCTTGTCATGCAGGTATTCCATTTTTATACAGGGTGTCTTGAGAGTTCAGAAGGAAATTGAAAGGGGAATGCAGCTATGGTGAAAAGAAATGAAATTCCCTTTTTAAATCATGCATGCATCAGTTTATGTTCTCTGTGAGGCCTCTGCTTACACAAGTGCACGCTGCCAAAAGGCTCAGTTCAGTGGGAAGCTTGTTTAGGTTCAGCGAAAAATAATAAATGTTTCTTTGAGCACTGCTGTCAGGAAAGAAGTTGACTTGGAGTTATTTATAAGATTGACTTTTTAATGACATTTTGAAAACTCCACACACTGAGAAAAACTGTAGTAAATTTTAAACTGTTTTGTGCCTTCTGAGCTGTGTCAGTTTCCTACAGGTGTAAAGTAGCATGTTGTAATGACAGATGATTGTTTTGTTGGTTGGTTGGTTTTCAGGTGGTTTTTTTTTCTTGTTTTTCTTTTGTACCAGCCCTTCCATTTTGGAATTCTTACTTACTCAATATTTTTACCAGCTAAAAAAAAAAAAAACAAAAAACAAGCCAGCACAATTTTTTAATGGATTTACTTGACTGTGTTTAATTTGTAAATGATTTCTGTATTTCTGTTGATTGTTAGTTCTTGTGGTAAAACCAAAACCAATGTGACTTGAAGGAGTAAGGCAGGTGGCCCATTTGGTCTTAAGCAGAATACAGAAACATACCCAGTACTCTTTCTTTAAGCACTTCCCAAGCTTTCGTACCACAGTAAATAAAGATGAATTTAGAAAATTTAAATAAAATAACAAAATCCTGCCTTTAGGTGTTGTTCCAGGTTCTGAGGGTGGTGTTTTACTAAGTAGGATGCTTACAAGCTTGCAGAATGTCATCTTACACAGCTAAAGTTACTGGCAATCCCTACTGACTAGTATTTTTCACTGAAAGATTTCAGTTGAAGAAGTGTCTGCAAAGTGCTGTTACCCATAAGCTACTGAAGAAGAGATAAAAACCCCATGGAAATGTTTCTATTGTAGCACAGAAATACACTTAATATTCATTTTTATAAGCCATAAGTGGTTGTTGGTTTGCTTTTTTTAGTAGTATTGCTAGAGGTATGAATATGCTGCTTTTGTAAAATTCCAGTTTACCTGTACAGTCGAAGTCTGCTGAAGACCCAGACTTCTTTCATGAAAAGTTACTTGCTGAAAAATTTAAGATAGAACCAGAATCTGGATATTTGAGTGAGATTTCTCAGGGGCTTAAAATAAAAATACGAGGAAGTGGTAGAAGGAGAAGTACAGAATGGTGCTGCAGTATACTTTTTTTTTTTCCTCTGGTAACTGAAGGTTAAATGAGTAGCAAGCAGAATGCCTTAAACAAGATTGGTATATTGATTAAAACGCTGATTTAACAGCTCGCTTTCTCCCTTTGGAAACCTGGAAAAGATAAGCCAGCTGCTGTCTAAGAGTGCTGAGTGTCCACTGAGAGTACACTATCTATCATCACAATATGGTGATGAGAGGTGTTTTATGTTTGTGTTAATTTCCCCCACTAAATCAGTAATTATTACAATCCTGTCCCTGCTGTTTACCCTGCAGCTGTTTTTCCATTTGTCGAGAGAGCGGGTGTTCTCAGAGGACCGCACACGCTTCTATGGTGCAGAAATTGTCTCTGCCCTGGACTATCTGCATTCTGGGAAGATTGTGTACCGTGATCTCAAGGTAAAAAAAGAAAAAAAAAAAAGTAATCAAATTTTTGTTTTTGCGGAGACTATTGGGACAAACACAAAGTAATTATAAAGTTGCACTATTCAGAGTTAATGGGGAAAAAAATCAGTGTTCAGTTGAAGTTCTCTGTGTGCTGAAGGAAGCCATTTGATGCAGTGATCTATAGATGGACATATTATTTGACTTTAACTTGATTAAAAAGAGAAACAACATACCTTGGTGATACCACTTGAAGGAGCTCTAAACTTCTGATCCCATTCCCCCCATTAGTTACAAGTTAACTTAAATTGCAACACAGATCTCAGATAAAATTCTGTGTGTCCCCAAACATGGGAAGTGGGGAGTTGGAACAATGTGACTACATTCTCTTTATCTCAGCGGAGAGTTATATTCTTGTATGGTTTGAAAAGATTTAAAATAATTCAGAATACTTCATTCAGAAAGGAATTTCATCCTTGACTTAAAAAGTATTTGTCCTTTGTATCTTGGGAAAAAGTCATAATACTGGAATATAATTTGTCTTAGATCTGTTTGTGTATACAGTCTGTATCCTCTATTGCCTGAAGCTCCTTTTATATTGTGCCTCAGGTACTCTGTGTCACAGTATGACCATGTTCTATGGAAGATAACCTCTGATTTCAACTGGAACATTTTCTAACTTATGTGGGAAGAACCTCTAAATGCCATAACGAGATTATTTTATTTCCGTGAAAAGTCTTTAACTTTTAGTAGGGTAAATTGTGCTTTCCCATTAAACATGCACAGCAGTGGAGTTGATTCACTGACTCCTTTCTACAGGAACTGAGGAGAAAGAAAACAAAATGCTGTTTGTGGCAGAAACTGTTTTAAAGCATACTCTGACATCCTGGTAACATGCAGAATTGTCTGGTCAAGGATTGATGGGTCATGAGTTTTGATTTAAATTCCAAATAATAAGTAATGAGGAATTTGACCTCATAATCTTTGATTACTGATGTCTTCTACTTCACATCTTCTGTGTATGACACTGCTGGACTCAACAGGAAATACATACTTTTGAAGTGTATTGCAGGCTTTATGCAGACTTAGGGAGACAGGGCTATGATTTTTCTTGGTTGGTATTTTCACTATATGCCGTACAATAAGAAAAAAAATTCTGCTCAGAAAAGTTGTTCAGAAGTATGTTTTTACTTACTTTTATATGTATCTGTATTTCAGTTACTAATGAGAAGCTTTTGAGAAAAGTTGTGTTAGCTGTAGTCCATAGTAAATATTGCAGTGGTTTTAATTCCTGTTCTTTAAGCACCTCATACCAGCCTCATATAGAGTCTAAAATGATGTATTTAAAAAGCAATGTAAAGCATACGTAAAGCATACATACACAACTAAGCAAGAATGATGTCCTTTGCAAGCATACAAGGAGAAATTAACCTTGGGGTTTTGTTTTCAGCAGTAGCTTCTCTACCCTCACTTTTTTCTGTTACTGAAAAAGTTGTCAAAGATGAAGATATTTTAAGGATTTATTTTTAAAGAATGAGGCATGGATATATACAAGCTGTTTCATTATGGTGTAGTATGTACAATACATCATGGTAAGTGAAGATGATGTAAAAGCAAATGAAACCTATGAAGTCTTGCCAAATGCCAGCCATGATAATAACCTGGAATCATCTTGAAAATATTTTTAAAATATTTTGGTCTCCTTCCATGGAAGATACACCGACCTTGTAAAACTTCAAATGAACGACCATGCTTTGATTGACCTGGGATTTACTATTCTAAACTGTAGTACAGTATTAAGTGTTTAAGTTTTTTGAAAGTGTATGTAACACTGTTAAATGCAGGAATATGATAGAGACTGATTTTTTTAAAAATTACAGATAAATTATGCAAGCAATAACTGTACCTTTTCTTTTTAAAAAAAAACAAACAAAAAAAGATATAATGTGTCAGCTTGTCCTGTTAAGAAATACTAAGGGAACATTTTTTTCCCCAACATACAGTTAGAAAATCTAATGTTGGATAAAGATGGACACATAAAAATTACAGATTTTGGACTTTGCAAAGAAGGAATCACAGACGCAGCGACTATGAAAACATTCTGTGGTACTCCAGAATACCTGGCACCTGAGGTATGATTTAGAATATACTCTTGTGATACAGTAGAAAATGTTTATGTTTCATTTAATTTAATTTTAGACCGGTGTTCGTGTGCTGAAAACTGCTCACTGCAGTACAGAGCTGACAGTCTGCCTGATTAATATTATGCAGTTGTTATTCAGAATTGTATGTGCTACTTTCCTTTTTGGTGATTGTATATCTATTGATGCTTCGTTTCTTAGTGTTTAAAAAGGCCTCAAATGTGCGTTTTCCTTCTCATGTTTGCCTTTCTCTGTTACAGTTTTTATCTTCCAATGATTCCTTCAAAAATAATCCTCCATCTGTCTGTCACTTGGAACATACTATTCTGCTTTACTGAGCTGTATAACTAGTGTTTATATAGCCTTGGTGGAGGCAAGGGGCAATAGGAAGGTACTGAATTTGCTAGGTTTTGTCTGAACCTTGTTGCAGGGAGAAAGAGCTGAAATTTCAGCTTAAAAAACTCAAGTGTATCTTCCTCAGGACTGCAGTGGGCACCAAAACCTATCCATTTCCTTGTGTGTATGCAGAAGTGTCATCCCAGAGTATGCCACCCCATCTTTATCATTAGGGACCTCTCTGAGTGCCAAACATCACACTTCTTGAGGACTGATTAAAAGATGGAGATGAGGACTTAGCTTTACTTCCCTTTGCAGCTCTGGTTTGGCCACTCAAGAAACTACTGTGGAAGCTCAAGTCACCTAAATGATTTACTCTAATATTAGTGCTGACAGCTCTGCCACTGATGCCTACTGAAAAGAAGCAGGGAAAGCCTCCAAAAAATGGATTTTTGTCCTGTCTGGCTTCAATCAGCAGTACTGACTGTGGTGCTTGGAAATGTCCTGCATCTCTCTTGGGGCTGCCAAACAACTCTAGTATTGACATGACAGACAGCATTATTTTGTTTTACTTAATGCCAGCATTTCTGTGGATGCTGAATTAGCCCTTATTTCCATTTTGTCAGTGTTAAGGGTTGCTCCACACCTGATTCTGAGACAACTTTCAAGTCAACCTACAGGTCTTTGCAAGGCCCTTCAGTCCTACATTTTAATAAAGATTCTTCAAGGGATCCCTCACTTCTTACAGCAAATCAGCACCAGCAGAAAGTCTCTATTCTGTATCATCTTTGAATAAGAACGGGCCTTAGTTTAAAGGGAAGAGGCAAGGAGGCACTGATTGAGCATAGCTCTTTACCCTCTTATTTTCAGGAGTAGCAGCAACAAGCCCTGGAGCCTACTTCCACAGGCAAGTTTAGACTGCCTTTCATTTTTTTATTCTGAACCTTATAAAGAAAAGTTTTCAAGGAAACTGGTACACATCACCTTCTGGATACTGCTGGTTAGAGATAAAGAATTTAAAGACTGGATGTGGCACTCAGTGCCATGGTTTAGTAACCATGGCAGTAGTGGATCAGGGGTTGGACTTGATCTCAGAGGTCCTTTCTGACCCAGCTGATTCTATGATTCTGATTCTATGGATTTAGGATGGTCAGGTTTGTGTGTCTGAGTCTTTTTACACCTCTTAAAGTAAATTTCCTCAGGGAGGAATTTGAAACTGCTGTTTGTAATTTAATATGGTATGTGGAGTTAATGAAACCACTTCTGATCATAGCAAGATCTTTTGATACATTCTTTTTTCTCCAGCTATAAAGGAAACATCAGTATTCTTAGGAGTCACTATCTCTTCATCCATGTGGTTCCATCTTCCTTAATTCTTCCAGCAGTGAAGAGGAATCTGAGCAGCTCTGACACTGCAGGTTTGAAGTACCTAAATAATTTTAGTTGGTTGAATGTGTTAATTTCACTTGTTTGGTGTGTCACTAGCTGTTCTATCTGTGAAGACAAACTCACTGATAGTTGGTCTGCTTCTCAGAATCCCATCCCAGAGATTTCAAGGAAGACTTGGATGCAGATCATTACTATCCTGTGTGGCAATTTCTGACATCTCTTGTGTTTAGTGCAGGGACACTCATCAGGTATCTACATTTAAAGATTCCATGACTATTCATAGCCTGCTTTGAATCTTTTTGGGTATTTTGAAGAAGTTGCAGATCTGCCTGTTTGGCTTGGTAAAGTGGCCACTTTTCTTGTGTGACACTCCCAGAATCTGTTCCAGAAACTAGCACACACAGGGAGATACTGTCACCACTGGCATAGACTGCAGGTGTCATTGCCAGTTCTTACCCCTCATTGTCTTCTTGTCAGCAGTCTTGAACACATTCTCAAAGAGTGCAAATACCCTGTTCAGTTGCTTTCATCATCTTCTTCATCTCTCACTTTGGAAACATGTTAGCTCTCCTCCATCAAACTTGGCAAGGGTTCATTCTGGGTTTTAGACACTCACCACAAGTAATTTAACAGTCCTGCTCCTCTCCACCTCCCATTGTGAAGGTGGAGTTTTGAAAACCCACTGTTTGCAAATCTGTCTTGAAGGACAGACAGTTGGCCCAGGAACCTGGCAGTTAACCCACTGGCAGGATTCTGTACCTAGCCTGAGAACTGCCTTAATATTTTCTTTTGTATGAAGTCAGTTTTGTGGATTCAGTTCCAAACAAGAACTTGAGTGTAGTTCTTCAAGTGCTTTTTGGACCATTGATTGAGGTAGAGAGTCCTACTCATTATTTAATCTTTTTTGCAAAAACTGAATGGCAGTTGCTTCCAACAGGAAAGCAGGGACATAGCATAGCCAAGGGAAGGTGGATTTCCTCCCTTTATGAACTTTTCTTAAGTAAAGATGCCCTTGTGGATCCAACAGAATTATTTCCCAACATGATTTCAGAATTACTCTTAATCAGAAAATAAAATTCCTGTTGCTGTGTTTTCCTCACGAAGCTTATGTTTCTAAGCTCAAAGCAGTGCTTCCTACCCTCTGGTGAAAAGACTTTTATTTCTCATTGGTAGGGGCTGACCTTTCATACAAGACGTGAGACTGACTGTGCTGGTACCTGGCAGATCCAGAAAGATATCCCTGTACATGTGAAGATCAAATAGGTGGTGGGCCTTAGGAAAAAAAAGTAATGAGATAGCCAGGTTGGAGCTAATTTTCACCTTTAGAGCTAGAATTACTTTTCTGTACTGTCACTGATTTATCGTTCATTGTACCCATCTGGTAAATTATTGGTACTTGGTAAAGTACCTTCACCAAACACTGTTCTTCTAGAGGTGTACAGGGCTTCCAGCTATCGTCCACAGGTACATTCCCTTCCCCTTGTCCTCTCCTGTTCCTTCCCTACTATCCAATGCCAGTAGTAGTCTGCATTTTAAAGAAAACTAAAATAGCATTGGGTGTGCTTTATCTTACATAGTCACATCAAGCATAAGAGATGCTAGAGTATGTCTCTAGGAACAAAACAGTTGCCACTGTCATAAGCAGGGCTTATATATATTTACAATAGAGATGTACATTTTGGTCACAATTGTTGATGAGTAAGTCACTTTTTATTTGTGAAATTATATTGTATTGCGAGAATAATTTGGTTATCTGATAAACAGTGAAATTTCTTTTTCATCGCAGTAGAACTCTAATGCAAGCCTCATTTTTTCTTTGCAAATGTAGTACTGATAATATTTCTCTGGGCTCTAGGAGTCTGTGGTATTCCCCATCTGAAAGGTATAAAATAATTTATTTCTTAGTATTTATTCAGTAAGAACAGACTGTTTCTGAGGAGTCTGCTTCCGTTGTTACCCTTTAAAGTAAGCTGTCACACTAGAGATCATTGTGGTGTCAGAGAGTAAACATAGATACAAGGAGAAAAAAATTTAATTGGGATCCCATTTAGAAAACAGATGTACTCTTGATTTTTTTTCAGAAAACAAACACAAAAGGTTTCTTTTCCAGTTTTGTAGTGGCAAAGGTGGGACAGGACCATGTGTATTTTCCAAACAGTATCACTTGCTAAATAAAGAAAGAATAAAACTGAGAAGGTACTTGTAAACATACCTGTGAGACACCTGAATCCAGTTTGGATTATGATAGTTATGATTGCTATGGATCAAAGAACTGCTAATAAAGATACAGCCCTCTACAGACTTCTTTTAATAGCACATTCAGGAAATGAAGCTACTTGTGCAGAGAAATGAAAATTCCTTCAGCTCTTATTATTTATAGGGGTAATTTCTTATATGTGAGTGTAGTTTCTGGCCCTCTGCATTTCAGTTCAAGTTCTTAGGATTAAGTGCACGGTCCTAGTTACAGCAGAGTAGTCACTGTGATATTAAATTTTGGTGTAATGTGAAATACAGGTTTAATACCAAAAATTAATTTTGAAGCTTTTGATCTTTTTAGTAACAAGAAAGAATTTTTGGCTTAGAATAAGGGATTTCATGGATGATCATTCAGATGACCCTTCATGGATGTAGAAGATCAATGATATTTAGGTGCATTCTAGTAACAGGGAAAATGACAGGACCTCACTAAGGTTTATTGGTGTAAAATTACAGCCTAGATATATAGCAAGACCATTTCAATGTAGCTTATGCAGTTACTCTCACTTAAACATATGTGTCAATATATAAGACCAGAGTAGATTCATAGCCTTTGTCCATAGGCACGAGAAGATCTGCATGGCTTATAATTTACTTTAAATGAGACCAGTGGAGATGAAGGAAATATTGATATCAGTTACACAGTGCTTATGTGGCTGGTTTTTTTGTTGTTGTTTTTTAAATTTTATTTTATTTTATTTTTCCTTTAGAAATGGGAGTTGAGAGAGATCGTATGTAATCAATTATTTCCTTGAGTTTTATCTCAGAGAAATGAAAGGTAGAACTCTTTTATCAAGAAGCAACTGCTGTCTTTCCTCACTTTTCACTTAATTACTTACTTGAAGCTTTTCTTTTTGGGAACAATATAGCTTTGATGTAGAGGTGACCTAAAATCTAGAACCTGGCTGTGAAATTTCAGCAAAGGAAAGGATGGTGCCCAGAACTGGAGGCACAGTTATAACAAGAAAACACACTTCTGCAGTGTTTACAGGAGTAAGAGTTGAATTTTTCAAAAATGTTGTGTTATATCCAGCTTATAAATGTTGTGGTAGAGGCAGAAAATGCATTTTGTCACTGGTGCAGCTAAACATTTTGTTTCATTCTTGCACCCTTGCTTGCATTGGGCTGGGTAGCTCCTGTTGCTGTTTGGTTTCCTCTTATTTTCTTCTGTTTCTTTTTTTGTTTAGAGAAAGGATAATGGGACACTCCACTAAATTGTCAGTGTTGATGTAAACACATTGGCTCATAGTGGTTTGCTAAAGACTTAAGGGATCTTGAGTGGTGCTCTAAAGAGACAGGAAGAATTTCATATGTGAAAATATATGTTATAGATACTTTATAGAGATAATATATGTACTATAAATAGTGTAAGGTTAATGTATCTTGGGGGGGTGGAAGATAAGTTTGTCTACCTTTAGACCTGTTTTTGTTCTTTTCACATCGAAACTGTTAAAAAGTGCATTTACCAGCAGGAATGCTGTGCTGAAGTGTGGTAGAGTTCTGGAAACAGATACCTTCACCATTCAGTCTTGTGCTATGATGGCAACTTGCAGTTACTTTGCACCTAGAAGCAGTATCTGCTGCATTTTTAAGGAACTGCATTGCATTTCTGTGCAGTACTACCCTTGACTTAATGCCTTTGCTTCTCCAGGATTTCCATGAGCTTCCTTACATCTCTGTAATTGTGAGAGTCCTTTATTCCTTGTCCTGTGGCAGCTTGGAGAGAAGACACAAGCTGTGACTGTCCAGAAGTAGGCTCCATGTAGCATCTTATCCTGTGCCTCAGGCAACATTGTGCAGACAGACTCAGTCAAGATGGATGTGTGAACTCGTGTGGATGTATTTCTGGGTTTTGTTCCTGTCTTTGAATATAATCTTTTTAGTGCTGAGCTAATTATGTAGTCTCAGTTTTACTGTTGAGTTAGAGTACCTGATCAACTTTCCAACTGTAAAACAGTTTGAAAATCAAATGTAGCTTACATGCAAGACCCAACAAAATTAGAAGTGTTAAGTACGTTTTGGCAGTTCACTTTTATTATGCCCAGTCCTCAAATGTACTAGCAGACAATCATCTGAATGTTAGTTATTTTTCACATGCTTATGTGATCACACAAAAAGTACACGCTAAAAAGAAGCAGATGGTGACAGATGGGGAAGGTTGAATAAGGTGGTTTTTGGAAACCTAGAAAAATGCACTTCTGTAATAGTGTAAAAATAAAAATTCTTTGATCACCAAGTTAGAATGAACAAAATAGATTGTGCTCCCCCCCCCCAAAAAAAAAAACCCCACCCCAAAACCAAAGCCACTTGAAGAAACTTTAGATAAAAAGAAATGGAACCTAAGAGTGTTCAGTGTATATTTAGGAATGTATGTTCTATAGTGTTGCTTTGACCAAGGATAGAACATTAGTTTTTATCAGCCAGAGAACTGAAAAGATGGTGGTTGTGTTCTGTCTTCCTTTTAAAAAGATCCTTTCAAATCAACAGTGCTCCATGCTGAAAAATGCCATCAGAAGGGTCATTCTTTAATGTCACATACTGGTGGCATTGTAGGTTGTGATATTTTTTTCTGGTATCACAGGGAAGAATTTAACCCTCCTGCTGCAATGGCAAGTAAATTCTGTGTGTAATGGGAACACACATCTGACCAGAGCTAATCTATAACTGGCAGCATTGTCTCTTTGTCATATAGGCAAATACAAGGCTAAGTAATTAGAAATGGTATAAGCAACAACCACAAAAAACATCTTTCCTGTGTGGACCACAACATCCCAGGGCCTACCCTACTGTGAGGACTGAAGATTTGCATATTCATTTGCATTAGTGTAATGGAGTCTTAGCTTTTATATGTGTCGAGTTACATAAACAAAAAAGATTCCTTTAAAAAAAATTAATTATGAGATGCATTTTGTTCCATAAAATAAAAAGTGCCTAATCTGATGATCACTTAATTGCAAAGTGTTCTGCCAACATTGATGCCATGGTTACTTTTTTTTACCTATAGTATGAGACATTGCTGCTTCCTGCTGAGGCAGAATGCTTTCCTTTTGGTTGTTTGCTTTTGCTTGAAACCAAAAAGCCCCAACTTCTAATAACTCATTTTCCTGGAAAGGCAGCTAGTTTGCTCAGTACCCAAACACTGTAGTTATGATGTGCTCTGCTTAATAATTTTCTTCTAATTTCAAAAGGATGATTCAAGTTTATTTACTCTCCATTTTCCTAGGTGCTTCATGCATAAGGTGATGTTTAGAAGAGGCATAATATAATTCCTTTTTACTTTTGGAAATGTGGTTTAGTGTTGGTTTGTACTCTTGAACAACTGTCATTTGTATATTTGGCTATTTGTCATTTCTGGGTGAGGACCCATGGCTGTAAGGAGGGAAAGCACCATGCCTGAAAATATTTTCCCTTCTGATCTGTGGGAGATTTGCAATAAGGAATTTTCTCTTTACAGTAGAATTCCAATTACCAATTTCTTTGGAAGTGGAAATTCTAAAAGTTGCTCTATCTTGAAATGCTAAAACCTCATTAAAATTCAAATGTGATCTCTCTTCTGTAGTGTTATAACTTACTATATTTTAGTGTACCACATTTTGTCATCTTATTCTCCTAAGTCATCACAAATGCCAGTGATTTTAATTTGGGCATTTTTTTCAGCTTACCCATACAGTAGAATTGCTTCAACAACAGATAAATCAGCACAAGAATTAGACTTTCTCTCTGAAGCCAGATAATCAATGGTATAACAAGAATTTGAATTTTCACACAATGTATTTACTCTCACCAGACACAAAAACTAACTCTACATGTGCAGTTACCAGATAAAAAAAAAATACACAAAAATAATAAACAAAAAAAGGCTAGAAAACTAGACTACCTCCATGGTGCTCATAAGTAAACTGTTGTATACAAACCAGGACTTTATGGGAGAGAGAAATTTTCTAATAAATCCCAATTATTTTTATAAAACATGTATGGCAGTTGTGACAAAGACTGTCTCAATAACGTGCTTGAAGCATTTTTAATTAATTTTCATTTAATCAGTACAAACAAAAGCCTTCATATTTTCTCAGAGTAATGAAGCAGAAACAAAAGCTGAACAAATGCTGTTTAACATTGGTAAAAATTAAAAATCTTCTCAGAAAGAATGAGAAACCAGTAAGAAAAATCACAGTATCATCATTATTTATTACATGCCATGCATCTTATGGCACTGTATGTTATGGAGACTCCTGCTATTGCAGTGATGGTTAATACAGATATGAACAGATCTGTATTTTTTCTTTCAGAGGTAGAGTTGGTAGAGTTGGTAGAGTTATGAGAGAACTGCCATCTTTCTGTAGACTGAAATGGTCTTTAGATTTTACTTGCCATCTTCTATGAATGGTGCCTGTTAAGAGTTATTTTAGTTTTGGTTTGTTTTTAGTTTGGGTTTTTTTTTTCTGTCCACTGAGTAGGTTTTACTTTTGAGAGGTCTTTTTAATGTAATAATGTTGTTTTCCTTTTGGTTTGTTTTGGTTTTTTGTTGGTTTTTAAATTCTTATTATTGCCAGGGTTGCCATTGAGTCTTACAGTCCTTTGTTACATTGTCCATTTTTCATGTGCAATAGCTTAATATATTTTTTAGACTTTAAATTTTAAATTCTGCTAGTCAGAACCCCTTGTAGGAAGTTATATGCATTAATTAGTATTGCATGTTCTTTAATCAAGGAATGTGAATTTGCTTAATTCACATTTATACCAGAGTGTACCATTTCTGCTGCAGCATAATGTGTGCCAGCAAATGAAAGATATTTTAGTTTGCTGTTTTTTGAAGGTTACTTAAAAACAAGGTAGGTAAAATGGGTAAAATCTGTAGTTCAAAAATGCATCAGGAAAGTAGTCTGGATTAGTACCAGAAGTAGGTCAGAAGTCCAAGCCAGATACAAAATGAAGAAAAACTATCTGCAAAGATTAAAGCAGTAGAAAATTCGAGCAGCAATAGAAAACTTTATTCCTTTACTTAATTCTCAGGTATCCATTTCCCAGGGTATCTAAAACCTTGATACTTTTTCTTTTCATCTGTTTATAAAAAAACAATGATTATTTATTCAAGTGGGTTTTCTGCTACTGATAGAGCAATAGTTTCATTGTTCATACCAAGACAGAGTTATGAGAACTTAGCAAACATAGCTTCCTGCAGGAATGATTTTCATCCATTGGGATAAAAGTCTTTCTATAAAGAAATGTGCATTACCATTGTGTATTAGTGTTAGATGCTAAACTTTCTTATTGTTGTGGTTTATACAACAATTGGTAGAAAGTTCTAGCAATTACAGCTTTTAATATTTGAGTAAAATGTGTGTGGATATTTGTTAGTAGACCAACAACTGTAGCTGTAAAAATGCATGAAGGGTTACCAGGAATGTTTAGGGAACTTAAACTCCACCTGAACTGTAAGGTTAATTGATAACAGTTTTTTCCCCTTAAGTTAACAGTACATTGGTGTATCCAAGTTCTCAGTTTTCTTTCACAACATAGGTGTGCAGACAGTTTGTTTAGATGTTTAAATATTTTCCCATCTGTTCTGTCAAAATTATCGATTGAGCAACAAGCTATTTGTTGTGTCCTATTGGAAATTCTGTATTTAAGTATTAAGAGAAACCATAACTAGGTCGAAAACATAATTGATTTTCCAGCAAGATGTCTTCATTATCTAGCACCAAGTACAGAACTGCTGTTTTGATGTTGTTCTTTAAAAGATAAAACCCAATGCTGACAACCCTTTGTCAAAGATTGGCAGTGAATTGTATGAAGGGTTATTGCTGAATATGTCTGTGTTTGCAAAGTCCTGAAGTTACAACAACTACCATTTAGAGGTCTATGGGAGGTATGTTTCTTGGGAGTGTGAATTTCTACTGTGAAACCAAAAATCTTCAAGAGGCTACTTACCAGAGTTGTTAAGAAAATGCAGTGAAAACATGGTTAAGAGATTTGCTACATTTAGCTCAGTTTGTGTCTGAGGCAGTCAGACCTTGTCCAGTACTCTGTGATTAGTGAAGTATCAGAGAATCCCAGTTTCGTCAAAGACAAGGGAAAATACATGGTTGACTTAAGATGGTCACAGATTTCACCTATTATACTGCTGGCTAGCCTAAAAAAAATTAATTTTCACCAGATTTTCAGTACTTCTCTTTGGCTGATACATTTAGCTGCCTGCATCCTAAGTCTCTGACCCAAGCCCTTGTAAATAAGGGTTTGCAGATGCGTCTCAAGCTGTTGCCTACCCGAAAACTTTCAGCTCTAGTACTGAACAATTAACCCGTAGAAACAAAGATATCTTTTTTTTTGGTTTTGGTTTGCACCATAAAAATTAAATAGACATCCTGTTCTGTGGACTGTACATTAGGCTGATTTTTATTAATATTTTAGAGTCCAAAACATTGGACTTTTTGGCAGTGGGCAATGGTATTAGAAGATTGCTTTTTTGTCAGTGAGTGTAAATATGAGGATAATTTTTTTTCCTGAGCTGTAATTACTTGTCAGCAAAATGAATTTTTATGTGTGAGGGGCAAAAACAATTGAATCAATGCAATCTTAGCAGCACTGAAATGTGTTTGTGTTGTCTTAGTCATCACAAAGGCAAGGTTCAGGCTGTGAACTGAATCTTTTATTTCGTGTGTGAGGCTTGATGCTCTGTGATGTGTGTATGAAACACCATCCCATTGTACACTTGATCGTTGCCCATGATACTCACCAGAAATCCCCAAGTCTTCAGAAACAGTGGAGTCACTAGAAAACAACTTGTTTTCTCTGTTCCAGTTGGCTATTCCTGCTGTGTCCATAAATTTTAAAAGAGCTGGGTTGCCTTTTGAACACAATACAAATGGAAGTTTTAAAGGGAATAAATAACATTCCCTTACCTGAAACTATAATACTGTCTAGTATAAAAAAACTGAAGTACCTGTATGCCTGGAAGGAGATCCCTGGCTGATGTTTCTTGCTTGTTAGAAAGTGTGTATGTTACTTAACCTCTTGCATATTTATCTAAGACTGGAAAAATACAAACTTCAGTAGCACCTCTGCAGCTTTTTTTAAAAGCAGCAGTATAAACCCAGAATGTGCCCTCCAACTGCAGGTGTAGGTGTAAGTTTTAGAGGAGCATCAACACCTGTAAAAACTGCAGTAGTTTATTGCTTATGCCTGCTTTGGAGCCCTGTTACACTGCTGGAGTGCTTTGGAGAAATACAGATTGAGAAGAGAACCTTCCCATTCAGCATGAGCATGGCTGTTCCAGCTGTCTGTGCCTGCAGGAGTGAGTGGCAGTCTCAGTGTAACTTCTGTGGTGTAACTTTGGGGCTGTGTTTGACAAGCATTTATTTCTGCAGCAGTGTCATGTCCTGTGCTGCCTGCCCTGGTGTTCCTACTTGTGCTACTGCAACTGTTGATGTGACAATCGAGTGGCTTAGGTCAGAAAACTTGATTTAGAGGAAGAATAACCCCAGTGAATTATTTGGTTTTTTTTCCATAGTGCTGATCTCCTCTCTGATGTAGTCTGTTGCATAGTTTTGGCAAGGTAAGGGAAGCTGTGGTATGGGAACAGAAACAAGAGTTTGAGTTAGGCTGGCATTGCCTCTGAAAGAAGCAGTTGTCAAATTAGAGCCCTAAAAACAAATGGAGTAAGAGTCCCTCAAGTAATAAAAAATATGGTCGCTTTTTGAGTTTTAGTTCCCATATTCCATGGTACTATCCAGACTGAACTGCAGCCAGCCCACCTCCTCCTTCACTCCACACTGGAAAGTCAGTGGGTACAGTGATGATGTGATCTGTAAAACAGGGATGAGTGGCTGTAAACGTTAACCACACACTGAAGTCACGTTATTCCGGAGCTCTCATCTTCTGCAGCATCACCCAGATCTTGATGAGGTGGCTCAGGATTTTGACACCCCACATGTGTGAAGCAGATGAAGGAAGGGAAGTCATATATCTGAATAATCTGACTATCCTAACAACCTTTATGGAAGAAAGCACGTAACTTTGTGAAAATGCACCTGACTGGGGTGTGTACTCAGTGTAGCTGCTCATTCTATAGCTTATAAGTTCCATGTGGGCCTTCTCTGTGATACCTCTAGAAAATATTTATATATTGCTTTACAACAAATACCAGAGTTGTTGAGCTTGTGCCCTTCATGATGGTTTTGGTGGGTCTGCTGTGACCTTGAAGGGATGGGTTGTTAGGACAGTTGCATTTACTTAAAGACAGATTTGTGGATCTCTATAACGGGGCACAAGAACTGGCTGGAGATGATGGAGGCAGATTTTAAGGGCAGCATACAAAGTCCAGGAGATCAGACTTGCCACTGTGTCTGTGTCTGACCAGGTGCTTAGGCAGATACCCCACATATACAAGGATACCCCAACAATACTGCAGGGACAGCAGTATCACTCCTCTCAGCCAATAGAGGTGTTTCTGAAAGCATGGTAGGCAAAAGACTGAATTATTCTTAGGTACAAAGTCTGCAGCTCTGTTCATTCTATCACTGAGCTGGAAGCTTTTTTGACCTGTGTTCAGCGTAATTAAAAACAAGGCCCTCCAATCCACGAATTGTTTGGAAAGGTTTCTGTAATGCTGGGGCAGTGTGTATAGACATGTTCTCATGCTTGCTCTAATTGTATGGATTTGCTCCTAGGAGCTGCTGGACTCCAGCATTTCCATTGATTTGTCACAGTCTACAAACCCTGGATTTTCTTCACACTACGAGGAGCTGAAATTACTTAAAGAAAATAATTGCGTATTATTTCCTGTGAATGCATTATGCACAATTTTATGATCTTTATATTTATTTACATTGTTTTCAGCCTGCTTTCCTCTTGCCTAACCGAAACCCTTTTGATGCTCTTGCTTGTCTGGCTGGCTGTAAACCAGGTATTTAAACAAAAATAAAGAGTTGCCAGTTTTGCCAGCTGGGGATGAGAACCCGGCTGGTGATATGCGGGTTCGGGAGGCAGTTAATCCAGCTTTTATGCTTTTTTATGATTTTATGTAAAAAGAGGTTAAAAATCACATTTGGCTCTTTCTTTGTGCCACTGTTTTGTTGCTGTTGTGGGAATGCAGCAAAAGGTTGCTCATACTTTTTATTATTATTAGGTAAAGTCCTGCATAAATTAAATAAAGCCCCAGATACAGCTCGCTTAAGCTATTGGCCCTGTGATTTGCCTTGTTCAGAGAATGATACATTTTATCTTCCTGTTACCTTCTTTTATAAATCATGTAGGCAAACCACACCTCAACTTGCTTGTCAAAAGAATGTACCACTGCCTTCCAATTTTATATATTTTACTAGCTTCAAGAGTAGCTCGCTGTACAAATAGGAGAAATGGTGACATTGCTAATAGGTATAGTAGAAAAATCTATTTTTTCTGTAGCAGAGGAAAGGGTGATTTAAAGACAAGTGTCACAGATTTCATATACTGTTTTTCAGCAAATAGCTTGCAATATGCTCAGACTCATAAAACATTTAATTAATTTTAAAACACAGGAGTTATTTTAGCTAGTTTTGTCATATGTACTTTTTCAGATAATTTGTTGTATTTTACACTTTCCAAAATTTCACCCTTTATTTGGAAATATCAGTGATGTAACGAATCTGTGTGTTTTGGCACAGTTGTAAATAGTATGTGTTAATGTGTTAATATTTATTATTTTTTAAACTTATATACACAAGAGGGATTTGTATTAACTTTCCTTTTCATCACGTTCTACTACTAATCCTTAAGGACAGTGAAAACTAGGAATATGAATGCATTAATCACTGTGGCATTGTCAAAATTGCTGTACTGGATCAGATTGCATTTTGTTTCTGCTAATAGCATGTACAGGGTACTTCAGAGCAGGGCTGGATTTACAGGGGAGAACAAGAGAGGGAGAGAAATGAGCTTGACACCCCTGGTTAGGACTGGTTGGGGTAGTGCATGTGTCCTCTTTTAAGATTTTTGCCTCTTTAATCTCTCTTTCTGCAGCAAATATTGGCAATATGACACATGCAGTTGTAGCAGTGCCTTCAATATTAGCATTCATTAACTTCTGTTTTCTTTTTTGAATGAAAGGGTATGATCTTCTAGAAGCTCACAGAAATTGGAATTATATATGTGTATGTGCAGTAGCTTTCTGTTTCCTGTTGTTCATTATTTCATTATGGGAGTATGTTGCTGTTGTCTCCATCCTGCAGTTTAATAGGAAGGTGTATCAAGGTCAAGACACTCTGCTTAGATCACTTTGTGCAAGTCTGTGAGGCTGCTGGAAGGAGGGCTGTGGAGTAGGTTTGTTTTTAGGCTTGCAGCAGTGGAGGCATTATGTTAACAAATTATATAAATGTTACTATATTTTCACATTCATGTCATTTAAACACAGTGTCGTAGTAAATATAAAACCCTATAAATGTTTGTCATATTTCTCTACATTAACACAGTTCATCAGTTTGGGTGCACTACTGTCAAGAGAAATGCAGAGGACTTTTAATATAAAACAAAGATCATAAAGAAGCTAAGCTTATCTTAGTAAGATTAAGGTGTTTCTAAATTGAGGTGGGATAAGTGGAGAGGAAATAACTGACCAAGAAAGTGCTACACTTCCCAGAAGAATGTTAACTGAGGCAGTAGTGCCTATAGTTGGAAGTGTCTCTTCCTAAAACAGTGAACACTAGACATAGAATTGTTTGGGACAATCAGCTCCCTCAGACTTCTCATGCAGACCTAGTAACAAATGGGTACTTAAACAGGAGAGAAAATATAACTTATAATTGGGTCTTAACATCTTAACACAGGATGATTCCTTCTGAAAAAAGTGTGATTGATGCATCTAATGCAGCACATCTATGTCAAAGGGCTACTTTCTGTGTACAGTTTTTTCCCTTGGCAAACCAGGACACTTGGTTAATTAAGAAATTTTGGTAAATATTCTCTTTAATCATCTAGTGGAATCCAAGTTTTCCGCTCCCCTTGTACAAAGAAAATGGAGTTACGATCATTTTGAGGAGGTCATTCTCAGTTTTATATTTTGCTTTTAGCGGTACAGTCTCCAGTATGCCTGGAATTCCAGTGAATTCAGGTGTGTGGGTCAGTTGCATGTATTGAGCCAGGTTCTGGGAGACCTTGTAGCACACTGTGAAAATAAAGCCTTGGAAGCACATTTGTAGAGAGGCATCAGGTAAACTGAAATGATTGTGTCTGAAAACAGTCAATGTCTTACAGCTGGTTTTGGTTTCTGTCTTAGGTGTTGGAAGATAATGACTATGGTCGTGCAGTGGACTGGTGGGGCTTAGGAGTTGTCATGTATGAAATGATGTGTGGAAGATTACCATTCTACAACCAAGATCATGAGAAACTGTTTGAACTGATACTAATGGAGGACATAAAATTTCCTCGAACGCTGTCTGCAGATGCAAAGTCATTGCTATCAGGCCTGCTGATAAAGGATCCAAATAAGCGGTAAGCGAATCTATTGGGTGTACAGGTATAATAAATATGTCAAACTATACTGTTTAAGGTAGAAAGTGGGCCAGTGGTGTCTGGTCTTCCAGGTTGAAGGACCTGTCAGTCACAGAAAAGGGACATATGCATCCATAGTGTCTCAGATTACCACTTCTTCAGTACAGCAGCAGTAGGCAAAGTGAGTTTAACAAGCAAAAGGGGAAAATCATGCTTAAAACATTTCTTTTAAATCATTCACAAGAAACATAGGGATCTTTTCAGGTTTAGACTGTGTACTGTAACAAATGAGAAACTCTCAATCTTTTTTCAGTGTGTGACTTAACCCTGAGTTGGCTGTAGTGTCTCATGGAGCCATTTTCCAGTGGTTGCTGCACTGTACTAGCAGAGTCCAGTCCCCTCTGGTTTGAAAACAAGTCTCTGGCTTTGTAAATCACTGAGATTTGTGTCTAGATCCCCTCTTTCTCCAATCTCTTTCTTCTTCTTGCAAGTCTCCTGGCACGTTTAAGGCTGCAGGCATTCTTCTGTCAGTCTGCTCTAGTCCTCCTTCATCCTCACTTTGTTCTCAAGCAGTATTCAGTAGTGGGCATTGCTTCTGAGCACTCAAAGCAGGACTGGTTGCAATGTCTTCTAGCCTAGAGAAGAGGAGGCTCCAGATGACCTTTATAGTAATGTTCCAATATCTGAAGGGGCCTACAAGATAGCTGGGGCAGGGCTTTTTACATGTGTGTGTAGAGAGAGGATGAGGAGAAATGGTTTCAAACTCAGGGGAAATTTAGGCTAGACATTCGGAAAAAATTCTTCACTGTGAGGGTGGTTAGATGCTGGAACAGGTTGACCAAGGAAGTTGTGACTGCTCCATTCCTAGAAGTGTTCAAGGCCAGGTTGGATGGGGCCTTGAGCAACCTAATCTAGTGGGAGGTGTCCCTGCCCATGCAGGCAGGTTGGAATTGGATGATCTTTTAGGTCCCTTCCAACCCAAACCGTTCTATGATTCTTTGAAAACCCGACCAGTTCTTTCTTATTTTCTTATTGCAGGATTAGTTTTCTTCCAGGTTAGTGATCTGACTCAGCTCACAGGCATCAGTTGAAATGATGCTTTAGATACAAGTAAGAAGGGAGAAGCATAAGCAGGGATGGGACACTTCTCTTTTGTCAGCAGTGACCACTTCCACAGGCTCAAATCACCTTTAGTAGGTTCACCCAAAATAGGTAGAATTCACTTCTTAAGATGATTTGCCAAAGTCTGGCTTTGGCAAGCTATGGGCCACAGTGGTTGTTTACAATGGCCTTTAAATAACCTTCTCAGCAGGCCTACAATTTATTAATTCATACTAATTGACCCAAATTGAGACTATTTTATGATAATTGGTTAATTGTTACAGCACCCAGATGCAACACAGTGAACACTGTACAAAAAGGACGTGTGATTCATTACTGATTCAGGGCTTAGCACCTCCTTGGCAAAATGTTGCATCAGCATTGTTGGGTTCCTTTGGGTTTAAATAGTGCTGGAATGTTAGTTGGTCTTTCAAGATAACTAAACTTAAGTGTGTTTTTAAAATTAATGAATTTTTTAATAAGCTTATCACATTTTCTCTCAAGATGACCCGAATTCATAATAAACAGGTGAGAAATACATATTAAATGGGTAAGAATTGTTCCCAGATAGTAAAAAAACAAGTAGTAATTTTTCCAACTATTACAATATCTTAATCTCCTTTTTAGTCTAATGCTTGTTTAAAATGATTTTTTTTTCCATTCTCTTTAGACTTGGTGGAGGCCCAGATGATGCAAAAGAAATCATGCGTCATAGTTTCTTTGCTGGAGTAAACTGGCAAGATGTATATGATAAAAAGGTATGTCTTTTTGTGCCATTGAATGATCTGGTTTCTGCAAGGTGGTTTCAAATGATAGTTGTAGGATTGCTGCTCTCTGAAGTTAATAATGCTTTTCTTTACAACTCTTTGCATTACTGTAAATGAACAATTAGTCCGACCTAGGTGTCCTTATGTAATCTTTTGTTTTTCAGTAGTAATTTTTCAGTAGATCAAAAATAAATTTTTCAAACTAACCTAAACTCAGCAAAGATTTTTCTTTTATTATGTAGGTGTCAAAAATCTTTTCTTCTCATATTTTCTTACTGGGCCTTCAAGAGAAAAGTAAATATATCACTCAAGTTAATATGAGAAAGTACAATTGAAGTGTATCCTGGATTGTCTCTATTTCTGCCTGTTGAAAAAATATTTTATGGAAATAGGAAAATTAAGTGGTTAGAAGGGACTCATAGCAAAGCTCTACTTTCTGATTAGGTAGAAGTCTTATTCAAACTCGAATAAACTTAAGTTAAAGAGCTTTCTAAGAAAACTAAAATAGCATTAAAACACTGAGCCAAAACAGTTTGTGGACAAAGTGAGTACTGGGAATTAAACTAGAACAGTTTTCATTTTCTCTAAACCCAGTTCTGTTCCTGTAGTGATCAACACATTGGGGATGATTTTAGAAAATGGTTTTATCTTACTCAGATGTGAAACTTCAGTTTGACTTCAGTTGTTTTATATACAGAAGCTGATTTTATCTCAGTACTTGTGTAAGAATTTACTTGTTGCTATAAACCCCTTCTATTTTGATGAAGTCAGGTTTTTTTTTCCCCTCAACTGTTTTACACTGTTAATCTGCCAATTGAGCTGCGTAAATTTAAAAGATAGATTTTTCTCTTTTTTTTTTCTTTGTTCAAATAAAAGGAAAACGAAAGACATACGAATGAGCAGAATATGTTTATGCTACGATGTCACTGATACAAACTGTTTTTTCAGTTGTTGTTGAACAGGAATTTTAAATATGTGTGGTTGTTGGTGTGGTACTTCTCTGACAAATACCAGAATTGGAATAAGAGCCTGTGTATGGTGATACAAAATACAGTAATCTGAAGTTACTTGATTCAAGTCTGATTTTTCCATAGCAGCATCATGAGTTTTTAAGAAACTCTAAAATAAATAATCAGAACAAGTATATTCATCAGGTTACTTTATGAGCCTAACCACTGGTTGGCTAAGAACATTGTAGAGCAGCACTTTGAAGATAAAATCTAAAAATACAAGTCAAGGACCTTTCTGGAGTTAAAAAAAATACACTTAAATTGATTGGATTGTAATGTGCTGGGAGTGGGTGGGAAAGAAAAAGCTGTTACATCACGCTTGCTCTGTTGAAAAAAGATTTCTTAATTATTTTTCTTTAGAAATAGAGCTGTCAGTTCCATACTGTGTTGAGCATAGTATTTAGTTAAAAAATAGCGATGGTCTTAATTTTTAAGCATGTGCTTTGAATCTTCAAATCACTATGGCAATATCTTTCAGTCAAGACCTTATTCTGAGATATTTAAGTAAAAGGAGGTATTTTGCAGGTATAAATATATAAAAATATATAAATAAATAAATGCATAACTATATAAATGCAGGTATTTTGGTTTTATGCTCATGGAGTCTTACTGGAGTGATATAGCTGGAGAACTTGTAGTCATTCACTGTTTACTCTGACCTCTGTTGCTTTGAGGGACTACATTTCCAAGATCTTTTGTCAATTGAACAGTTAACTTTAAGGACTATGTGCAGGAATTGCTTTTTTTTTTTTTTTTTTTTTGCAGTGTTGGCACACAGTGTTTTCTTTATGGAAAAATAAGGCATAAAAATGATTTCTGATGGAAGGTTTTTCTGTTTAATTAAAAATTATTTTTGCTCCTATTACAAAGCTATTTGGTTGATTAAAATATCTGGTTCTTCCTTCTTATTAGTTCTCAAGTATTCAAAGTACAACTGTTCTCTGGAACAGAAACTTCAAACATAGTAGTAAGGTTAATGAACTTCCACTGAGCATGTTTATTAGTATGCTTATATGGATACTTTTGAAGTTTTGATATTTTAAAATAACTCAGGAGGAATGTGCGTCAAACAAATTTGATTTTCAAATAGATTTATTCTATGCTTGCTTCTGTTGCTGTTTATTGTTAGTAGGATGGTCTTCAGCAGTAGGGTCACTTGATGAAATTAAGAGTTGATATAATTATTTGCATAGTAAAAATATTTCACAGTAATCTTGCCTGAGGTTTGTGCAACATGAAGCTGTAATTTTCTGGCTACGTTTCTGGTAGCAATGAAAGAACTGAAGTTCACATTTGGAGTAATGGTAACCAAAATACCATGTGTAGTCAGGTAGTTTTGTACATGTGCACGCTATGCTCCCATGCCACTAATTTTATCATACTTACTAGAGATGAAGTACATCTCTGTACTTACTGGGTTATCAGTTTACTGGCATGATTAGAGACAGAATCTTGTGTCTGTAAACTAAAAATGTTTCATGCAACAGGAGTAGCTCTGTCAGCTCAAGTGGATGCAAACGGTCAAATGGAATTATTAGCTCTCTGATACTGCTAACTAATTAAACTAATTTGGTACTACACAATGATAATAAAATGTTGTATGGCACACTGGAGCAGGCAAGGTCATGGACTTTAAATGAAAAATCTATAGTAGTTAGCACTTGCAATGTGATGTGTTCATTTTTGGCAGAAATACCATGAGGGCATATGAAAGAGAGCAGCCTGTGCCAGGTTCTTCCTGTGATCATCTCAGCCCTGATGAGTTTTTATCCCTCTGCCTGAGTATGAGAAATTGAATACTTTGGCAAACTCTATAGACTTCAAAAGCCCAAATACTTCTAAGTAAAATATTTTTAGCTAGAATAAGGAAGAGTTTCGAAATTTCTGTTACTCATTTGAGAATTGTTTTACCATATTTTGATTTGGGTTGCAGAAATACTCTTAGCTTGTTAGATGTTCTGTCAAGGGTCTTTCACCAAAAAAAAAAACACCACGTGGGCATTAATTTAAAGATAGGAATTTGAATATGTCTTCAGGCTTGCAGCTTGAATCATGCAGGTAGCCTCATGGCAAAGGAGATGCAGACCTTTCAGCAAAGCCTGTGTTTCCTTCTGTGTGTAATACAAGTGAAAGAAGAAGAAAGGAACTGTATGGGAATTTGGGCTAAGGTACATGTATCCGTCTGATTTCTGGTAATACTTCTGATTGTTCTTGAAGCAAAATAGGGAGTGCTAACAAATCTATTTGTTAGTAATGGGAAGGGAGCAGAGGCAAGTAGCAGTGATGGTTAAAGCTGGGGTGGGACTGCAAGGCACTTTTAAGACACCTATCTCAGCATGAACTCCGACAGCTGCCAGAAGCTCCTCACCCTTCAGCTGTGACTGGCTTTGCTTAACTTAGGACACAACAACAGCAGATGATCAAATGTATTGATTGAAGCCCTAGGTTCAGGCCTGGCAAAATCTGCAATATAACTCCAAACTTAAATGCACATTGAAGTGCTTTCATATATCAGATTTTAATGGAAGGGGCAGGAGGGAAATAGGAAAATCCCAGCATCTGGTTTTAGGCTGTTGCTGTTCAAGTTATACTATTTTTGTACCAGTGCAGCAAAGCCCGTAGAAATGACCCTCCTTACTTGCTTTGTGTTGCTGCCATGCACAGTAGTAAAAAGATCAGAAAACTGCTAACCAGTCTGATCTTTTCATTGTGTTTCCAGTGATGGCTTAAATTATATGGGCAGACCAAGTGGTTGATTATCACCAGTTCCCCCAGCTGCCTCAATTTACAGACCTTAAGTGTTTGATTCCTAAACTTGTTGCTGTAGTCATGGGAGTTGTGTTTTTTCTGTCTGTTGTATCAGCATTGTATCCCTTGGAAAACAGAGTTTGCTAGGGAAGGGCCTACAGACTGACAGAGTGTATAATCTCATCAGCTCCTGTTTCCTTTAATAAATGAGCTAATATCAGAAAAAGGATGAAAAAATTGTTGTTAGGAAAGTCAGTATTTTAAAGGATGTACATATCTTCAATTAAAATATTCTTGTTGAGGATATAATGTTGAAAGACTGAACTAAGTTTTGTGTTCTGAGCATCTCTGTGGGGTTCTTAGGGTCACCAAGCATTTGCTTTGATGGGACCTTAAAAGTTGTATAAATGAGGTAATATGTATTAACAGGTATGCATCAGAAAAATATAAAAACTTGAGACAAGCTTTGCTAGAGTCTTTTTGAGATATTTTATTGTCATATTTTGTGAGTGAATGCATTTCAGTTAATGTGAAAAGGTTTACTTGGAATGTCATTTAGTAAGTTAGCCAGTTTGTTACTAGAAAAACTTTTTTTTTTTTTTTTTTTTTTTGAGACGAGAAGTCTGTTTGTGAATTTTGACATGTTTTCAGCACTTTCAGCTGAGCGTGCTTGTGATGATATTTAAGTGAAGTGCCCCCATTCTCTTATCACAGGATAATTTATTTTTTCCACCATTCTGATTTGGTTAATCTGTCTCTCCTGTTCAGTTGTTGAAAACAGACACTTTGCAGTTTTGGTTCTCCATGGAAGTTTACAATAAATGAAAGTTTGATTTCTGAACATCAAATCACAAGGACATACTTACCAACACTTAATTAACTTTTGTAGTTAGAAATAATTGGGACATTTAACACAATTTTTTACATTTGTCAGGCTTGAATAATAAACTGGGTGGAATTTGTTGAAATACGGCATATAGTGACAATATAAGACATTATTGAAATACATGTTTTGTAGTTATTTTTATAATAAATTTTCAAAATACATAAGCTTTGAGAAAAGCATAATTAATCTCATATATTATAGTGGAATGTCTTGCTGAAGTTGAACCATAAATAAGACTCAGATAGTTATTCCTTATGAATATAACCTGAATTGAACAACACTGATCACTCTTTTAATATTTATGATATGTAATAAATTGACATGTTTTGGTGTTTTGATACTGTAATCTATTAATCTGTTTTATTGAAATTAACAATTCAGTGGGAGTGATCTATAGCTGCTCCTCTTATTCCTTTCATGCTTCATCTCAAAGTACTCTTCAGCTGCAGTCTCTTGGCAGAGAAGATTCTTAGGGTATTGTTAATTTTGAGTCCACTTGAAGGAACATTCCAGTTTAAATTAAAAACCTATCAGCTAATGTGTTACCTTTTAACCTCTCCAATCTCAGATCCATACATTGCTATATATTGTGATCTTACCCTGCCAGTCCTTTTGTTTTCATTAACTGCTTTGACCTAAATCACAGCAGTTAAGGGCTGCAGAATGTTTTCTCCTTCTCCTCACAAGCCATTGTAGCTGTAGCATGAAAAGTCTCTGTTTTACTTCATTGCAAGAGTGGTTGGTGCTACTGGAGATGTGAATTGCATTGTTTCTTATCCTTGACTTGAGAAGCTAACACTTTTTAAAGTTTTTTGGGTTTTTTTCTTTCTATATAAGTGTTTAATTCTTGTGAAATGCCATTTTCTGTTTCTGATCTGGAAATAAGATCCTAGTTGGGAAAGATGTAAAATTGTTATAAGTTATTAGCTGAAGGACTTGCAGGTGTATCATGGGAAGGATGGGTCAGAAGGATGGTGTCAGAAACTGATCCTACATCCAAGGACCCACCCAGCATTCTGGTGTGTTCTGGTATAGAGAGGTACAGTGAAGGTATCTTTCTCCAGCTAACATGGCTTTTACATTACCAGCTCTTAGTCTAATGTGGCCTTTGTGAGAGGGAAAAGCATGAAAAGAACTGTGTGGCAGTTTTCATCCCAGGCTGGAAACAATGTGAATTTGTGTGTGAGTCTGTAACGATAATAAAGAATGGAGAGAGGTTTTGTGTGAATGTATGAACCCACACAGACTTTTGCTTAGGTCTCTTTTTGCTGTTTTCTTGCTGTTTTAATTGCCCCGTTTATGCACTTCACCACATTTTAATCTTTTATGCTTCATCTCTAGTTGTAAAGTATTAAGAATTATTATTAATAATTTTCTGGATAGAGATCTACAGTGAGGATTCTTTGGCTGGTTGTGCAGCAATACATACTTGCATGGTCTGGTCCTCATAGGCAGGGTAGCATTTTTAGGTTTTGGACAGCTTTATTTGTGTATTATATACTCTCCTTTGGTTAGCACTTGGATCCAGAGCAGTGTCTAACATTCAGCAGTTCATGCAGATGTCTCCAAGCTCTACAAAAAAAAAAAAAAAAAAAAAAAAAAAAAATCTTGTGAATCAAATGTTGCAAAATGAATTACTATAACAATTACCAAACAGAATAATTTAAGCAATTCACATCACATACTGTGAATTGTGTCTGTGGCATTGAACCTGCTGAGAGGAGAGGATTTAACAGCAGTTCCACTTCCTATGTGGGATATACTAGCAAATTAATAGTTTGGTTTTGGTGTTCTGGAGTTGAGGAGAGAGATTAACAGGGAAGTGGTGAAAACCACACCCAAACTCTGATAATCCCAGTGAGCCATAATGTAGCTGCTTATATAGAAAGGGAAATTTGTACACTGTCTTCAGGGTGTGTATTTTGAATTGTATAGGAGGAGATAATATGAAGAGCTCCAGGATACAACCCAAATCTTTGTCACCCTCTTGGCCCAATTTGCAATACCATACACACTGAACTGCTGTATCTGGCACCATGCAGTGTGATATTCCATACTGAAGCTGCCTTGCAGTTTAAATGTTTGGACTTCAGGTGTTTGTTCTGGAGGGGAAGGTGGATAGCAAGGCTGTCCAAGAGGGGCAATGAAGTCCTGCCTGTTAGCTGGCAGTGAATACCAGTGATTTGCTGTTGGGAAATCCTGCACACTACTTTGAAAGCAGGAAGCAGGATTAGATCCAGCAACTCACTTAAACATCAAACTGGCATTTTTAAAAATACAAAATCTAGTCATGTGCACATAATTCTTCTAAGGTGAGGTCAGATGCAGCCCTTAATCGTGAAAAAATCTGTGTCATGCTTACTGTGCTGTCTGTTGTGGTGAAGTACCTAGAGGTGCCTTTGCCTGACATCTGTGCAGGTAATTAGAATGGCCTAAAGAGTTTCTAGGTAGCTATCTATATGCAGCTTAATTTATCTGCAGGTCATGTGAGAGCAGTACTTGGTATCTAGCTGTGTTCTGACACGAGCTGGATTCTGAACTAGTACTTTTGGGACTGACTTCTGTCTCTTACTACAAGTTAGAGACTAAGCTGGGTTTCACAGCCCTGCTCATCTGCTCTGGGGTGTAGGGAAGAAGAACAATTTCCTTGTTTTCCTAGTAGTACTTTAGCTGGCTTCAGATACAGTAATTTAATTTTCTTTCTTGGTCCCTTTCAGCTTGTACCTCCTTTTAAACCTCAAGTGACATCTGAGACAGACACCAGGTATTTTGATGAAGAATTTACAGCTCAGACTATTACAATAACACCGCCTGAAAAATGTAAGTCAGAAATTATGCATAAGTGTAACTTAATTAATCCTGTTACAATAAAGCACAGTGTAAGGGTTTTTCTGTGTGAATGGGAAAGCTATTCTCACTGTTACTTAAAAATGTTCATATGGAAGTGTGAAAAAGTAACACAGTGACAGTATTCTTTTAAAGAAGGAGCAGTTACAAGGTGAAGAATATGAGATCATTCTGTGTTGGGTGGTGGGGGCATTTTTTGTGTTGTATTTTTTGTTTTGTTTTTGTTTGTTTGGGGTTTTATGTTAGCTTGTTTCATTTTCTTTTTAAATAAGAAAACCCCCCAGCTTCAAATGTTTATTGGTTGGCAGTCAAGGTCCCACTTCAGCAAAGTACTTGGAACATGGACCCTGCTTTTTAAGCATGTGAACACTCCTGGTACCCCAGTGGGCTGTCCAGGTTTAGTCATATTTTAAAACACTTTGAAGACCAAAAGAAAAAAAAGGAAAAAAAAAAAAAAAGAAAAAAAAGGAGCTGCCAGAGAGAATTCTGGATATTTTAATTCTAATTCTATAATTTAATTCTAGATATCAGTTGAAAATGAAATTTCTTTTCAAGTCCTGGGCTTCAGCAGAGCTCTTAAAGAAATTATTAATATATATGTACCTGCTCTACTGGGCTTTGCACAGAGTTTCTTTTTTGGAGTGGATGTAATTTCATCACTTTGTAGTTTGTCATCTGATACACTCACACAAATCATGATCTGATGGGCCAAGCTGGAGCTTAACAGAGTTACCAGCCCAGAGCTGTTAAAATCTTGCTGCTGAGTTCTTGAATGCATCTCCTTCCTAAGTGAGGTTTTCTGCTTATTTAATCAAAGGATGGGAAAGGAGGGTCACAAAGACTATAATGGCTATAGTTAAGGTTGATGACCCTTTCATAGAGCTAGGTCATTTTTTGTGTGCTGGGATTCCCAGGTTTAGCTGAAGTTTTCTGTTACTGTGTATAGATCTGGGGTATTTTCTGCATTTTGTGTTTTTAGTATTTGAATACATTTGTCTTCCTGCTGTAAAAAAAATAACCTTTTCTATTCTGAGTGTTCTCAAGTAAAAAAGTATCCTCTGCAGCACAATTAACTTGTAATGAACATGAAGAAGGAAGCTTCTGCCAGTCCGCCTTGGTAGCAGTATAATCTCTGAATTATTTTTTTCCACTTTTGCATCATTTTGGTACTTCTGCCCAACTTCATAAATGCATTCTTGCTTCCAGAAAAAATACATTGCCAATTTAAGTCTTCTGGCTGTAAAAAAAAAAAAATAATAACCTTTTCTACTCCCATCTGTCTTGATAGAAATTTGTTCATATTTTTACTTCCATATGATTTCAACATCTTAAAGTCCTGATCTCTTGAAACTCCACGTATGCAGTGTGAATGGCTAATAATGAAAGACAAAAGCAACACAAAATATGGGGGTGCTACCAAGACTTAGAGCTTTAAATCTATTTAATTTAAAGCAGGTGATGAGTACCAGTGCAGGGAAACAATCTACCTGCCTTAGGTGTCTTTCTTGGCCTCTGGTAATGGTCTGGCTGCTGCAGCATGAAACTTTGCACAGGCTGCCACCCCGCCCCAGTCAGAGGGATAACAGGATGGGGGGTGATGCCCAGCAGCAGTGCAGAACTCAGCTGTGCTGTGGCTGAGGGGTGAAGCTCTCCCAGAGAGCTGCCAGGGCTGCCTCACCTCAGGCTGCTCCAAGTACCATCAACACCAAGGTGCATTTTCTCTTGTGCCAAGTAAATCTGGAAAACCACTGCCTATTTACTGAACTGCAGTGGTTTCCCCTTTTCTGGGTAATGCAATGGGAAATGATTTTTAATTATCTTTCTTTTAAAATCTACAAGTAATTGTATTATCTACTGTGTGGTATCACATCTGCCTGATGTGGTTATGTACAAGGTACTTAAAATGTGTTTTAGGGATTTAGAATTGGTTACTGTTTATCACAAAGTTACTGCTGAACTAAAGATTTTTTTATTGTGAGAGGGATAATTTTAATAACAGGCCAGTTATTTAGATACCAGTTTCAATATTCACTTAGTGTGATTTGTGAAACTTTATGTATCTACAGTAATCAAACTGATAGCAAAACAAACAAGCTCTGTACATTAACCTAATTAAAACTGGCAGTGCAAAAGAGAGATTGTGTTTAAAGTCTCAGAACTGAGAGGCTCAGTTGGAAGTCAAGCAGCTGAATCATAGCAATTGCTCAAGCATGCATTAGCGTTTTTATATGTGGAATATATGAAGATATAAAAGATACATAATTCAGAAAGGTTGCATATGAATACATCATTAGACTAACAGTTTCAATAGGAGCTGTAGGGATAAGCAGTGTTAAAAAATCCATTTGAGAATGTAGATCAAATTCTCAGAGTTAGGCAACATCTGGTGCCTGGTTTCCATTGGCACTGCAGAATTATGTAAATAAAAATATTTATGAATTTGGCTTAGTCCGTGTTTCCTCTGATCCCAGTAAATACTGTAAAAATAAATAGTTTACTAAAAAATAATATGGAAGAATTGAAACACATAGAACCTGCACGAATTGTTCATTTTGTAGCTGTTTTTCCTTTCAACCCCCTTAGAAATGGAAGAGTATTAAAATGTGTCTGCAGCAAGTTGGTAATTTCCTGAACTCGGCTTTAGAAACAATGAAAGCTGGTGCTTCAATCAGCATCAGCTTCTGTGCTACCAGAAGCTGGATGGGCTGGTGTGTTTTGATTAGCCTAGAAGGGGTGGTAATGATTGAAGTTCTCAGGTGATAGCCATAATAAAACACTCAAACAAACCCACCCTGAAATAAACAGTAACTTCCTGGGAGGAAATCCTGTCAGTGGGCATGGTTCTCCTGTGTGAGCATAGCCTTACGTGGATCAAATCTTACTTGACTTGAGCCTTTAACTTCAGTATTGAGCCCTGAAAGATGTTCTGCATATCAGGAGAGTAATAGAATTCTGTAGCAAATATAATGACATCTGAACTTCTCCCTTGATACAGATGACGAGGATGGTATGGACTGCATGGACAATGAGAGGCGGCCGCATTTCCCTCAGTTTTCCTACTCTGCAAGTGGACGAGAATGACTTTTTTGTTCTGCTGCTTCACTGTCATCTTAGATTTATCACTGAAAATGATTCCTGAACATCACCACCAGTACTAGATACTATTTAAGATAGCAGGGGCACTTTCAGAGACCATTCCAAATTGAACAAGTTTCTTTCCCAAACCTACCTAAAATCCATTTTGGTTTTGCATGAAATAGGAGATTTTTCTCTACTACGCTCTCCTGCTGTTGCTGCTGCCCACAGCCTCAGTACAATAGCAACATCAAGAAGTTACTAACAGTTTCTTTGAAGGTAGATGACTTGGCTTCAGCATTGTACACGCTGTGCACAAGTAGTCATCTATTTTTCCTCACACTGGAGGCTAAAGAAAAAATGTGTTGGTCCAGCTTATCTTCTTCCAGAAGATGAATCAAAATCGTAATTGATCTAAAAAGATGTCAATAACATTTTCTTGCATCTGTTTGTGCTGGTTAGAACAAGGAAGCTTAGGGGTGGTGATGTACATATGCAAGGTTTTTGTTAGGCATATCATTACTTGAAGCAGATCTCTGTCATTAACATCTGGCAGGAATTTGTGTGGGAAATGTTTGAGAGAAGGACTTAAATTGTTGATATATATAAATATATATATATATTATTTTTTAATTACTGTTGGATACTACAGAAGAAGCAGAAGGGCTGGGCTCACCCAGCCTGCCACTTAGAACTTCCAGGTTCATGTGCAATCATGGAGAATCGAACATTATACATGCAAGAAATGAAGGCATAAAAGCAGCAGCTGAAGTTATTTAAGGGGTCTTATAATTTGCACCAGATAACATTTTCTCATGCTTTTCTTTTTCTTTCATGGTATACATCACCTCTGATGGCTGAAGAATGTAGACAGGCATAATGGTATTGCTTTTCACCAAAATGTGTGCACCAGGGTAAACAGGTGTTTGCCTTACTTGTTTATATTTTGAGTTTGTGAATTAGCTTTTTCTCCAGGTGTTTAACTCTGAATATTCTTTTTTTGTTTGGTTGGGTTTTTTTTTTTTTTTTTTTTTTTTTTTTTGTTATACTGCGGTAGTATTTATTTTTAGAGATAAGGATTGTATGTGTCATGTTTGCAAATGCTGCTACATCTTAGATAGAACAGGCTTATAGCAGTTAATTTTGTAATATATGGAAGGACTGTACAAGCTGAAGGGAATAATGCACTTTTCTCCCATGTGGAAACAAGGCTCTGAAATTGTACATACTGCTTAGAATCAGATTTTTGTGAAGGAAATACTGTTTTTTAATTTTTTGGCAGTGAAGGTGAGAAATTCCAGCTTCATATGCCAAAGGGTTAAAAAAAGAAAAAAAAAAAGCCACATCATGTGCTCCATTGAGGATAAATGTAATATAAGAGCCCAACAACACAATAGAAAATTTCTGTTCTATATGAAGGAATTGCATTTGAACAACGAGACCACAGTGATTGCAAGAAAAGCACTTTATTTTAATAATTAAAGTAGTAAATTTCTGGGATCAGCCATTCTCCAGAAAGGTTTTCCCAAAACCAAAAGAGTCCCAAACCCCCAGCATGTTACATGTAACCGTGGTACCTGATTGACCGAATTTAAAAACATCCCAAGAAACGCTCCCCTGATGGGAAAACATCTTTCTGTTTCCGAAGATCTGTATCTAACAGCACATGTGCATAAACCTGAGCTTTGGTCTTCAGCAATGATAATCTTAATAATAAACCCTTTGGTGCTAGGAGTCGGGACATCGCGCGGCGCAGCGAGAGAGCGCTGAGCGTGCCCGAGGTTTTCCCCTCGGGAAAAGCCCCGACTCCATGGGATTATCATGCGAAGTCTCTCTGCGTTCGGATCTCGTGAGCTCCCACGAAGACTGTGACATCGCAGAGCGTTGCTGGTTGTGTGGTGTGAATGAGTAGCTGAGTCTGGAAGGAGAGGTGTTCCTACTCGAGATGCCTTCGCCTCTTGACCTGGAAAGTCGCGTGCCCGAGCATGAAGCCCACTGCTGGCAGTGCCTGTGCTGGGACCGTCAAGGGGTAGGTGGGCATCTTATAGCAAGGCAGCTAAAGACACAGACTAATTTAGACAATTTTTCCTGTTTCGTGTTTTATCTTTAGTAACGGATGGATAATCAGATATCTGGTGTGCATTCTAACTACACAGGAGCGCATTCTGTCACCTTGTAACACTACACACAAGTAGAGCTTTGCCTCTCTGCAGAGGGAGGAGCACAGCAAACACCTTGCAGGTCTGTCCTGCACTGCTAGTGTAGAGGTGTCCGCACTGACACCGACAGTGAGTGACTGAGTACTTCATAGATGGGCATTAATTAGTTCTCTGCAAAGGCCTCGTACTTACAGACTAAAACCATAGTGATTGAAAAATCTGTGTTGTGTGCCTGTGCTTTTCCCCCCATGTTTTCAGCTTGTAGCAATAAGTTTCTTGACACAGGGCACCTCTAGCTCAGGGCCAGCTGGCGCCATGCCTCTGGTCAGCCGTCCCCGCGGGCAGCAGCAGCCCTGTGGTCAGCTCACTGTCACGTGGCTGCTTAGAGCAGGGTTTGCAGTGAACACCTGTCAGTGGATTTATGTGAGAACATTTTAAGACTTCACTTTGCATTGTATTGCCTGCCTTCCAAAACTTCACTGATCAGGTTCATGCTACAGAGAGAATCAGCGGCCACTTGGCACTGCCTGAGGTCAGGGGATTCTCTCTCTCTCTTTTACCAGTGTTAGAAACAGCTGAGAGACAACTGGGCAAGTGGTGCCGAGAGGAACTTTTGAAGCTGCTCTTTTGCTGTTTGCAGTTGTGGTTGGGTTGGGACAGGAGGTGGTGGCTGGTGCCTTGGTGAGCCTTTCGAGCACAGTACATTTCAGACTTCAACTCCAGCTTGTACTGACCTCCCTGACACACAGTATGCCCTCTCGTACTGCAGCCATCTCGGAGGAAATAGGTCATTTCTGTTTGGATTTTGGCAGTTTTTGTGCACAGCTTTGCTTTCCACACTAATCCATCTTCCAGTACATTCCCATTGCTTAAAGAACATTTATTCCAGTGTTGGTTTATGTTTGTTTGGGTTGTTTTTTTTTCTTCTTCCATCTTTTCTTGCGGCTTCTTAAAGCTGACTGTTCTTGCAGGGGCCATGTGCTTCTCCTAGAGTACAAAAGTAAGGTCTTTCCTTACTAACTGCAGGGTCTATATATTACACCTCAATGTACACACTTTGCTGCTACTGTTTGTACTGTCTACAGTAGAATTTCCTTATCTTGCTCCTGGTAGTGCATTACAGGCAAGCATGAAATGTAAAGTATTTATTTAAATAAAAACCTCTAAATTGGTAATTGAATTACCTCCCTGTAGCTTTAGAGTTTGTGACATTTCTTGACCTTGCTAGTTCTTTCATTAGATCCATGCAAGATCTAGTCATATGGTTAAGGATATTAAGCAGACACGACTATGAACCCAAGAAACCGTATTACTGTTGGTCATACTTAAACTGTTTATTTCCTTAAGTATATGACCCACAAGGATGTGAAATAACTACAAGAAACTGTTTTTGTACACTGTACATCCTTAGTATTTTTACACGTATATGATAGGGATGCACATTATTTTCCTTCGTACAGACAGCTTAAATAAAGCACTATGTCAATCTGCTACTTCTGTGTTTTTTAATGCTAATTTGTTCTGGAGGTTTGTAAATATATATATATATATGTTCAAGCTTGCCACAAAGGACGTATTTTTTTATATCTGCACATTACTATTAAGTATCTTAGGGGATAAAATTCCTAATTTGTTCTGTGTTGGAGAAAGAAAAACTGAAATGAGAAGGCTATATTGCAGATTACAAAAGATTTCTCAAGTTTTGGGTTAAATATTTACTTCATATTTTAAAGTAATTTTATATAGGTTAGATGTTTCAATCCTGAAATGCACAAAGAATTTACTTAATTTCTTCTTAAAAGAAAATGTACATCGTTATTTTTTTATCACTGTATATACAATGATCTGTGCATGTTTAGTTACAAGTTTTATTTGCTGTGAAGTCCTAGTGATAACTGTAACTTGCTGTGACGTATTTCAAATACCGGGTGATCAGTTTCAGCCTGTAAATGATAAAGTTACAGTATTGTCAAAAAAAAAAAAAAAGTTTTTTTATGACTGAGCAAGATGTATCTGTGCTTTGGACCAAGGCTGTTTCCATACAGGTGGTTTGTGCTAACTCTGTAAGGTCTGTGGTCACTTGTAAATTCAGGTTCACTCCTGAAGTAACAATTACAGGGCTACGATTTCAGTGATTTGGCATCTAATGGGACTCAGAGCCTCACACCCACAGCAGGGTTCTGTGCCAGAGGAGAGGACAATATGGGCAGGGGGGATGTGCAGGACACCTCAGAGTGGGACTCGTTGAAGCCTGCAGGCTGGTCTGGGCCCATTTGCACCAGCTGGTCAGGAGGGCTGAGTGTCCCCATAGCATGCTGTCATCTGGCTGTCAGCTCAGTTCTCAGACAGGAACACTTCCCTGGAATCGAGGCTTCATCCAAGTCTTGGGGTTTTTCCTCTTTTTTTTTTTCTCTCGTAGTGGGAAAGAACATGGGAGAGCCAACCAGCCACAAGTTCAGTAATATTAGGAGATGAGTGGCCAGGCCAGAGCTGCAGCAGGACTGTGTGGTCAGGCTGCACCCTGCATGGTGGGATGGTGCTCTGGCTCTGGCTGTGGGATTGCCTGCATCCCTGTACCTGGTCTGATTGCCAAGTACCTGGTCTGACACTTGGAAATTTTGTAAAACTTAAGCATTTGGTGCCTGAGGAGAAGGCAAAGAGGGTGGGGATGTGGGCATGTGGGACAGATAGACCTGGTATGCTCTGTGCTTAAGCACTGCATAATTGCTACAACATAGAGCAGCTGCTGCAGAGAAACTGATTCCTCCCAGATTCTCAGCAACAAAATTAATTGAGCCTACATCTGGGATGAGTATGAAAAACCTCCTTCCAGTTGCATATACTCACAGCTCAGGATGCTTTAGTGATATCAAACCATGCACACGTGCACATGGGTGGCTGGCAGCACTCCTTTGCCCAGGGCCACCAGAAGCCACCTGGTAGGTGAGGTGGGTCAGAAAGGTTGAGGGTTGAGCTGTGCCTTGGCCCAAGGCATGACAGCTCCAGGACCTCAGGGAAGCCTAAGTGTTGGGATGAGGTGCCCAGCTTCCTTTGTATGTGTGTCCTATTTAAACAGATTTATGCTGTGGACTAATAAAAAAATGTATATATTTTTAAAACGGTTTGCATATTCCTGCATTTATAAGTGTATATTCTTACCTGTGTAACCATCTATAAAGTAGACACTTAAAAATTTGTCAGCCTGATTACTGTGGAGAGCCTGGAATTCCACTAGTGAGGACTTTTCTTCAGCAGGCTTTCCCATCCCTGAAGACCTGAGGCCATTTTGAGCATGTTTATTGTCATGTTGGTGAAGCAGTTCCGGGAGGAGCTCAGATGTACTTGGCAGTTCAATACAGCAGGAAATTGAAATAGGGAGGAAAAAAAAAACAAAACCAAACCACTTTGATGTCAGGGCTATACCACTAATAATTCTTAAAATACAGGGGAAGGAGAGATTGTGTCCACAGCAAATGGTGAATTATTGCATGTGTTACTCCTATTTTTTGTTACGTTTTATGTCTTCAGACTGGCTGAGGTAGCTTTATCAAGACATTACTGCTCTTTACCTTTTTTTCCCCCTTACTAGTGCAATTCTCCAACTAAGCTCAAGATAACAGATGTAGAAACTTTTTTTTACTACTTACTGCTACAGTAGTTCAGCAAAGGATTCAGATTCTTTCTAAATCAGCCTGGTATTTGAAAAATAACTTCTAGAAACACAAGTGTGCACTTAAAGTCAAATTTGCAGGAATTTTTTTTTGTTTTCTTTTGGTTTTTTGGTTGACTTCAGTAATTTGAAGCAAAGGTCAGCTGGAACCTGTCCCCAAGTCTGCCAACTATTTGCTGGTGGCAAAGTCTGGCTGGGCACCTCATTTACAGCTTAGGCTTCAGTAGCAAGAGGGTCCTTTGCCTTAAGGCAAAGTTAATGTTGGCTTCATCTGGTGAACATTCTGAAAGGAAACCTTCCTGGTGGAAATTCTTCCATGTTATATGGAATATTTCTCAATCACTCGTATGATTTTGTGATGGTAAGTAGTTGTTGTGACTCTCACTTTTGCATTAAAAAAGACAAATACCTTGTGAAATAAAGTCTCCAGGTAGCTTCTGGTGATGAATTTTTAAACAGGAGAACAAGGTGCTCATGTAGGACATAACAAACAGGCCTCTTCTCCTTTCTCCTCCTGCAGACACTTTCACTTGAACTCAAAAGGACAGAACCAGGAAAAAAAAAATCCAGTTCAGTTTATTGGTATTTCAGTCTGTAAATAAGGCATCTATGTTTAGCTATAAAAATAGGAAAAAATACTTTATTAAAAGTGATACAGCATAATTATGAATTAAATCCACAGTACATAATAGTTTTTCATGCCAGATTGCAAAATGAACTTTTCATAAAACTCTTGGCTGTCCTAGAAAGTTTGGTAGAATTGGGTAGGTGGGAATGCTTAAAAATACGATTCTGAAGTTAAAAACAAATAGAAACCAGTTGAAGTTAGTGAGGAAGTGTGCCTGTTTGCTGCAGAGGTGTCTTGGGTAAGCCTCAGCCGAGCAGACCTGAAAGATAAAAGGCAAGAGATGGGGGTGTAAGTAAGTAGTGTGTTGCCTTGCTTGTGTTTATTTGTGTCTCTTCATCCTGTTGGTGAGTTCTTAGAAATACAGAAATGGTTAAGACTGTGGTGATGCAAGGTAAACAAGTGCTGTTTCACAGCCCACTCTTCCTGCAGGCCTGTGCTCCTCGCCTCTTTGGAAGATGAGAAGTCTTAAAGGTAGCAAGAATAAGAGCTGCTTCATTTCTGAAAAACAGGATCTCCATGCACTTCAGCCGTGGCTCATGTTTAGCAGTAAATAACTGAGCTCTTGTTTTGGGGCACGTCTAAGATTCTGCCCCTTCTCCTTTCCAGGAAGAAGGCAGCAGGGTTATGTCAGTGTTTACTGAGAGCTGCACAGCGGCTGCACGGGGTGGGCAGCAGAACAGGAGGCGACTGCCTGGGTGCTGCTGGAAACCTCTGGTGGGAAGGCTCAGTTACAGCTCTGAAGCTTTTTCTTAGCTATTGTTTGTGCTTCCTCAGTCACATTTCAGGACTGAACTAGGAGCGAGACATCAAGCTCCATTTGAGCTGGGGGGAGCTACCTAGAAGTAAGTTACCAGAGTTCTAAATACGAATTTAAGAGATGTAAATTACCTCAGAAATAAAAATAAACTTTCTACTTTGGCTGGTTTTGCATTAGAGGACTTAAAAAGCATTGTGGTTTGTTTTTTGTTTTTGTTTTTGTTTTTTTTTTTAATTAAGTTGGTAAGGCAATTAGGGCTGAGTTTAAAAAGAGAATTTATGAAGCTACTGTTCATTAAAGATTTAATTAAAAACATTAATATGGTACTTTTTTTTTCCCCCAAAAATACATGCATCAACACCAACGGCTACAGTTCTATCTGCAGCCAGTGCAAGGAACAATGAGCTACAGCCACAGAAAGCCTTGGGGCTTGAATTCCATGTCAGTGGCTACTTACTGACAGCCAGGAGAACCTATCCCCATGTTGCTGGAACCCCCAGCACTGGAGTATAGCACAGACATAAAAAAAAAAAAAAAAAAAGCCAACTCCAAACACTCGGCTCCTGAAGGAGTTTCCTGGCAACTGTTGCTGTTGTGGGTGCCTCACAACAGCCCCAAGCAGCCCATTCCTTTGCCATGCAGCTGCCCTTGGTGGCCCACTTGATATCCCGGGATGTTTGCTCGCTGCTGAGCCAGCGTGCCCAGCTGCACCCCAAGGGAGAGAGCCTCCTCTTTTTTTTTTTTTAGGCACCCCTTTTCAGACATCATAATTTTGTACTGCCAACCTTCAACACATTTCTATCATGGAAATGTCATGCTGCCATATTTGCCTCTAACTCAAAACTTGTCATTTTCCTCATCATCTACAGCCACCAAAAGCATTTCATTAGCCTTGTCTGTATGCAGGGAAACCCACTGGCTACCAAAGCTTCCACCCCAAAGCCTCAGGGTGCCTACATGTGGCTTTTGTCAGCACAGCTTCCCACTGCCAATACTTAGTGAGATGTTGACCCTCAGTGTGAGAGCAGAAGCTGCTGTGTCTCCCCCTGCCTGCACCCAGACCTCACCTGCTTCAAAATAAAGCACAAACTCTGGCAGCCTCAGTGTGCCTCACTATACAACAGCCTGGTGTGAACACTGTGGTTTGAGATGTGCAGTTCTCTGACTAAGTGGACACAAATCTGCCACCCCCAGTGTCCAGGTAGCTGGGAAATGAGTGGGTCACTGGGTAGTCAGAGGCAGGGACCTTCCCAGTCTTAAAATTTCTCCTCTTCCCAAAAATAGTTTGACAGTCTGTGAGCAGAGCTCTGCAGCAGAAATTGCTCAGCTTCCTCCCAGCAGTGGCATCTGTTTTAACCAAGTGTTTGGGTATTTTTAGGTGTACAGGTTGAAAATTTTTGTCGGAGGTGAACCACTGACAGCTGAGGTTTAATTGCTGTGCAACAATACTGGTAATAGAAGGGAGAGGAGCCATTAGCTGCTGCTTCAGTAAGAAAACACTTGGGTGGTTTAGGCACTCCAAGCATCATTTGCACAGCTGCAAAAATCCAAGGTGGAGCTCTCAGGAGGGCCAAACCTTGCTCCTGAGCTGTTCCCCAGCTTTGCCTGCACAGGAGGTATGGGCTTCCTACAGCTGCAGATTCACAGACTCTGAAAAGCTAAATCCTGAGCAATGCAGTGCTTGAAGTGTTGTATCAGGACATATATGCAGTATATTCTATATATTATTACTAAATAATAGTGCCATCTCTTAAATATTAGTGCAATGGCCTGATAGACAGCCCATGCTACAAGGTCAGGTCACATTGTCATACGGGTCCTTTCCAGCTCTTTGAAAATTACAGTGTGAGCATCTTCCTTCTGTTGTAGGCAGGTGGTTATTCTGAAGTCATACTGAGTATGATTTCTTTCAGTAATAGGAGACAACATTATTATTTTAAAGGATGTAATTCAGTGCTGAGAATGCAAAGTATGTTTTTGAAAACTGTGGTGTTTATCTTGGTGACTCCTACAAAAAAGATGGTAAAAGCCTTTTAACTCGTGCTGTCTAAAAGAGAATTCAGCTGCTAGCAGGATCATGGGTTTTTTCTGTTTTTTTTATGATGATGACTAATTAAAATTCACTTTAAAACCCAGATTTTTTCTTAGTGTCAAATGAGTTTTCCATGAAAAACAGACTCTCAACACACCAGAACGGAGCTGGATTTAAACACATCTTCCCCTCACCCCTTTTCTCCTTTCCCTTTTTCTTTTCCCTTTTCCTTCTCTCTGTCTGCTTGTCTTTCTGTCTTTCCCTCACACAGTAACAATAAAAATAAAAATTGCAGTGAAAGTAACATGAGTTTTCAAAACAAATCCTATGAAGTTTATAGGTTTGTCAGGGTTTCATTGTTTCAGTTGTTTCTTCCACACAGGTTAAAATAAATGATGCAATTTCAAAATCTGTGAGTTTTAAATTAAAGTTAAGCTTCCAAAAAGTAATTTACAAGGCTATAGGAACAACTGTAACTACGTAGCAGGAATGTAACCCCAATAGCACTGCTCCAAATACAATTAGTATGGTGTTGAAGGAAACATTACGTAAATAAGTTTTATGATTTATTACAGAAAAAATTGTAGCCTTTCTGAAGAAATAGAAACCATTCTGCTTCCTCAGAAGGAAAATAGTATTGGGAGCAACAAAATTAACCTACCCTAAATCAAAAGACTAACATCCAGAGATTATCCAGACCAAAAAGTACCTACAGTAAAATCTGCGTTTTCCCCTTCCCATCCAATTTAAATTTTTTTTTTTTTTTTTTCCCAAATTCTGTCATGTAAACCTCTCCGTGCTGTGGATTGCTTGTCCTGATTTTTTAAACTCTTAAAAAAACACAAAACAAAACCAAACCACAAAAAGCTCCAACAATTTAAAACCCCAAAATGTTCCAAACACTTTCTTCTTCCTTTTTTCTTGAAGTGTTTGCCAGATTCAACCCACATCTGCAAATAGTTTTAGTCCTCCTTTCCTCTCCCTCCTCTCCCTCTATATATAGGATATAGAAAAAATACCTACTTGTGCTCATTTCTCTTTATCCATCCAGGTTTTTACTTGATTCCATCTGTGTCCTGTTTGAGATCTGCATCCCATTTTTTTCCCTGAAATATGCAAGTGCAGTTACCAGTGGCTTATGTTCCAAGATACAATAGCACATTAGGTTACTGTTTTCTACATAATTTTTAAAAGATGAGGCATGATTGATTTCTTGCCCCACTTCCCCACACCAAAAAAAAAGAAGTTGATCATGAAAGAGAGCTTTTGAACAATACAGTCAAATATGGAATATGATGTCACTTCCACCTTTGATCAACAATGATTCTGTAATTGAATTAAAAAAAAAAAAAGTTTATTTCTACCCTAACTCCATACATCCTTCTGTAGCTAAAATCTCCCATTTATAGTGAGCTGTTCTTTAGTTTTCTTAAATCAATTGTATGATATTCCAGGCAGCTCTTTCAGGCTGAATTCCAACTCCAGAGAACCACCATTGCTTTAAACAGCTGCAAATAGATTTTTAGCACTCATTTTACAATAATTTTTTTTAATCTCATCCTTCTCTTCTGAGTGTTCTCAAGTTAAAAAAGTATCCTCTGCAGCACAATTAACATGTAATGAACATAAAGAAGGAAGCTTCTGCCAGTCGAGCAGTACAGTCTCTGAATGATCTTTTCCTCTTTTGCATCATTTTGGTGCTTCTGCCCAACTTCATAAAAGCATGCTTGCTTCCAGATAAAATACATTGGTAATAAGAAAATCCCTGTGGACCATGTAAAGTCTGTTCACATTACCAAGGGTGCTTCCCTTAAAACAGAAATTTAAATGTTCTTTTCTGAACCTTCTTAAACTACCATGCAGAGACAGCACTGTGAAATGTCCTGGAACTTGGACATTTCACATGCCAGATAACCTTACAATTACAATCTTGAGCTACCAAGTTTGTCTGTTACAACAGGATATCCTGTGAAACCAAACACAGTTATGACTAAAGGCTTAACCAAGTATGGATTTTATTCTCTTTGGTTAAACATTTAACTAAATTCTACAGCTAAAAAGACCTATGGAAATAGTATGATTTAAATATCTGAAACTTCTAGGACCATTAATTTTCTCTTATGCTAGGTGTGCTGCTGGACTGATTTTCCTACACTGAATGTCTTGTTATCTTGTTAGTTAGAACCCTGGTTATCACTAGTTTGCAAGTTAGAAAACATCAGGCTATGGTTGAAATAGCTCATTTACTTAGTCAGAAAACAGGGTTTGATTATTTGATAGTTTTACTGAAAACCTCAATCTGATCTTGTGAGTTCTCCCTCTTTTCCAGAAACAAGTAAAAGAAAGGCAAAAAACAAACCACACAGCCCTCTCCCTCATTTCCAAAGGACTGACAGAAAAGCAGTGGCCAAAGGAAAAAAAGCAAAATTAGTCCATGAGAAGCCACAGCTTCCTAGAAACTACTGGTAGCATGAATCAGTCCTGCTAGACATGTAGGGCAGAGATTAGTGCTCAGGCAGACTGATTTCAGCATGTCACATGTGAGTGAGTGGTCATGGAGCAGCAGGAAAGATAAATGACTTTAAAAATAGGGGGAAAAAAATCACAGACTGGTAGGGGGACTTAAATCTGACAAATGTCAGCAAAAAGTTCAGAGGAATTCTCAACATCAAGCTAGTGTTAAAACATTAATACTGTTAAAGAACAGATTTCCGTTTTCGCTGAAAAAGGAACACAAAATCTTCTGATAAGAAAGCTATGAAATGTCACTAAGAATAACTTCTGCTGTTTTATTGTAGCTTCAAAGCACTTTCTTCATTTAGTTTAGATTTAAGTGAGACTCAGGTCCAGCTACCAGTCTTTTTCCAATTGCATGGATTATTATTTTTTTTTAATTCATAAGTCAATGCCTTATTTGAAACAGCAGCAAACAAACCCAACAGCTGAAATGAGACTGCTGGTGGATTTCTCTGCTAGAGCTGCCAAATATTCCCCTCAGACTTCCTTTTCTCTTGGCACAGTACCTGTGCTCGCAGAAACTGCACCTCTTCTGTTAGCAGATGCTTCTCTTTGAAGAGTTGATTCTGTTTGTTAAGCAACTCCACTAACTGCTGGGCAGTGGCCTGGCAGTGCTTGTCAAGCTGCTTTAACCTGAAAAAAAACAGATAAAAGAGTTGCAGAGCATCTGAAGTTGGAGTTCATGGTAAATGCTTTGATGTTTGCACTGGCAGGTGCAGCTCCCAGATGACAGAGCTCAGTCTGGTGGCTGGGCTGAGACTGAAGTGTTACACTTCAGCTGGACACTCAATACATTCTATCGTCACACTTCAAAGGAGCACTTTTAGGTCTGCACTTCTAATTTAGAAGCCTTATCACGACATGACAGTGAATTTGCTTTGCCATAAAGTGACATCAGTGAAGACCAAAACAACACAAAACCAAAAAACCCTCCATGTTTCTGTTTGCAGCTCTTTACAACCTGGTCAATGTGCAACATTTGTTCCAGATCACATTTATTTCAAGAAAGCTTAATGTTAATTAAGCATGTAAGCACAGATCTTTCAGTAGGGTAACAAGGATTCCTGGGGAAGAATATAAGAAGCCCATCATGTTAAAGCTTCTCATCAGGGGCTGCAAAACAGAGGGAACAAGCTGGCAGGTACTGGAAGGACCACACAGAGGTCTTTTGCTTATACATGAAAAAACAAGAGCTTGAGTTGGCAAAACACTGCAATAGAAAGGGCACCCCCACCTTTACTTCTTTAATCACAAAATCTGGTATGGCTCATTATGTCCCAGCAACTATATTATTCCTGCCATGAAAAATTTAGAACGTCTGCTTGGGACCTGTAGCAAGGGACATAAACACAAGCTGGAAATGGTCTTTTAACATTAAATCATTTCAGTCTTTAAATAGAAACATCTTTAATTAGAAGTCCTTTTGGACATCTTAGGATCTTCTTGTCTTTAATTAATCACAGTAGTCTAGAAAAAACCTACACATCTAAACACTATGCACTTAAGGAGCACAGTGGTTTTGTCAATATTAGTTCTAGATCTCAACTTTGCACTTGCTTTTATAAACTATTTCTTGCTCCAACATACTGAAATACAGCTTTCTACTTTCAGCTCCATGTGATGGTTATGACTTGTACAGCTGCCATAACTCAGCTAAGCTAATCACTCAATGTTCACATTCTTCATCAGGATTGTTCAAGTAACCGCACTGGTAACCACCCTGAAATTTCTTGATAAAAAGCTAGTAAAATCTAGCTGAAGCAAAATTGCTAAAATTGATGTCAAAATCAGTATATATTTACTAATCTCTTATCAGCCAACTAACCTCCTTGAAATCGATCTGCAACAATCATACAGCAAACACTGAATGCCTGTATTTCATAGTGTCCTGTTACTCCCCTAATGTACCCTTGCAAAAGGGATTTGAGGAGCTGCAGGATGAGAACTAAACTAAATGCTGCAAATGGTGTAAACATCTGATGAAACAAACAAACCCACTGCTCTGATAGCACAGGGTGTCCTACTATACACACACTTAGGTGCTCTGTGTCTAATTTCATACTCTTTATACCTTTCAAACTATACCAGGTTGGTTACAGGAGCTGCTTATGCTTCAATTATTTACTCAAGATGATTTCAGGGGTGTTGAATTTCAAAGAAAAGTAAAACAAAACCATTCCACACAAAAACTTGCCCTTGTTCTTTGTTTTGTTTTAAAAGAAAGTAGCTCTTCCACAAGCATCTTGCTCCCAGGGAGTGCAAGAACAAGTTACTGGAGTATTACAAGTTATTTGCTGGAGGCAGCATCGTCATTTCAGACTGGAGAGCTGAGCTCTCCTCACTCCTTTGCCATTGATTTCCTTTAACTTGAGGAGGATTTGCAACCTTACTGCACTTCTTGATTTCTAATAAAGACATCTTCCAGTCCTTCAGTTCCAGAGTACTTAACTACTTTACAGCAGTACTGGTAGGGAGGTCTTCAGACAGCCAAGGGAAGAACTCCAGTGCTCCATGTAGAGCCTTTGGGCCGTGAAATCTCCTCATCCACAAGAGTCTGACACAACAACAGCCACCAAGTCTGGATTCAGGTCCTTAGAAATGATGTTTCTGCTGATTTCTACAATCAGTTAATAATTTTCCCATGCTGCTAGTGCTTCAGTCTGTTTTAAGAACAATCATATGGTATTTGACAGATTCTTGCACAACTGGCAGCTAAAAACATGGGAAGAGAGGATAAATCCCTTGACCCACATCTCCACAGCAACATGAGCACTGTCCATCATGAGGGTAATCCCATTCTGGCTGCAAGAGCAAATGTCCTTCCCCATGTGCCTCATCTCTTGCAGGAAGAAGGCTCCCAGAGAGAAGTAATTCCCAGCTCATGTGAATTTTACATCAAAACAACACTTACTGCTAGATACAGGCAGCCTAAGAAAATTTCACAAACATGACTGGATACAAGCCTTAGAGCACTCTACTGTAAAGGTCTATATCCTTTCAGATGCTTAAAGAGCTATATCCTTTTAGATTCAGATAAACTACTGTGAACAGGAAAGTCTTATGGCAACAGAACTCGATTATGCTTTTTTGTTTTGCAGCTTCACCACCCACCATCTTACATTTAGACTGTCCCCTTGAGCATCAGAAGAAAGTTGACACGGGCACGAAGCTGGGTTTGGACTAGCAGGCCACAACTTCACTTTTGCCACCTGTAGCTACCACCAGTGCTTGAATACAGGGCAAGTACCATTCCTTTCTACAATTCTGGGTCATGATAGATAGAGCAGTTCTAGTCAGTGCAGACTTAGGGCTGTGCATTCCCAAATTCTGTCTATCAGTCTGCTCTCCCAAGACTGCTGCCAAGCTGGCCCTTGCTGGGACTACCAGCCTGCTCTGGTGCATTCAGCTCCTGAGGACAGGCTCTGGGCCCTCTCACAGTATCTGCTATTACGTGTGACATGTGCAGCACAGCCACACATTCCCATATGCATTGTATCTGGCCTGCCTGCTGATCTCGTAAATGATTCAAGATGAGAAATGAACAGCTCCACCCACATTCACTGTACTTCCCATATGTTACAACTGCACATCGATGCCTGCCATAATTTTTACAACTGGGTGACAGAACCTTCTGCACGTTTTGCTAATAGAGTGAGTGAGGTTGCATTTACTTTGGCAATACCACTTACCAGGCAAACATGTACTGTGCCCTGAGCATCTGAGTGAGCACCTCATCCTCCTTGCCCTCCATTCCAAATGAGGTCATTTTTCCACCTAAGTGGCAAGATCTGTCCAGTTGGGATGTTGGGCAGCTATTTGTCCTTGGCCTGGGAGAGCAGGAAAGGACTCCATGCTCTGCAATGTTACTTCCAGGCACAAGGTGAAGACATGTAGCTCTTCAGCTACTTTACATTTGAGCTACTTAGAGGACAACCTGGCACTAAGGAGTAAGCTCCCATTTAGTAAATAATATTACCCCTTACGTAATTTTTCATAACCACTTTAAACCCAAATTTTGAGCCCTATATGAGAGCTGGTAAGAGGCAGTTTCATGAGACAAGTGGCTCCACAGAAGGAGAACAAAACTGAGGTATCACAAGCTATAAGGATTGCTTCAAGGTAAATGTTTTTCTCTGATTCTCCGTGCTTGGAGCTCATATGTAGCTTTATGTTAGAGAGTCTCCAAGCTACCTTGCTACTTTGCACAGCTACAACCTGCAAGAAACTACACCTCTCACTCTATACAGCAATAAAATTTGGATCTGAGATGAGGATTTGCTGTGGTCCACCCAGAAGTGAAATGGGAAGGGACAGATAGGTTTTCTTACACTTTGACAACTAGGGGTAGACAACCACTACAGAAACTATGTGGAACGTAAAGCATAAAGAAAGAGCTTGGCACCAAGGTGAACTCAGCCCAGCAGAATAAAACTTCATTGAATCCAGCAGCACAAAGCTGGACTAGCATGCACCACGTTACATTTAGATTGACCCCTTCTCTGTTGCTGACAGACAAAACCAGCAGCTTCCTTCTCTTCTGCAGAGACACGCTGCTAATGCAGGGGCACCCACAAGGCCCTGGCTGCAAGTTCCCTGCCCTGGGAGGCTTGCACGTCTGTTGATCTGCAGGCAAGGGGCGAAGGGAAAAGCTGATGCAACCTGTCAGCCCTCGTCTGGGTTTTAAAATTGATTTTAAAGAAATTAATATGCAAGAATCTGTGGGCAGTGTCCATCCACCCAGCAGAGGGGATCGGTCCTTGACATAGCAGAGGCATTAAAAGGTTATTTACCCTTTCAGCACAGTCAGGCTACTGATGTAAAACGCTTTTGCTGTACTCCACGGTGCTGAATTTGCTGAAATGGTGTGACTGGGTTGCAGCAACCTGCAGCAGCTAAATCACCAAATCCAATAACCAGGCTGCACTTACTGGCACACATCTTAATTAGGTTTTAATACAAGTAATCTGATAACTACTTCAGGCCAGGCAGAGCAGAGCTGTCAGAGCTGAAAGGGCTGTCATTGAGCAGCTCGCCCGGCGCGCTGCTGCGGCCGCCTCCCCGCTGACCCCGCCGAAGCCCCCCATCTGCTGGTTGCCATGGTAACAGAGGGCCTAGTGGCCGCTGGGCTGGGGATGTCTGCCACCAGGCACCCCACAGCCAGGCCGGGGACACTGGCCACCCACAGGGGCCACCAGCACCAGGGTGGTGGTGGCTCCAAGGGTGAGGAGGTGTTGGGGTGCAGCTCCTGCAGCCTCCAAAACTACTGAGACCTGAAGTCACAAAAATAGGCTACTGTGCAGCAAACCATATTCAAAAAACATTTCCCATGTCAGGGCAAGGTACAGGTGCCAAGCTCGACCCTAATGTCACTTTCTCATCGCTGCTTTGCCTGCAGGTGGACACAGAGATCAGAGGCTGCTTATGGTTAGAAGGGGGAGCAGGGGGGCAATGTCACAGCCCCCCACCCACCATGCTGCAGAGGTGCAGCTGAAAGGGTCTCTGTCCCAACAGGGAGGCAGTGCCAGATCTGGTAACTGGACATTTACAAATCTCAAATGTTTTTAACATTTTTAAACACAAACATGTGTTCTACATGGAGCTTGTTAAAAAAAAAGAGGGAGCAAGCCAATTAGAAAATAAAACAAAGCCCAGCAAACTTTCCATCAGCAAATTTCTGCCTGCTCTTTTATTTATTTTTTTTTTCACGACATCCTACAAATTTGCTACCATGTACTAAAGTGATAGGGAGTTTAAGTTTTAGTACTTAGCAAATAGTTGCAGTATAACCCATCAAAGGATGTTAAATTTGTATATTCACAACAGTCATGAGTTAGGAGATGCCAGAGCAAAGGTTATCTGTGCAACTCCTTCCCACCCTGTTTTCCACCTCCAGTGCTGTTCCTCTGGCCAGCCTTGCTGATTTCTTCCCAAAGCAATTACTCTCCACAACCCTGCTGAACAGTTTCAGCCTAACCCACAATTTTTAGGCAAGCCTAATTAAAGCATGAAGAACTTCAGCAGTGTCTTATGAGAATCATCATTAAACCTTAAATACAAACCAGCAATCACAGCCATTCCTGATACAGACAGAGCAGGCACTGCCTAGGTAATACCCAGCTACATATAAATGAATCATCAGGTTTGTTTTTCCTTTGGATGGGGAATGGGTCTTGGAAAGTCAGACTTGGTGCCATACAAGGAGTTAATGCTGGTGCTCATCTGAGCTTCTTTGGGCAGCCACAACTGCCCCAGCTGCTGTCACTCCTCAACATTCTTGCAGGGACAGCAGTACTCATCTCCTCTGCTTTCCATCTCAGCTCTGCTACTTTTTGTGTCTTCCCTTTTCTTCGCAGAAGTGATGCTGCCTTTTTCATTGAGGCAGCAAAATTCACATTCACCACCTCTCCCTATCTTGAATCAGCTCTGTGGACAAGTAGGACTCTAAACCAGTAGTAAATTACTTCTCATATGAGTAGTCTGCATCTTCATTGTGGTTTGCAGCACTGACAATTTCATGCAGTAATTTCTGAGGTAACTAAGTAAGTCTATAAATTCAGAAATGCAAGCAAACAGTAAATTACCCCTGAAAGTTTCACTAGTGAAATAAATAAATAAATAATACTAAATAGCTATTAGCTAACAATAAATACCTATTCACATCGGATTTTGAGTCACAGATCAGGACCTTGAGACAATCTTGAGTGATAAGCATCTCATAGGAGTCTCCTTAGGCTCCCAAAATTAAAAGAGGAACACCTATAGTACCATCCTTTCACTGAACTCCATTCTCCCTTCTAGCTTTGAAGGCAAACACTACGATCTACTTTTCTCAAGTTAATTAAATAAATAAAACATAAGAGAAAAAAACCCACAGAAAAGAAAAAAAAAAGGATGCAACAGTGATAGAAACAAAGGGCAGTGAATGAGCTTCCTCACCTCTGTCACACTGCAAGTTCTGACTTCTAACAGGAAGACATGGGGAGACAGTGCACATTAAAACAAGTTTCTGTGGCCTCTCCCATCCTCTGACATGCCTATAAAAATTCTGTTGCCAGACAAAAGGCCCAGACTGTAATTTTTTCAGGCAGAGACAGAATGCAATCTGTACCACTTCTAGCTTAGTAAGGTAAGCACTTGCTCACTCTACAGGCAGAACAAACTCATCCACCTTATGTTAACAGATGGTAACTAGAGGTTAATATCCCTTGCACAGTTTGGAATCAGACACCTAAGAAAAAAAATGTCCACATTTAACCATGAAACCCTTGACCCAGGTGGTTCTCTATACTTAATCTTTTTTTGTGTTCATGTATTGAGTCACCTCTAAATCCCCTTTTACAAAAGGTACTGTTAATTTTTCCACATACTTTTAAAGAAGTGCCTATAGTACACGATCTCAAATAATGTAACAATCTGCACATGCCTTAACAATTACGAGTATGGTTTAATTAAAAGTTTTCATAGGAACACCAACTTCCCTTTTGTTTCAGATTTCATCACTGACATTAGAATATATCTTCACTTCCACAGCTGGCCCAACAGGTTAAACAAAACTGATCCCATAGGAAACCTGAGCCTGAATCTATTCCTGGACTTCTAGCAGCTCATGTCTAACATGCTGAAGGGAGAACATTACCAGCCTGCTCTATGGCAGGGGGGTGTAGCAGCTGGGCTTAGCTGGTATGATGGCCACTTTTAGCCCTCCTGGGTTTTGACAGGAAGGAAGCAATGAAAGAGGATGGATGGCAGGCTGGAAAAGATATAGGTGAAAGACTCATTAATGTCTATTTGTGTTTGAATTCCTAGGCTGAAGAGAGCTGTTTCCTCATTTAAAATAAAACAACATAACCTATGCTAAAAATACGAACTCTGGATCAGATTTGTTCTAGAGACAATAGTTTGTTTTGGTTTGTTTTTAATAATATTTTCTGCCTACTGATAAAAATGTTTAATAAATGAATTGTCAATGAATTGTCCAAACCATTTAGCCTGACTATTAGACTGCTGTAAAAAGCTTAGGGAAAAGAAGAAGACAGATCTTCCAGCAGATAGATAATCAATATAATCCTGTAACATTATTGTCACTTTTTAATATATATATATATATATATATATATATATATATATTCACCTCTCTGGTTTTGTTATTTGACAGACAGAATAGGTTTTGCCCAGTTTCTCAATCAGAAAACAGAGTCTTGATAATGCTAAGAGACACATATCCTATCAAGGTTTCAAAAGTGGTCCCCTCATGTTTATAAGGATCATTCCACAATGTAATGTGCATTACTGAAATACTGTTTCCTGCACTTGTTTTACATAACTAGTTACTTTTTAATAAATGTGTGCTCTGTTTTCCTTGCTGCTTCCTGTTACTTTTTTTATTACCAGGTAAACTTGAACCTTTACAGACTGCTAGTTGGTGTCCACAAGAAAGAATCACTCTATTTGAGTTAGAGACACTGAGAATTTTTTAATGCAATCTGCCCAATCTGAACTTTCTCCTTCAGAAACACTTTGCCTTTAAAAAGAAATTCCCAGCATGAACCTCATCAGAAGTGACATGTAACAGACACTACATGTGGTGTTTGGGCAGGCAGCAGAGAACGGAAAAAGAAGGTTTCACTTTTTCTATCCCATGGCATGTGCAGAATGTACATGTGGCCCAAGCTGACATCAGGCTTTGAAGCAAAAAAAATGCTAAAAGCATCAGTTTCTCTTAATTTACTTTGTCAGGCATTGTCTTAATTAAAAAGATACCATTGCTAGGAAGGGTAGTGCAGCTGAGCTACAACTGCTTCAGTTGTTTCTGACAGTCACAATTGCAGACTAACAGGACAGCTTTGGGTTCAGCCCTGCTGTCCTCACTGAGCCCAGGCTCTACCTGCTGTCAGCAAGGACTGCAGGCTCTCTCTTACAGAGAGCAAAAAGCTCCTGCTTATAGCTATTAGCATCTTTGTTTGAAAGGTATCATGTTTCTCACCAGTGACCTTGCAAATGGGAGCTCAGTAGGGCTGGGTACACTCCTTCTGATTTGGTTATCCACAAGGGAGTCCTTCTCTGTTTAATAACTATGTATCACAGTCCTTCAAAACTGTTCTTTAGCATAAAAAAACAAGGCTGCTATATCATATAGTTTGATTACTATGAAAAGGAGCTATCAAAATATCAAACACAAAGTGTTAAATATCTACATAGGCATCACTCATCAGTTCCTTTTTGTTTAAACCCCATCACCCTTATTTTCCACAGCAGAGGCGTAAATATGCCCCTCTTTCAAAGAAGTGATTTTTGCCTGTAACCTCTGGTAGGTGATACACATTTGCTTATTTTCAGGGTTCACACAGGGTTATTGTGGTTTTTATAACTTACAGTGAAAGTAATGATTGATGTAACAATTGAATGGAGTGCAGTTATATGTTTATGACATACAAGAGGAGAAATATGACCTTGGTGACAAAGGTAACCTTGCTGTGCAGCATATTCAAATAGATATTTTCCATACAAGGCCCCCATGCAGACAAGAGCACTTCTATTTGTGAAATTACCCCAAAATTGGTGTACTTGCCTTCAATAAAGCTCTACCACATATGTCTATTTTTCAAACTTAGTCTCTGATTGAGTGAGGATCAGAGAAATGGCTGTGAAGCAGGTCAAGGTGGGCAGAAGAGCCTAGGATGTGCGTGAGAGGTAGGGAAGATCTGTGCTCAGATATGCATGGATGTACCCAGGGGACCTCAGGAGGCTTCAGCCTCTATTTCTCTGCTAGTGCTGGCTGGCCACGCAAGAATGCTCCCCCCTCCCAAGGAGCTGCTGCTCACATGCAACACAGCACTTCATACCAGGGCTGCATCTCCTTGGGACCAGGCCCAGTCTCCTCAGGTCCCTCAGTACGCCCTAACATAGTTCTGTGGAGCCTGCAGGGAGATGGACAGCATCAAGAAAACTCCAGCTGGTGGTGGACTTTAACATGGAAGACCAAATGCAGAGGAGATGGTAAGGATTACAAAGAAAGGTTTTTGCACTGGGAAGGGCTGAGAGGAAAGGATTTTCATCCAGAGAAACCAAAGGTTTTTCAGAAAGTGAGAAAAGATGGAGCTCAATCTGAGCAGTAACATCAGCCCACATTCATGGAGCTCAGCTCTTGTGAGTGTAGAGCCCACTTGCTGTTCCATTTGGACTCTATTAAAGCCACTGTGAATTTGCATGTGACATTAGTGAAACCTGCAATTGCTCAGAAGAACTGAAGGAAAGCAGGGAAGCATTTCACAGAAAATACATCTTCAAAATGTATTAGTACATTACAGACAGTATTACACTCTCTGTAAGAGAGTGGCTATTTCATGATGTGTATATATTAGTCCAATTGTGTTCTGAATTTACTGCATCAAGCCTAAAGGCTGAACTCAATCATTGCTATGAAATAGAGGAATTTTATTGCTGCTTTAGAGGCAAATATCATTATGGTTATCTTCAGAATAACCATTAACCCCTCCACAATAAGGAATATGACTGCCACCAGGCAGTTTGAAGATGAGCATCAACACACCCAGATCACAGCCAGTGGGAAGGGTCAATTATGCCTTTCTTCTGGCAGCAGCTTAGCCTGTGAATGAGAATAGCAGCTCTAGTGTCTCTGCAATAGCAGCACAGGGCTGTCAGGAGTAAATACCACACAAATATGAGCACAAAGGTGGCTCCAGCCTTGGTCTCCCATGTCAAGGCTTTGCACAAGTCAGCAGCCACTGGACCCTGCACAGGCAAACCACTGGGGTAAGACGACCAGCACCTTCCAGCAGAAGTGTTCATTCTGTTCACAACGGTGCATGTGCATGCATAGACTTTTCTGTTTCCACTGTATTTTAATTATTGTAAAATATTCTAGTAAAACTTGCTATTTTCTTTGCTACAAGTTGAAATAAATGTTATTAATTTTCTTTCAATGTAACTGTTAGAGTACTTTTCCCTTTAGATTACACATCAAAAGGTCTTGCTCAGTTTTGTTAGGTAAATGATGCTTTTCTCATATTACTTCCTCATGTTCTGATCTCTCAGTGGAGAGCAATGGTAACAGTTTTATGAAACAAATGCTTAAACAAGAAAGCACAGAAGTATTGATATGCTTTTTGGAGCTGAACATTTTCACTCACATAGTAGTTGAACACTTAAAATTAAGTGCCTGAAATCACTAGCTGTAAATCAGGAAAAACAAAGGTGGGTCTCTTTGTTTAAAAATTCAACCATGGTTTTTATTCTTCTAGGCAGGGATTGGAAGGCAAACATGTATGCAAAATGTGAAGCAAGATCCACCTACTATCAATTAATTAGTTATCTGTGTAGACTTGGTAACCTCTGATACTGCTGCTGCAGCACAAATATGCTATTACTCAAAATTCATTATCAGGAAACCTACACAGAGAAACACACACTTCTGCTAACGTGCACCATGATGCACAGGCTACCACGGTGCAGAAAACAGCCTGGGTTTCTGAAAAAGACCATGAAAGCTCAGCAGATGCCCCGAGAGAGGCCCAAGGTCCCCACTGGGGCTCACTGGTCCGGCTCCGCTCCTCCTCAGCAGCCGCCGCAAGAGCCTTCCAGAGAGATGCTGGTGGTCTTGGCACAGCTCCTGGTGGACAACTGTCCTCCTCACACCTGGCTCAGCCTCAGCTGAGGAGAGGTAATGAACAGGCTGACAAAACGAACCCAAGCCTCCCTCCCGAGGGAGCCTACTTTTGATCAGTGTTGAGCAACATATGCAGGCTTGAGCAGGGGGGCACGCAGGCAGCTCAGGAAAAAGCGTGTGCTGCTGTAACTAAACTGCAGATTAAGCTGTGGACTGCTGTTTCCTAAGCTCCAGATAAGGAGCCTTCTGGAGAGTAAGAAAAACATTAAAAGAAAGAAGAGCAGTGACTGTACTTTTACTTTTAAATTATTGGGAAATTTAGGCTATGTTAGCAGTGTTTGTCTCAGGTTGAGATACTGTATTTTTTAGCAAGGATCCTCAGTAGGCAAGATGCTTCTGTAGTTAATGGTTTGTTTCTAATCTCCCTAAAACCATAACATAACCTACTCAGCAAGTATTTACCTATAATGAATATTTGTGTGTCCCTCATGTTATCTCCTTATGTAAAAATTGTGATAGGGGATCATTATGTACTTAGTCTTTTCCATAAAATAAGCCTAATTTTATGTAACTCCTTTACTGCAACATCAGATTTTTAATTTCCTTTCAAACAAATAGTAATGGGGAAATAAAACTGAATTTACAGGGGTACTAAGAGGCCTGACTTCATTGAGACACAGAGAGGAATTTAGCATCCTATTGTGTGACAGTAGAGAAAAAACTAAACCCAATTTCTACTACAGAACTTAACACAGAAGTTTTCACCCTGATCCACAACAACTCCCATGAACTGTAACATGAACTCCAGAGATTCCTGTAAAGCACACAAAACCCCACCAAGAGCCCAAACCTATGTTGCTAGAAACAAAAGGAATTTTGCTTTTAACAAGAGCAGGCCCTTGTTTGCATAAAGATCAACTTGTCAAGCGGAATACAAATGCCAGGCTGGTACGTTACAGCCACAAACACAACAGCCCCAATCTTGTTTTTAACTAAGCAAATCCCAGAGAGAGCAGTTTTCCCTCCAAATCTGGGCATCGGCTACAAACTCAATGAAGTGGTGTCTCAAAGTATTCATGAAGAATGCGGGAAATTTGCAGAAGGGCACGAGCTGCTCATTTAAGAGAGGGAAACTCATAAAAAAAAATGAGTGTGTGAAAAACTGCTAATCAGACAATAGCTCCCTTTCAAGTGTAAAGTTCAGAATCTCCCAAGATTCCTGTATGTTAAAAGAAGAACACAGAATAATGATATAAAAATCCTTCACAAAAAACCAACAAGCAAGGATGTAGCAGTACCCGCCTGGGGGCCAATTGCCTCTCCAGCAGCGGTAAGGCTGTTACTAGGCTTGCAGTACCATTTGTTCCATTACACAATCTCCTGAAGCCTTTTACAGAGAGCTAAAACAACTGCCTGTACCAACACGACACATGGCTTTCCATCCCTACTCTTTGCTAATCCAGACGCTCCAACCATCTTTCTTTAAGATGCCATATGGTTGGCAGAAGCCTGTAGATCTAGCAGCACATCTGCTTGTATGTTACTTCTCCCCTCCAACTCCCCCCTCCACACCACAAAAGAGAGAGCAAATAATTATCTAACATGTAACTGGTTAAACCGCATTTAAAGAGGACAGGGATTATTTAGCTGTAGATATTTTAAAAATATAGATTGCTGCAGAAGATCGTCTGTCTCTCAGTGATTTGCGAAATAGAGAGAAACAAAACAAAGAAATGAAAAGGCACATGGGCAAGATGATCGCTGCATTTGAATTATTTAAATGACTGCCATTTCAGACCTTATGCCCGAAGATTTATTTCCCACATTAGTGTGCCACTGAAGATGGGATTGAATTTCCTCTCTGCTTTTGTCAGAGGTGAATCAGACAAGCAGACTAGGAAACTATAATAGACCAAACCATGCTTTGTTAAGCAAGCAGAGTGAGTCTGTATGCTAATGACTCTGCAGGAATACACTGACACACTGATTTTTTTGGTGTGATGAGCAAAGATTATTGACACTGTTGAAATCCTGGTTGCACTGGCATGCAGGCATCCAGGTTGCCTCTTTAGAATCCAGACGCTAGGAAGACAGGCTGCAAAAACAATTTTGTTTGTGATGAATTATCATTTGACCATTTATGACATAATTGACTATAACAGAGAAAAAAATATACACTTTGGAGCCTGAAATAAAAAAAAAAAGACCTAGAACATAGAAATTATAAATAAATGCTCCTATAAAACTATCATCAACCACTCTGTGATGAATAACCATCTCAGTTAACGAAGGACAGGCAGAGATGGAAATGTGTAAGGACAGACGGCACAATTTTGCAGTTCTGTCTGCTGAGGGTTTGCAGCACCTTTTGTTCAGAAACACTATTTCCTCGTTCAACTTTTCATGCACCAGTAAAATAAGACATCAAAGAGAGAAAAGATAACAGCTCTACCTCAAATGCTGCTCACATGTATTGTTCATGTGAGTATCTGTGCAGAGAGAAGCAGCATGTAGCATAATGACCATGAAGCACATGTGTATGTTCTAGCATTTTTCAGGAACAGAAACCAGACATGTATTTGCTCCAAATAGTCTCTCCATATCATCTCTCCAATGCAAAGAACTCAGAAAGTTCCTTTGCCTTCACAATAACAGCCTTCCTTATGATATGGGAATGCTTGTATTCAACTAGATAATATACAAATTGGTTTTTCCTTCATCTATTTAGGTGTTTCTAAACAAATGGTGAGGACACTGTCCTCTCCCCATAGAAAGAGCAGACCTTCCCCCCCCCCATCCTAAGGCTCTTTTAAATTTCATCAAAATGGATTTTTTTGTGTATAAAATGAAAACGGAACTTTTTTCCCCTCTTTTCCTTAAGAAAAAATGACAGAAGTTCAAAACACACTTGAATTTCAACATGTAAAATGGGGCAGTGTATTCAATAATGTAGCAATTTAAGTTACTTTAAATTTGATAGGGTTTGATTTACCACCTATAATAAATAAAGAACTGTACAGAGAGTGTTTACAGCAACAAGATGTTCATAAATAAATACATATTAAGATTTCAGTTATCTGTGCATACTCTTCACAACTAAGAAATTACATTTAAAAATAGTAAAGAAAAAAATAATCAAAACACCACCCCAGCCTCTTAGATGAATCTCTTTCAGATTGTAGTGTTTTGCACACATTTATGATCACTGATTTTCATTTCAGGTTTTAATGCCCAGGCTTGGCCTGTCTGTCTCAGTCTTCTTAGAGGATTCTGGGAGATGAGACATTTTCTTCCAGTCATCTGACTGTACACATTAATTACTCTGGTCTCCTAGATGGAGTCATCTTTGTATTTTCCAGAACAATTCTTAATAAACTCAATAGCACTTAACTGGTCTAAAAATGCCCATCTCGTGCATTGGATAGCAAAGCAATAATAAACCCATCAGGATGTCTTCTGAATTGATCAGGTCAAAACCAATTGCCTATGGCTACATCTGCTATGTCTCTGAACATCAGCTGTGACTGAAGTTCCATAGGACATGTTTGGAAAGCTGTCACACAGGCTCTCTTGTCCCATTCCAGTCCCTCACAAGCAAGTTCCAGTGCTGCCCTTTCTTCAATAAAAGCCCATACAAACATCAGAAACAGAATTTCAGAAACAAGAACTGACCCACGGAGGTCTTTGGATATATGAAATATGCTCTGGATGAAACATTTCAAGACTTACAATACCATTTATGCAGTAAGTATGGCCCTAGATTTAGGTATAAGACAGAAAAGGAACTTCATATTTGTGCTGTGTCTTCTTGATCCAGAACAGGTGAATGAAAAGAAACAGCAGGTGAAATATTTGCCATGTGCTGCAAACTGAATATTGCAGAAATAATGGGAATACTGCATACTTTTATTGCTTAAGGCCAACAAAAAATAATGTACTTTATTGAGCTGAACTATAAAGGTGCAGTGTACATGTAAAGTTTCTCCCTTGATTGCAGAGAGTAATTGCACTGCTTTTTACTCATGTTCACCGTTAATGACATGTGACTGAAAAAGTGCCAATGTGTTCACTGGACTGCAGTGAAAAAGACTTGGTCTGATGCAGAATCCACTATTATATCTTGGTCATAGCTAGAAATGCAATACAAGTGGGGTTTGTGTTTGTTCCGATTTTTTTTTGGGGGGAGGGCATAGAAGGGAGGTTAAAACTTCTAAAGAAAAAGACAGTTTTTATTATATGGAATAAACAAGATTACATAAATAGGTTTAAAACTTGTGGTATTCATAGTCTAGGTATACCTGAAATGTCTGATATCAATAAGCAATATTTGTAAATCATCTACCCAGTTTTATCAGGCACTTTGCAAGCAGAAATAACAGATTTTCTACAGTAATATGTAGACATAAAAATGTTTTTCCTCTTCTGAGACAAAGAGAAATGGGCAACTGAAAGCAAAACGCCTTCAATTTGAAAAGGACTATATGGGGAAGCAGGCATATTAGTTAGGGAACTAATTCCTTCCTTCCTAACCACATTGGTTCCCTTAGACATCCAGTATCAAAACAGAAAGCACAGAACTGCTACACTGAAAGATGGCCACACTTCATCTTGGCATTTTTAATTTTTCAACTCCTGTTTTGGTTTCTAGTTTTGGATGTTGATTTCGTGGAGTTAATTTTAAGGATAAAATAAGAAAATATACCTTGCAGAGAAACTAAGTAATCAAGAAGGCACCTGAAATACTTCAATTAACATTTCTACAAATTTCACAGTACTCAAACTATTCTCATGTAATTTGGTTTTATTATTCTAAACTCATAGGTACTACCTGATCATATTTTAATAATCAGGATGATTCTTCTTAATTGCTTAGGAGTTTACTCTGTTTATGTGCATTAAACAAAGTAGTAAGCTTTTTTCTTTTTCAAGCAGCCAAAAAAGTTCAGCTTCTGCTTGTATATTCTAAAGCTTGTCATTAAGTTGAAAGCATTTAAGGATTCAATATGACAAAACAGAGAAATTGCAAAAATGTCCAAGATGTTCTGCAGTACTGAAGTTCCAAATTCATTGTCAGCTCTGGAACCATTCTTTGGGCTTTTAAACTTTGCCTTCCTCATCCAACACACAAATCTTGGAAGCATTCAGCCTCCAAGTTGCAGTTTGTAACACAGAAAGTGCATATGGACAATACACTTCCTAATACATTATTATTTACTGAAAAATTTATATTATTTATATATATGTATTTTATCAAATACAAGGATTGTAACTTAATAGTCCAAGTTACACTTGCATTTATTTCTACAGCTTTGAAGCATTTTGACTCCTGAACTTTCACTTGCAATCTGAATTCTTCTCCATCACAGCACTGTTATAATCAAAATTAATAGGCCAAGATATCTTCTAAAATTAAACTCTGATCTGAAAGGTACATCTGAACATTTGGGAATCTCTCTTCAGATGCTGACAGGGAGACATGTGAGCGGATGTAGAGAGAATCTGGATATATGGTTCACATATGGGCCTAACAAGAGCAATCTCTTCATATAAAGACACCATTTCTCATGCTAAGTCTACCTTGTTTTTAATGTCAGCTGAAAGGAATGCTGGAATCTGGGACAGCTTTCTGCATCAGAGTCTGTTATTTAACTGCCTGATGTCAGGGTTATTGTCTCTTTTCATAGGACCCCAGTAGTCTGGGGCTTTTGGTTTGTTATTGTTTTGAGCCTTTTTGGGGGTTGTTTGTTTAAGACTACCAATGTTACAGTCGCTTGGGAAATTTTATTCTTCTTGATTATTCCTCCACCCAAAGCACCCTGAAATTACTAAGGCACCCCAACTGATAAAGGTTTTGTTTTTTGGTTTTCTTTTGTGTTGTATGAGAACATTGAGATTACCACTGATTCAGCTGTTAGAAAAGAAACTTGGGGTTGCCAAGCACTGAATGTTTTTGAGCCCAAGTCCTTCATCTGAGTCTAGGTCCAAATAGACAGGTCCCGGGCACAATGCTACACTAGTTGTCATTAGGCTTCTTTTTGTATAGCACAGAACCCAGTATTTCAGCACAAGTCAGATGCAATGAGTGTGAACAAGTGAAAAACAAATCTTGGATGCTAAATTTGTCTGCCATGCTGTAAAAGGTGGTGTGAAGCCATATACCCTATGACACAAAGGCTCATTTTGCCCAGAAAGCTATGGTTTAGTTAAAAGAATTGCCATAGAAAGGAAAATCAAGTTGCAAACATGCAAAAGGCAGGACTTGTACTACTGCTTATTGTGGGAAAATCTACTACTTTACCTTGAGTAGGGTGTGCCCATATGTGAAGCACAAAGGTCTGGAAGAAAAGTGCCAACATTCATTATTGCCTGCCACTTGTAACACACAAACATTTCACAGCTTTATCTTCTATGATGTTAGAAAAGATCAGTACAGCTTTATTTCCACACCACACACAGATAACCTGCAACCAGCAATGTCAGAATCTGTACCACAGGATGGGTAAAGCTGAAACACCACACTTGGAGAAGAACTGCCATAGTTCAAAACAAAATGCTCAGAAGTCTCTGATAGCTGCCAGAACTCCAAGCATTCAGATGATCACAAATGATCACAACTCATGTTTTATGGATTTAAATAACAGGAAAAACAAACACAGTAGCACCTCTGAGTTGTGCAAACCTAAGCAACAGTGTCTAGTGAGGAAAAAAAGCACTGCAATAAGAAACAAAAGATGTGAACATGTGAAGTGCTGTCCAAGCTTACCTTACCTTAGGGAAAATGCTCAGGCAAGAAGGTTGAAGGCAGAAGTTGCCTTGTACTGCTGGTAAATTATTCTGAAGCTAAGTCATGGCAGTGATAAAGGGGCTTAATGGTTTGCAGCTACCTGTGAGTCACTGGGCTCACAAATTGATCTTCATTTAGCTCCCCACACCCAAAACAAATGAAAAAATCTTAATTCAGGGTCCTAATTAGTATGGTAATTGGAAGAAATTCCAAACCATCACTCTTGACAGTAATAATCTATATGTTCACAACCAGACCAGGTAAGGTAGTGGAATTTGTTTAGTGTAGTTTAAGTATTAGGTTTCTCCCTATAATACACTACAAAAACTAAGACTTAAAGAACACTAATCAAGGTACACTACCTTACCTAGTTGGGGTCTGAACTTAGTTTCAAGTTTTGAAGGAGTCCAGGGATCTTGAGGGAACTCAGCCAGTAAATTAGGCAAAGATTTCTTCAAAGGATAAAGAAGGCTTATTTTTTTTTTCTTCTTCTTTGTCCTCCTCTTTTCTTTTTAAATAAAAGCAACATCTCTGATTTGTGAGCACACAGTTTTGAAAGGAAGGGAAAAAAATACCATTACAAATAGCAAGTAAAGCTTTCAGTTTATGAATCTACTATTTCATCCGTGAAATATCCAGGTTGCCTTCATCATCTTTTCCAAAACACCACATTATATAAGGCAACAATGGAACACTAGGCTGGTCTGTTTCCCATATTTTCAGTCGGCTCAGCTGGAAAGTGAATACAGTCTATTGCCCCAGGATGAGTGAATAATTCAACTCAAATGCAATTTTGCACAAAATTACTTTCACAACTGGAAAAAACCCCAAATAAACCATGCTAGTCAAGACTCCTTGCCAACTATAAGATATTTTTATCCCCCTAACTAAACTGGTACCACTCACAGAGTTTGATTCACTGTTAAATAGGTGAGGTATAAATTTTGACATCAAAGCACCAAGCTTTTCTGTGCTAAGAGCTAACTGTCCTTACACAACGTGTCAAGTACAATACTTAGAGATTACATCTCAAACAGTACTACACTGGCCTGGGTGAAATCTCCTATCAGGAATAAAATTTATGCTAGAGTAAATGTAAGACAAATCCCCAAATCGTACACCGATATTAAGAAGAGGTCTGCTGCATGCGGAACTGATTTTGATCTTTAGATCACAAACTCCTGGAGGCACAGATCTTCTTTAATTACATGACTACAAAGCACCATGTGTTTCCATTATGCTATTTAAATAATAGATTTAATTTGAATTTACATTTGTTGATGTAAACATTACTGACTGTAACATTAGTATCCAATCTGATGCAGAAAGTCACTGAAGTATTAGAAAAAAAAATTCCTTCCCACAAAGATTACAAAGAAAAGAATCCCCTAGTGTGCTGTTTGAAAATATGAATGGAAATTAGCTTAACAGGAAAGAATAAATTTTAGTAGAACAGAATCTTTAAGATTACATTTTCACACCAGTAACACTAACATCTCAGGTAACCCTCATTTTTAACTGTGCTCTATAGCTACCTGCTATGCTTATGGGACTGAGTGATTCTGAGGTCACCAGCAACCAAACTTCCACTGCTTGTTAGAAAGTTAGAAAGTAACATGGGAAAGATCACTCATTTATCTTGCAGCTCTGCTTTAACAGAAGTGGAACAAGGGGCTCTGCTAGCACATTTAACTATCAGGACCCTTATCAGTTCTGCTTCTTAATAAAACTAATTTTACCTCTGCTTATATATAATCTGAACATCTAAGCACTAATAACAATGTTTAAAATTTGCCAGAAAAGAGGCAGCTAAAAATGGGAGCAGACAGATAAGGTACAGTAAAAAGTAATAATATTCTGTAAAGATTGTATTGGCTTTTAGTTTTGATCATATAACTCAAAAGATAATTGAACAAATTGCATGAAAGATTTGGAGCAAGCAGAAGTTTTTGATCACTGTGTACATTCTGAAACAATTCCCCCTCAAGCTCAGAAGATCCAGGAATCTTCTGAACATTATCAAGAAATACTCCTTCCACATGTAGTGTGGAGTAGGAGTATCTAAAATTATCTTACCCAAGAGAAGCAGGAAAAGGTAGGGAGAAAAGAACAAAACCCTGCACTATTAAGAAGTCTTTTTCTTCTTCTGCATTTAAAGAAGTGTTTTTCTTCTTCCATATTACTTAATGGAATTTTTGTATGGTAGGATGTGATACCCTCTCACACATTCCTTCTCTTACTTCTGCCCTTACACTAACCTGCAGAAGGAAAGAATGAAATACAGGGCCTCCTGTTTGATTTAAAAACACATAGGCAGAAAAAATAAATTCTGGATGTAAGTAAAAGATGATGGCCAGACAAAACAAAAGAGTATTTGAAGTGCTAGATGTCTGAAAAGGAAGTGTCCTGATTCGATCCAGATCACCACTGAGTCCCAGCAGATAAACAGGATTCAACACTGCAGGTGAAGGACCACCTGGAATTCATATAATTTTGGATTTTTGATCACATCATCAAGAAATACACCTACTGATGGTAAAGCACTCTGGACTGCAAAAAGTGTAATATGTGAAAAGCATAAGATTGGCAGCTTTCTTAATACTTTGCACATGGGAAAGACAACCACTATAACTTGTTTTGATCTTGATCTTGCCTACTCCCTCCATCCTTGCTTCTCATTTGCACAAACCCTGTGAGAGGGTAAAACCCTTTGTAAAAAAAGAGTTTTCTTTAGATATTTGCAGCTTTGGAATCATGTTTGGAAAAAATGCAGTCAATCTGTCAAATTTGTTATGCATGAAGGTACAGGCCTCCCACATGAACTTACAGCAGCTACCTAAATGATTCTAGCAGAGAGTAACCATTTCCAATGTGTAAATGCAACACAAATCTCTCCTTTTGGAGAGGTGGGAAAATAAGCTTAAGTTTCTTGAAACATTAAATTGGTAAATGGACATATTCCATGAGATGTCAAACATTCTCCTTTTACTGCGAGTGATTTACACAACTATATATAAAACTGGATGACCAAGCCATAAGCAGTATTTTTAAAAGGCAAGCTCAGACCTCAGTAGGGCTTTCAAGAATAGCACAATATATTTACCATAAAAGCAACTGTTCCAAGATGGTCCTAGTACCTGGATGCTTACTGCACTATTTCAGTGACCTAGAAAGTGTCCAGACAAGTCTGTACAACTATTCTTTCAGTCAAACTCAAAGAAAGGAAGAGGGGGAGAGATGCCTGTATGTGTGATGGAGTCCTTGAAGAATCTGGCTTCCTTTAAAAATAGTGGATTCTTGACTTCCCTAAACTGAAACATGAGGGTTGTGGTGCAATAGCTCAGTTACCAGCTCCTAGATTAGACAGAGGAAGACTAAACACCTTCCATCTCTGAGAGTATTAGATTCTTACTGAATCTAATCTTACTGATTCATATTACTGAACAAAACTAAAAATAGTATTTCACCACTTTTGAATATATTTCAATTTAGTGTCTAACATTACCCTAAACTTGAAGGGTTTGATCTTTGCCCCAGAGTACTGATTTTACATAAATTTATTTACATGAAAATCACTGTGTAAGCTTTCCATGTAGCAGGAACCCTTAATGAGAGCACCTTCTATCTTAGGACAGCCATGGTTTTGTCCACCTTTACCTAAAACAATCAATTTGGAAGCAGTAGCCTTCAAGAGCTTTCATAGAACATGAAACTCCCAAGTACACATCAGGGCTAACTTAGAAAGAGCTTCCAAGGTTGTCCTAGAAAACACTCACAAGAAATGATCAGCCATATAAACCCAATGCTGATGAAATAAGAGTCTTCTCCATGATGGGCCACACAGAACACAGTCACAAAATGGAAGGACAATATATCCAAGATATATTCTCTTACTAGAGTTGCCACATAAATTCTAAAACTTCAGCAGAGTAGTTTAGGTTGGGGTTTTTTGGGTTTGTTTTTTTTTTCCCTGATGGACTCTCAATATATACAATACTGTATATTGCACAGAACTCCCATTTTTCAAGTCACAAAGGTGAACTGTCAAGCAGACCTTACTGGGATTTGGATCTTTTGTTCCAGAAAGTCTGGGATTTCACAGTAATAAATAATAATTGTGTAACCACTGATCCAATTTAGAACAACAAACTCAATGAAGATGCTGTATTCAGCTTTAAAATATATTTTTCCAGTCAACAGAAGTCCAAAGAGTAAAGGAGGGTGTAGATGATTGCTGCCCCATGGTGATCATTATAGTGTTCTTTCAGTTTCAGAGAGCAAGTGTCACATACAGAAATAATGGTTTTAATTTCCAAATTGCTTTATCTTACACAACTATGTACTTCTTATAAAATGAGAAAATAACTATACCTTGGTCAGATATCTCAACAGAGCATTGTCACAAATAACTGCCTGCTACAATTAACCTTTTAGCCATGAAAGCCAAAGAATTCCAGTTCCTTGTGCTATATTGCAATTCAGTGCTTTTTGACTTTTCTTACTTACTACTAATTTCTCTGAACCTAGCTATGTCAAGAGGTCAACAAATACACTGTTCATAATACACCATGACAGTATGAGTGACCCTGTATTATATATTCTTTTTTTTCCTCTTTCGATCATCTCTTTATTTGACTGTATTTCAGTAAATTATCCATGTAGTTTTTATTTTGACAGCTCTCTTTACAGCAGTAAAACAAAATGTGTGCATTGCAAATGGCAAAGATTCAAATTTCAGCTATGTTTATCCAAAATAGCACTGAACTGCTTCTGTACTTATGCTATACTGCCTACAGCCTTACGGAAGGGGAGACAGATGGGATGAATTTAGCAGGGAAACAGCTGTGGCTTGAAGAAGAGACAAGCAAAAGTTTTGCTATCAGGCTTCATTATGTATCAAGGTACCAGTAAAATGTGTATCCGTAAGGCAGCCAAAAAAGTGTTTTTCATTTGACTAGTGATAATTACCTTTTCTCAACAGCTGACAATGTTCTAAGCAGCATTAAACAGGTATAATAATTAAGTAATAAGATAAGACAGGCAGTGCCTTGCTGGGGATTATTGCTTGCCTCGGGTTTGTTGGGAGGCACAAGGCTGAAGGGTGAGTGACTTCAGCCACCCAAGAAATGTAATAATCCCCCAGAAATGCACTGCCTGCAGTGTCTTCTTGCTATTAAAAATGGAAATTTAAAAAGGACAAAATGTTAGACACGTTTCCTGTGGATTTTATTGATGTGGGTTAACATTACAGAAAGTCAATGAAGAAATTCCATTTCTGCCCAGCCTATGAAAGCCCTTTCCCATGTGCATTTTATTCATAAAACTGATTTGTGAGGCACAAGTATTTGCATCATCTAACATGTGTGATAAGGCAAAGCAAATTACAACAGCCTTCATGACAGTAAAAATCAAAGTGCTTTTAAGTCACATGCTTCCAAACATTTATTCTTTGTAATTGTCTGTGCTTGGTGTCACTTTACAACCAAACTTTTTCTAGTTCCAAAACTGTGTAAATAATGTATATGCATATACATACACACACACACACACATTTATATATGTATATAAAAGGTCAGCCTGTCAAGTGTTTGAAGCAGAGGGAAAACCACAAACAAACAAAAACCCACCCAACCCGCTAAAAGTTGTTTATCACTACATGTACATCAAATAGCTAAAACTGAAGCTAAATCCTTGGCAGTGTGGGAAGTACTACTGTAGAACTCAAAGGAATTGTACCATTTTACATAAGCAGAGAAAAGATTATTATCATTTCAGCCATGCCACTGAGACAACCTTTCGAAACTGGAGACTGGAAGAATTTAGCAACCTTGACCTGAAAAAAAAATCAGCATTCTAAGGACTGCTAAGGACCAAGTCCTAAGTAATGAAATATCTTATCTGGGACAAGGATGTATTTCCATATGTATAATTCAAGGTCAAATCTGGCTTTCTGAGACTAAAAAAGACTTAAAAAAAGTAAAAATAAAAATTCTATTCCCCCTTTCTTTCATACACATATGAATTTACCACTCACAGGAAATAGAATAATTTATTACCCCTTTCAATTTCTTTCATATTTTCCATTGTCACTACTTTATTTCAGAACCAAACTGTGAAGTCCTCAGCACACATAATGCTGTCTTGAGTACCATGGAAATGCATATGCTAAGTAGGTCTTGTCAGACTTTCCTTATAGCTACTTTCACAATCTGTATTTCACTACAATTTCTGTGGTATAACACATTTCAGACTGCATTTCCAAAAACCAGCACAGTGCCCATTACCATTAGACTACAACTAGTTAGTACTACCACAAGGCACAATAAGCGCAACTACTTTCAGTATTTAGTTTTGGTGGATGGCAACAGAAACAGTGGAAAAATAAGTCTTTACCTTTATGTGGAACATTAGTTATGGATCTGCTGGCACAAGACACATCAAGGCTAAACATTCGAACATTTAAAAGCAGGTTAGATTTATGTATGGAAAATGAGAGCATCCACAGCTATATCAACTTCTACAGATGCAGGACTGGACCCTGCTGAAGAAGTCAAAACCCTGGTGGTATCATGAAAAAGCAGCCTCCCAAAAACCTTGTAAAAATACACTCGTTATATTAAAATCACAAATTATTAGTTTTGGGTCTCCTCTTAATTATCTTGAAAACAGGAAGATGCATATATTCTACTATGGAGTTTCATGACACACCTGCAAAGCTTCTTACATGTTGTTCATCTGTGTTCATCTTCAGTTCCCCACTATATGGGAATGGAGGGTTTAAAATAGCCTTAGTCTGAAAAGCTCAGTTATACTTGGAGATCAAAAGCAGAAGGAAATCTGGTACTGCTTGAAATAGCTTGACAAATAGGTTAATATATTTTATTGAGAGCTCCTTTAAGACCCAATAGAAAGATCCCAGTTACTGTTAAATATCCCAGCTAGGTATTTGCTGCTGAACAACTGCATAGCATTAGTCTCACAGTGACTATTTGAAAACCTCTTTTATGTTCTGACTATCATAAGGACATCACAGTACAGAAAAATCCATTTTAAAAATGCAGATGCAGCTCCAAGAAATAAATAAAACAAGGTTGGTGTAACAGGAAAGGATTTAAACAATTTAATTTTTCAAATGGTCTCAAACAATCAAAACTTACTCAGTATGTTTCACTTCTGGTGAAACATGGGGAGGGTTACCCTCCAGAGCTTATACTATATTGGAAATGCTACTATTCTGAGTACCTTTATTTTGTAGCTCTGGAAACCTTTTAGCAGATAACTTAAATGACTGTCAGATGCTACTTTGTGTGCTATTTCTTGCCTTTAAACAACTACATTTTTATGAACTCATCAAATGAGAATTTTGATCCAGCCTCCTCACTTTGTATTTCACATTGCTGGGGAATGGGGTGAGGAAGCCTGGTCCATGACCAGAGAGACCCGAGACCAGAGTTTCTGCTGCCAGGCACTGAAGGCAAAGTGCTTCAAAGGAGAAGATACAGTAATGGTTAAAGGGTAATTGTTGGATTAACACAAGAAGGATCATGTATCACCACCAGAAGCAACACCCAACCAGACATAAATTAGTTGCAGATTTGTAGCAAACATAGGAGATTAAAATGAGGTTTCACTGGAAAACCATGGGTACACTTCTCTCCAACAATGCACATCTTTTTCAGCATCACTGTGATGATCTACATGAGGTCAAGCATTTCTAGATCTTGCCATATCAAAGAGAGTCGGGAATGAGCTGTCAGACATCATCTTTTATACACCTTCATTTTAGAGGAGAAAAATCGAGAATTCTTTCTTAATGCTAAATTAACATTTAAATTTGAAAACCAACAATTGTGCTGACAACAGAAAGTAACAAGAACAGCCTGGAACCTTATGTTGTGCTGTTTTATGTCACACATATTTCAGGGCTTTGTGCATTCCCAGTAGATGAGAACACAAGCTTATAGTATTAGTGAGTTGAAGGCTTTGACTCCCAGAAGTTGATGGCATGAATAAAAACTACCCCTGTGTCTGTTTTGGAGAATATAGAGTACATCAAAGCAGAAGAACAGAAGATATTGTCAGGAGTGGGCAATTACCAGATGTTTAGCAGAGGGGGTGCTAGTCAGAGTGCTGATTGCTGTTCAACACAGAAACAAGAAAGCAAACCTGGCTATTTTCTACCTAGCTTTTCTCTGAGGCATCAACTGCCCCCCATGTATCCCTTTCCCAGATTTCTAAAACACAAATTGTGGTGGCCAGCTGCTTTAATGTGCAAAGTGAACACAGACACTGTTGTTCTCCCCTCTACACCTTCTTCCCCACACTGACTACAATGCTAAGGAATCAGACCAGATGCAACATTAAGTAATTCTTAAAGAAGGTAATTCAAATAACTATCAGCCCATTAACATTAGCTTAAATTCATAAAAAAAACTACAACAAATTTTGAAGGAAAAAGAACATATAAGGACATGAGGGTAAATGGAAAACAACAGAAACAGAAACACGAGTTTGACCAAGCAGATTCTGTCATGTAAATCCTAAATCCTTTGACAGCTGTTTTTTTGATAAAGGAAATGCAATAAATCTCACCTACATTACTTTCAGCAAGACATAAATATCATGCCCCATCAGCAATAGTTAACTAAGCTGTTGTTGTTAACTGACTCAAGTAAAAAGCACAGTGTACAGGAACAATTGAAGTTGAGGAAGAAATATACATGAATTTCTTCAAGTTTAAACAGATTTTTGCATATTTTGAATTATGACTCAGCACAAAAAGTGGGAGTGGGCTGATAAATTTATGAGATGTCATCAGCTTAGCGAAGGTCTGGGATACTGTACAGAAAGAAACAGATGACTCAGAAGACTGCAACAGCACAAACAGGATAAAATTTGTATTACAAAGTCTTACATGAGAAACTTTCTGTTCATATCAAAAGTCTCTGCTAACAACTTGAATTTACTTGGGAAGAAGAGGTCCTGGCTGCACTTCTTGGATAGAGAAGGATTATCAGCTGCCAATATTATTCAGCTGTCAAAAAAGGCAAACGTGATTGTAGGATCCATCAGTCAAGGAATTTCCAGTAAATACATTAATTCCACCATCTGAGATATTCAAATGCCCTCATCCAACACCCTGTAGGTAGTTCTGATTGCCCATATTCAAAAAAGATCAACAATCAGTAAAGTGATGATGGTGGAGAGCTTATTGCAAAAAGAACAAAGAGGAAGACTTCACTTATAATCAGAAGTAGGCTGAATAGATACAACCATTGTCTATAATTATCTGCATTATCAGTGCAGAGAAAATAAAAGCAGAACAAAGGACATACAAGCCGAACACTTATATATTCAGACCAAAAATAAGAAAGATTCCAATCAGAAGACCAATTGCCCTGGATACAGTTGTCCAAGTTTGGGAAGCAAGGACTAATAGCTTTTACAAAGGAGCACCATTCATTCTTTAAAAAATGTATATATTAAAACTATATAAGTATGTGTGTTTTATATACATAGCAATAGCTGCAGCAGAGGAATACAACACTCTGACCTAGAATATATCTTACAAACCTTACTAAATTCCCTAAACATCTGTCTGAAAAGTCAATCCCTTCCCTCTGATTGTAATTTGCTTCTCCAGAAAGCTAACAACTTACTTGAATGCTATTCTGTAGCATTTTCTGAAGACCCTCTTGGTTTACATTTTCAGGTTTTTTACCAGCTGTTTTTTCTTTACATGTGTACTGTTCATATAATAATATATTTATGGGAAAAAAAAAAATCTTTAAAAACGGTATTTGAGACCTCATATAGTCTTCCATAAATGATTGCCTATTTTTTATGTATAAAAGCATAAATAACATGCATTTATATACACGCTATATCTAGACACCTATTTAAAGTGGGTGGGGGAAATGGACAAACATATCCACTATATATATATACATATATATATATATATGTATGTATGTATGTATAAGCAAATAGTGAATAGAAGAGGAAGAGGGAGGGAGAGATTTTTAACATCCAGTTTCTATTCCAGACCATGTGAGCTGTGTACATCTATACACAGCACCTGTTGATTATTTCCTGATAGTATATCTCTGGATTATGCACTTCTTCACCTCAAATGTGAGTGTAATAAGTAGACTCATTTAATTAAAAACCAAGCAATAGTGATAACCCCAACTTCTGGAAAGAGCTGAGAGTTTTATCTGGCTGCACAGCAATGCTGGACATAAGGACAACAAAGCTCTTTCCAAGCTTCCTGCAGGAAAGGCTATTCAAACAAGTCTGTCTGCAACTGTTACAGCAATCCCTTTACACCAAAACTGGGTATGTGGGTGTGAATACTCATGCTCAGGAAAAAGGGGAGGATATTGCTCTTTAAACACTGAGGCAACTTTGATATCGAAGATGTTATGGACACAACATACGTTAATCTTCATTTTCAGTATATGAATTAATGTATTTTAAACAAAAAAATTACAATAAAATAAATTTTTGTTCCATTCTGTTTTGGTCTAGTAAAAAGGTAGTAACAATTGTCTTGCTGTTACTTAAAAAATTACTAGCCTGTCAGTAAAATAAGGAAGGAAACATTTTCAACAAAGAACAAACTGGAAAAAAAAAAGGCCTTTTAGAAAATGATCAAAACCAAGTTCTTCCATCCATCACTATTTCTTGAAAACATAAATAAAATGTACAAGAGTGCTAGGCAGAAAATACAAAATTTTTAAATGCAACTTGATTGCTCCAGTTACCAAGAAATAAATTTAATCAATTGTTCTACTGCAGATTTCCCAAAGAAGTAAGAAAAAACCCAAACTATTCAGAAGTGTAATAGTGACAGGAAGCCAGCTATTGTTATTTTACATATGTCACCTGAAACTGCTGGTATTTTCTCAATATTCGTGTCTCAGTTCTCATACATCATGTTCTCTCATGCATACATATACTCTCATACACCACCATTTAATAATAACAACAGAAAATATTTTTAATGCTGGGATAAGCCTTTGAAAATTATTGTCCAACTGAACATCCCAGTTTCCCTCTAACGCCTTGACCGGTCCATTTAAGAATCCATTTTAGCTACTCTTTCAGATAAGCTTATCCATAATAACCATAGATTTCCCTACAGGTAGAAAACAAATATAATTTGTCCCATGTGCTATACAGACATTTCTGCACAGTTGCTGCACTACAGTGGGATGTCTGAAGAGGAAGACACCCCAGGTATTGGCTGCAGATACATCTCAGCAACATGGCACGGAGTTGCGATTTGACACATAAAGTCTTTATAAATCCGATGTCTATGAAGTCAAACAAATCTCCTGCTTATTTATAGTAACAGGCAAGAGCAGATCCTTGCCGTCTTGTTACACAGATGGTTGTAACATTTTTATAGTTAACTTACAACGACTGATGCCTGAGGAATAGACACACATCTGCCCCCAACTGCCAGTCCTGTAGGCTCTTCTTTTTAACTTCAGCTACCAAAAATACAGTTGAAATACATAACACCATCACCCCTAAGAAGCTCCCACAATGAGAAGCCCCAAACAACTTTGCATTAACATTTGCACTGACAAACTGTAAATGTTATACAGACTGGACACACAGCAAAATTAACAGTAATACCAACTTATCACCAAAACTGAAGTTTTAGAGAAAATTCATAGCCTGGGATCCCATACAGGGAGCTTAATTTGGAAAAAAAATAAATCATTAGAACCTCCTAAATTAGTGTTTTATTAAAAAGAGTTCAAAAGAGCCTTGTACTTCATACAAACTACTGTCCATATGCTCTTTTTTGGCTTCTTGATAAAAAGTGAAGGCATGGTTATCTCATCTTGAAAAAAGGAAAGTAATTGCCTAGGCTTTTCTTCTCCTACTTGACACTACTTTGTATTTGCAGTATTTCCACACAACATCTGGGTCTTTAACAGGAAATGTACAGAGAAAATGCTAGCTGCATGAAATTAAATTCTTCCCATTTTAGGCACTGGCTGTCCACATAAGAAATTATATAAATAGATGACTTACAATCAAATGTTCGCTTTATAATAAGAAGAACAGATGCAGAAAAGCAAAGCTGTAATTGAAGCTTGGATCTACAGGAGTTGTCAGTGAAAGCTTAAACAGCCTGATGAGATCCTGACCTGTGGCAGCTTGGGCAAATATTACTTATTCATAAACATGTTCTATCAATAACAGGTCTAGGTAGATTCTTGCCTTTTTTTCTTGCTCCCCAAACCAGTATAGAGCTTCTGAGAAAGTAGATCTGCATTTACAGAACTGTCCAGCTCCAGAGGTAAAAAAGCATGCCTTTGAAATCAGTTTGCAAACAGATAAATGAGAGAATAAGCCAAAATTATGTGTTCATTTACCTAATTAATTTGGTTTTGGATTTTCCTTCCTGTGGAGTCTATATATTTTCTGCAAAGTGGAGTGCAGAAGAAAAAAAAAAGGTAGTTTAACCTTTTATTTTTGCTACATATTAATCTTATGCTTGGCCAGTTTTCTGTCTTTACAGCTGCCTTATAGGAAATTCTGTATTACATGCTACTTGCTGATTTCTACTATGAACACATATGCAGAGAAGGGGAATTTGAAGAATTTAATAAATACAATTTGCTGAGATTGAAAAACTTATACCCATGTGCTCTTTGCCATGTAACAAACAGAAATTTATTTCTCCAAGAGGTAATGTACTTAGCTAAACAAATCACTGTCTGTAAGATGAGAAGCACATATTTACCAAAAAATATCAAAGAGCAGCCTAATGTAAAAAAAAAATAATCATACATGTATCTCAAAGATCCACAGGTTTACTAGATTAACAGCATTAAATGAACATCTCTTCATGACTTGAAGAGACATGACTTGAAAAGTGACTCTTCACTGCAATCTTAATGTGTCTCCCTAGTCCTGCAAACCATGCATGTTTCAATTCAATTTGCCCCAATAACGTGTCAACTGTATCATTTGGATCTGCCTCTTTTAATGCCATATACATTTCACTGAGCACAAACAACTGAAAGAGATGAATATCTGCATTAAATTGAGAAAGCTGAGTAAAAATAATCTTTAATTTTTGCAATAAAATACTCTCTAAAACTTGCTTATATCATTTTGGTCTATATTCACTTGCAACACATATTCAAAGAGAGAGCTAGGAATGTCAGAGAAAGTGCTATTGTGTTTATCTTCAGTAAAGCATTTACCACAATTAGTCAAACATTGTTGTTTCAAAAGAAATTCCAATTGATCAAATAGATCTTACTCCTTCTACTAAAAAAGTTAAATCAGGGTCTGTCACAGTCTCCTAGAACACAGGTAGTGACAAAGATTTCTTAAACAAATACCACAGTTCCTTATTACTAAATGTAACTTTCAGGTCCCAAATTAAGTCAATGACATTAAATTTTTTTTTTTTTTAAATTTAATTTAAATTTTAAATTTTTAAAAAAAAAATAAAATATATATTTTCCAAAGAGAGACAGAATAGCAACAGCTGGAAAATTAGTCCCTTTGCTGGAGTGTGCCACAAAAAGACCCGTGCCATTTGTAGTTTCATGGAAAGGGGAAACCTACTGTGTTAAGAAGTTATCATCCTTATTATTTTGCTGTGATTATTAATACCTAAGTGTTGGATAAAAGTCTGAGGTAAAACACATTGTTATTTGCTCTTATCCCTTTACAAAATTGTCAGATCTGTATTTTCAAAATCAGAAGAGAAAAATAACTGGGTTTATTTTATGCAAGTCCTTAAACATAAATACAAGGAATGAGGAGATCTATTTGTTGTAGAAGTTACATTTTCTGTGTTCCTTCACCTAGATCTGAATACTTATAACCAATTTATAGCATTTGGGAACCAATACTAAAAAGTTATTATAGTTTTCACATTGAAATTAAACCTGGATTACACTCAATTTTTAAAGCAGTTTATTAGTCTTGTCACTTATTACCTAGATCTTAAATTAACTTAACTCAAGATGATAATTAAAATATTTTAAGAGCTCCCTCTTAAAATCCCAGTAAAGTATACTTTTCATGATTCAAATACCTGATACACTCTGCTATATTTACATATTCTAAAATACTAAATAAGGCAAATGCTTTCACTGTCATGTTTTCCGTCTTTGTTGTCTGCAAAACAGCAGCAGAATGTAAGGCACTGCCTGCAGCAGGATCACTCTGCTTTCAAACTGCTTTTTTGTTCTGGATTAATGCTTTCAAATCTTTTCTAGTGTATAATCACTGCTGCTGCAGCAGAGAATGAGCAACACATTCCAGTAGATCTATTTGGTTCTGACAGAGGAAAGGTTGAACAAAATGAACTTGCAAAGCAGTCTTAAATTCACATCAGTATTTCTACAGGACAACAGCTAAGGGAGAAAAAAATAATTCGTTTTTTTCCCCTCTGAACATAACCCTGAGTTCTCAGTGGATGTCCCCCATATGCTAAGAATCCACCACAAGTAAAGAAACCAAACAGGGAACTGAAAGGAATGGAAAGATGATGTGGTCACATAGATTAGGGATGCAGTCATAGTATTTTGAATTTCTTTGTTCTGTGAGCTATAAAAGAGGATGACAATTCTGGTTTACAGAAGACCAGGATGAAGGACAGAGAGAAATCTTAAAAGGAAGAGGGAAGTAGGGGGTCAGGAAGACTATAAAGAACGCATGTAGAGAAACAAGCTGATAGGGACAGAGAACGGAGAGATGGCAGCAAAAAATAAAATAAAATCAATACTTGGAAAAAAATGAGCACACAAGACCACTGACTGCTTCAACACATGTGAGATCTGTTCTGATTAGGTAGCCAGTGGTCAAAAAAAGCAAAGAGAAATTTGCCCAGCCAGGATCATGTACTCCAAATGAAGTTAACCTATGTTTTCCCTTTCACTACTGACAAGAGGCAGCCTGGCTATGGGGTTTGCAGAGCTGCCTCTCGGCCCCCCTCTCTACTTTATTCCCTGCTTCCCCAACTGTACCTAAGGTCTTTCCAGTGCCTGTTACACTGAATTATGGAGTGGAAAATGGAACAAGAGTACAGATGAACTTTTAAGTACCAAAAAGAAAAGTCTTGCTGTAGCTGCTCCCAACTTTTCTGGAGGATATCACTGCTTCTCTGAAAAAGCTAGTGGTGCCTGCAAGCTGTTAATAGTTCTCTGGTTACTAGGATCTTCAGCAAGATTTGTCTGTTTATATAATTTTATACAAGATGAATATTACTGAGAAAGGTAAGGTGGTAAAACCAAAAACCACACCTATTACATGGCATAATAGAATCCACATCTGTACTCCACATCCCTATTACTGAATTACCGCCTCACTCCTTTCCCTCCTGTCCCCCCCACAAATCCCCCCTCTTTTTTTTTTTTTTTTTATATGGTAAAACAATTCATCCAAGTTAGAGCAGAGAACAGCCGAAGCAGCCCACACACATATGTACTAGGCTTGAATTCTTTGGAAGACTATGTTGTTCAAGCTTTCCTTTTATTTATCCAAAATGGCACAAGCAAAAGATGTTATAAAAAAAACTTGACAGAATGCTTGGGAGGTGTGGGGGGGAACTGGGTACAGGGGGGACAAGGCGGTCATTTTCATTAGTATCCTATTTTCAAACAACCTAGTGTCATTTTTATGTTTACACAACACAACAGTAGAGCATTCCACATACTGACAGATTAACAGGACCTCCTACCTTGCCTTCATCCTCTCATGCATTCTCCCATGCTGGATGCACTGTTGGGCCAATTCATCATTCCGTTTCTGCATCTTCTCCAATCTGCCATGAAGATACTCTTTTTCCTGACTAAGCTGGTTGACTTCAGATCTACAGAAGTAAAACACAGTGATGATGGATGTTGTCAGATTGCATCCTGCAGCGTGCCATCAATATGTGGCTTCAGCATTTATAAAATTTCATACATGTATATGTAATGCATAAACAAGCTATTACTAGAACTTACAGAAACAAACCATTTTCAAATCATCTTAAAACAAAAAAAACATGATGCTGAAGGGTGTCTGGTAAATATGCCAATGGCAAACACTCAGTCATAGGTTGGTTATGCTAATTTCAGCCTCATTTAAAAAGGCATGTCATTTGGTGTTATGTGTTAATGTTACAGAAATCAATAAATGTAAATTCACATTTGTTAAGCAAGAATTTGGCCAGCATTTTGAAAACACATTTCAAGTTCTTTATTAGTAAAAGCTAACATTAATTTAAAAAATGGCTACTGAAAACTTGTTGAACATTGACTGCACAGTACAGGTTGAACTCCCAATAGCGCTACCGTTTGAGAAACTTTATTAACCTAACAGGCTCAAAATACCATTACACAGATTAAAAAAACCCCACAAACATTAAGAGGAAAATTAATAAAACCTTTAAGAAACAAGGGACAAATCATAAAGGCACAACCTAATCTACATAAAACTCCACACAGCCTTTAAGAGAATGAGTAACTTGTAGCAATTCTTATTCTTCACGGGTAAGCAGAGACACCAGATCCATGAATGACCTGGGACTGCTACTTGCTACATCTCTAACCATCAGCCCATGGAGAAACAGGCATGAGCTGTTTCTTAATATCAGGAAAAGCTCTCAGATTAAATTGTGATAAAATATACATTATGCACTTGTACAGTTTAACTCTTTGGAAAAGGTTAATGAGAATATGTCAGAATCTGCTATACCATCAGAAAGTAAGACTCAAAAGCAAGCAAATTTGTTTTATGGCATCTGCCACTCCAGATCTTGAGGTTAAAATGCTTCAGAGATATCTTTAAATCATAAACTTAAATATGCTGCAGTTACAGTGGAAAGATACTTTACCTTCCTGGCTGCTACAGAATGCAACAGCAACTGACATTCTGAAAAATACAACAAAGTGCAGGGGGGGAAGGAATACTCCTCCTTGAAAAACATGTTGTTACCCTGACAAGTCAAATCTAGAAATGACAACATAATCTTTACATGTTTAAATAGAGAACAATACATGATATCATCTGTGAATCTAAAAGAACCCAGTAAGGGAAACTTTGGAAAAAGACTGTGTGTAATTGAATTCAGATAGGGAGTTACAGCTCCATTAAGGAACATGACTGACAAATACATCAGAACTCTGCTGATGTATTTGTACATAAAACTTAAATACATGAGAGTTTCCTGGATGGGTATGTAACAGTGGGCAGAATGTAACAGGAAGGTAACTGAAGCTGAATTTTTACACTGACTTTTTACAGAAATACTAGTAACTTAAATGTCAGCATTAACAAAGCATTGTCACTTGGACCAACTGTTATCACATGGCATGAATACATCTGTACTTGACACTGATACTGTAAGAAAGAAAATCAGTGGATAAAAGCAAAGGGTCACTGCTGAGCAGCTCAACAGAGACCTCAACTCTCAAAGCCCAATCCAGTGGGGTAACTCAAGACTGCCTTCTTTTTTGCCAGCAAAATGCAACTGCATTTGCCATGAGGGAATACTGTAAATGATTGTGTTTGTAGGGTTTCCCAACTGGGCAATCTTGCTTCTTTTTCTGTATTTATATGGAGCTGTCTCATTTACAGAAACAGCAGAAGCAAGTTCCAAGGTGGTAAAATACTCAAAATTTTAAAGGGACAGTCTTACCTCCAACAAATTTGAAGGTGCCCAAAATCTTTCTGGAAAGATCAAGGGATTCAAATCAATCAAAAATCAAAATGCTACTAAAACTTACAAGTAATGAAATAAACATAAAATTAATTCCAGTCAAAATATTATTTACACAATGCCCGTTTCAAGTACACATCTTGGAGTCTGACCACATGAATTCAAGTATTTCATTACATTGCAACTTTGGAGTCCAGCACATATATAGGGCAGAATGCCTACTAAGGTCAATGTTAAAAGGTTGACACATCTGTGTTAAAGAGAGAGCACTGATTCCAATATGAGAGTGCTCACCAAGAGTCTTCATTATCACCTGACAAAGTGCACCTGTAATTACACTTCTGCAGACTTGGGCTGGCCCCACAAGTCATACAGTCATGTTAATGCATCTGTGTGTCCTGCTGAGACCTGACAGATTCAAAAGACCTGTATGAAATCAGTATTAGTTCAAAACTGCACAGAGCAAAGCTACAGCACGGGAATATATAAAGTGTGTGCTTAAAAGTAGATGGGTAACAGATTTTGCCAAATCTCATTTCTTTGTCACTATATTGCAAATATTTGATAATGAATGATTGGAGGATAGGGACAACAAAAACAACAAAAAACCCCAAGCCTCTATATTTCTGGGTCCATTCAATTACCAAGAAAGCCTCAATTCCTATTTAAAACCAGATTCATCTACCATGCTTGCTGGAAAAGCCTTGGAAAAAAACCCACCAGTTGCTCAAAAAAATTCAAATACTGGAGGCAAACAACCAACAAATGTTAAATAGTCACAATTCAAAGTCAGTCTCAGGGTATTTTAGGACGAGCTGATATATTTTTGAACACTGAGGTGGCAATGCTACCTTTACTCCCCAACTACCTTTTTTGCACTGCATGGCTTTTTAAGCATTGCCTTTTCTTTCTCCAAGTAAACCAACTGTTTACTTGTACAGCAATTAAAGACATGCTTTGAAATACTTTCTGCTGACACAGTACTGTTGCATATAATTTTAATGGCCAACCCTTCAGACAGGCTGTTTCACATCTTCGTACTGCTCCCTTCACCAGACATTTCACTCCTGGTATTGAGTGCAATGACTGCAGTCAACCAAACATGCAGAAAAATAGTTCAGCCGGGTGCGAGTTCTTTACTTCAATTAAACTCACACAGTTGGATGCCTACTGTTGCCAAACCAGTAATATAATTTATACATTATAGTCCAAACAGTAAAACTACACTAAAAGTCATTTAACAATATTTATAACATCATAAAATACAGTGTTAAAATATATGAACTGCAATATGTACCAAAATTATAAAATTTGTTTCTCATCATCAGTGATTAAAACCAGGATCATTGCTCTAGCTTCAATACTCACAACCCTGGTGACAGATTAGAATTCAAATCTTAATGATCAATTTACAATTAACAAGATAGAAGTGAAACAAATTAAACCAACCATTATATATAACGAGACCCAATGGACTCCCATTGTTCCCCTTAATTACAAAACGCAAATCACAAATTCACAGTGGGTAGTGTTAAGCATTAATCTACAACCTAGAAACTCAGACAGTGACAATCAGAGGAAAAAAAAAAAAAAGGAACAAAATAACAGAAGAAATCAACAAAGGACTATGTATTTAAACATGCCTATGAATACAAAAACCTTCACAGACACATCTTCTTTCTGCACAGCTTGAGGGGTTTATAATTTGCCTGACATTGTTTTTCTGAAGCTTTTCTAATCCTATGTAGGGGCTAGCTTACAAAAATGGTCCCAGTTTACAAAAAAACATTCAATTTAGATTTCTCAGAAAATCTGTATTAAATAATAATAAAAATATATGCAATTAAGAGGCATCCCAATGAAACTGTTCACATGTGCAGTTGCCACAGAAAAATCTGAAATGCCTCTTATTAAAAATGAGCCCTTTGCTTCCTATAAAACCCCAAAAATGTTAAATAAACTTACTCTTGTATCTGTTATTAGAGAAGATTGAGTGTTTTACCATTTAAATAAAGGCATTGTTAGTATACAGTTAGTTTTTAACCCCCTGGAAAATACGACAAAGATTCTAAAAGTATAGCAAGAAAACACACATCCAGGTCCAAAATTCAGTTTGGTAAGGTCAAAAGCATGGAAAAAAACATGGAGAAGATATTTTTCATGCAAATAGCTCATACTGCTGCTGATCTGTTTTAATTAATGTAAATGAGAACTAAGTTAGAAAATTTTCCAGGACTGAGTACTTTTTTTTTTGTTGGTTTTTTTATTCAGAAGAAAAAGCTACAGCATTCTGTCCCAAAATTGTGGTTTTACCAGTGACAATGAGCATGAAGATTGCCTTTTGGGGGGGGATGCTACTGAAAGACAGACTCAAGCAATTAAAATACTGCTGAAGTAATTTTTTGTATCTTATCTTGTTCACATAACTTTTTGAAACCATGTATTAATTCACCATTTTCCACCATCTCCAGTTCTACCTTTCTGCTTTCATTTTCTCATAATTTCTTTATCCCTACCTATTTCTCCATTCTTGTTAGTGACTGCAGCAGCTCCCACTCATAGGGAGGCAAGCTAAAGGTATTTTAGGGCCACTTCTGAGAACTGCTTTCATACATTCTTCCATACTCTTGTGCAAAACAAACCACTTTCTGGAGATCCAAGAGGGCTCCTTTTCCCTTTTTCAGGTTCTTGACATAGTCAGCTAATGCTGCTAGGTGGAGAAACACTTGGCAATCTCTGGTATTTATTTTCAGAGAATAATGTGTTTTCACAGTATGTTTTCTGTCTTTCCTTCATCCTTTTACAGTTACTAGTCTGTGACTGTGAGCTCTAGCAACAAAGTCTGTGTGCATTTTTATTGCTGGAATAATAACGCAATTCAAATCTATTTAGATTTTGTATTACTTCAGCAGAGGAGCTCCAATTTTTTTCAGCAGAAAACTTGTTTCCTCCTCTCTCAAGCACCCATCACAATATTCATAAGGAAAGATCTCCTACATTTCCCCAAATTTCTCATTTCTTCCCCAAACATTCTGGATGCGATTCATCTCTCAACTTAACAGCTAGTCAACACTTTATATTCAGTGGAAAGTAGGATGGGCAGTGGAGGCAATACCTGTAGGAAGAATCATATATATTTTTACATATACACACACATATATATATATGTCTGTCATCATACTTGTATCATTCCACTTTGACTATTCCTGGAAACTGATAGTAGGATAAATGAACTCTCTCCCCAAGCAAGTGTTGCCCCTGCTAACTTACCTTAACAGGATGATTAAATCCGCCCAGCAAACGAATCCTCTCTTGAAAACCAATTTTATCTTTTCTGAGCATTTTCCTTACTTCACATAAGCCATGTGAGATGATCCTCTCTTTAATTATCAAATGCACTTTGCATGAAATTTACAGAAGTTGCAGAATGATAACTCACCACTTGAGTTCCTGTTTTCTACTCTAAACATGACCTCTGCAGAAAGTTTTGACAGGGACTATTTTCACACTTAAAAATGTAAAATCTAATTATTTATTGGTATAGGATTACATAACTAACTTTTAAAAAAAAGATAATCCTGTCCTATAGAACTTTTAAATAGTTATCTTTACACCCCTATATATTTAAACTGCTTACTGTTCCAGATTTTATTCTATTCCTGATTTTTTAATAGATTTGTATTTAGACCTGCTATTGATTTTAAGAAGAGCACCACATAACAAGAGCTGGCAGAATCAGAGTCTCAATGACAAGCAATTTTTACAACAGTTATTTCAGAGATAATTATTCAGTGTGCAATATTGTGAATGGATCTTAAATAAATAAACCAGACTACAGTTCTGAGAACTTTAAATATTCCATATTTTTCAAATAATTTCAGATAAACTTGAATTGTAGCTTTGTTAACAATTTTTCACTCTTCCCTATTAAAACTATGAACATCAGGAAGAAAATAGTATGCAAGTTTTCCATTGGAATTGTTTAAGAAATTTGAAGAAATAGCCAGAAACAAACTGAAAAGCAGAAAATTGGAATGAGTGTGGATAAAAATCAATCCATGTTTCTTAAGTGGCATATCTTAAATTGAGATGATAATACCTAGGACAAGATGCAAACACCAAAATAAAAATACAAAATAAGGAAGCATCTCTACCAGTAAAGGGGACAGGACAAGAAAAATACACTAACCTGCGTTTTTCTGACATTTGTTCCAGCTTCCTTGCCAACATGCAACATTCTTCCTTTAATTTTGCTGTGAATGTATTCTGGGAAGTCAGCAATGAATCCAGTTCCTTTACTAGAAATTATAAAATTATAAAACTACTATACTATAAATTCATAAATAATTTAGAAATACATATATATATATATTCTTAATTTATTTCTTGGATATTTCTGGTATGGTTCTGGTATGTTTTTTAAACTTTGGGCACTTGGACATGGATTTATGACATTATTATTCACTAAATGAAGGCTCTGTGTCAGCACAAGCTAATCTAAAGCATTAAAGTGATGTTGCCACTGAGACAGGTCTTGTATGAGAAGAATCACCATAAAGACTCCGTATCAAATCTGGTGGGTTTGCTTTTTAGCCTGAAGCTCATCTACATTTCTGGTAAAGATAAGATTTCCAAGCCAAGACTTAGCTGCCTTTTGCTTCTCAACTGGTATAGAGGATACACTGGCAACCCAAATACTCATGCTGTATACTCATTTTATTCTCTCCCTAAAAAGGCAGTTCTTTTATGTACTGGGACTTCTGATTAAAATTAATGTGCTTTTCTTCTCTTTAGTGATAAGACATGGACTTATTGTCCAGTGAAAGTTGCAGAGGAATCATTTTATAAATTAATTTTCAGCAATTATCAGTTTGGGTTGTACTAAAACTTGTGACCCAGAAATTAAGCATCTTTATTCTTTAAAAAAGAAAGATACTGCAAAAACATATTTCCTGATTTCTGCTTTTCAAATCAGAGAAAGGCCACTGTTACCCAAATTCCTTGTATATGTGTAGGGTCATAATACACAGGGGTTTCTTTATATCCATAACGAATGGATATAATTTTCAACTCCTCCTAATCCTACTAGAGATATATAAAAACAAACTCAGCCTTAATGATGTTTCATTTTTGTATGCTGGGACAATTTATGCACCAGGAGAGTAAATTACGTATCTCTTGTGCAAAATTACACTTGGTCATAGGCAGATGTGCTGGCTAGAGCAGAGAAAAATGGTTCTGAGAGCTTCTTTTCTTTTCCTACTGTGTAGATAGCAGCCATAATGCAGCTTTTTGCATTCCCCGAACACACAAAAACGTCCTTTAATACTGTGATAATGCTGCAAAAAAGGCAGAAAAATCAGATGACAGATGTAAATGTGCCTGCTGCCTCAGGTATTATCTGACAATGTTTAGGATTAATACAGGCTATATCATTTTTCTAAAGATATTGCAGGACTCATGGGTAAAAAAAGTATTTTATTAAACCACTGAATATACTGTGTTCTGTAAGAGCTGAAGCTCCTCCTCCTTTTCATGCTCAGAGATTTCCTCTCTAAAAATTAATTTTTTTGTTTATAATATGCACCTTTAGTACTGTTGTTGGCACAGTACTTCACAATAACAAAAAGCTTTTATTGTTTGTTTGGAACCATTTTACTTCCAGAACAAAGGTTAGAAGTTATTGATCAGCTAAGTCAATGCAATGAAGTCTCCTATTAAGAGAACCTGAAGTATGCAAGGAATTAAACATCTTTCTTCTAGACTGAGGGAGTGTGGGGAGGCACATGCTAATGCTAAAAATGTTTGAGGCTGCAAAGATTAAATAAAGGAACATATCAATTTGGAGCCAGTGAATTACATCCAGCTGCGACAGTGAATTAAGAACCGATTAATGGCTAAAGCTTTTCTCCAGTTTGGATGCCGAAGCAAACTCATTAAGCTTTTAGAGTAGCTATAATGTGTGTACTGTGGGAACTGTTCAATGCTATTCAGGAGACTTTAACTGTAAGCTCAGAGCATTTCCCGCAGAGCTTCTGATGCTATTTTCTTTATATAACATGTGTGCCTGAAAATCCAGCCAAAAACAAGCCCTTTGTTTTTCTACTTTGTTGTGGTCTCTCTCAGCTTTACGTTTCTTGAACACAGGTAAATAAACTCATAATCCAGATGGTGCAACAGATGTGAGAGCAGCACTCTGAAATCAACAGACAGTGGGCAATACTTTCCATTTTCTCTTTTAAACGCTAACTAATATGTAATTCGGAATCTCCGGTGTAGTTAGCATCTGCTCCCTTCGGCCAGCCAAAGGTTACAGGTGTTCCTGATGTCATTTCACAGTAAGGCGTGGGCCTGGCTTGTGAGTGAGTGCCCAGGCTCTAATCTTTCCCTACCACCTACCAGTTTTCTCATGCTGGGCCTCCATTTGCTGCATCTTCTGTGTCAGCTCCTGCTCTCTTTGCTGGGCCTGAAGGGCTTGGGCCTTTGCTTTATTGCTAATGCTTTGCTGAATGCTCTGTTTCTTCATCCTATAAAATTATTTAAAAAAATTAAAAAAGGAAATAAAGAAACATTAAAAACATATACTGAAGATGATAAATTAAAAATAGATAATTTCATTGATAATAATAAAAAAAAAAAAGAACTGTACAGGCTTTTCACATTAAACATCCCCCTTCCACTTCAGGTTATACAAACTGACCTTTCTCTTACAATGTCAAACACTCTCCAGTGACTAGCAGAAAACAGATAAAAAATATGACCCATTTCCTGAGCAAAAATTAGCCTTCCAGAAAAAAGAAAACAAGATATTATTTTAAAACATTTTAAACATGACTTCTTCTTCATAAGGGCATTCCTCAATATCCATTTTGCATTTAACAGATTATTTACATTTTCTTTTAAATGCTACATCTTTAAGATCGAGATGAAGCTTAGGGACCTGACCCCGAGATGGACTGGTTCCCAGTGAACCAGCAGGAGACAAGTCAATGGGAGTGATTGCCACAGTGCCCATAATACAGCTACTCTGAAAGCTTAATGAGTTTTCTTAAGCAACCAAACAAGTTTTAACTATTAATTTATGTAAATAGGAGATGAATGCATCCATTACAATAGAGAAGGTTTCAGTACAACAGAGGCCCAGCCCCTTGGGGTTCTGCTCACCAGGGGGTTGTACAGGAAGGTCTAAAGCTCCACACTATTATTGAAGTACACAGGCAAGAGAGCAATTTACTTGACCAGATATGCAAGATGGGGCAATCTACTCCTGAGGCAAAACAAATGCTAGACTACCACACTCCATTGAAGCATTTTATTTAATGCAAGCCAAGCAAAAACAGCATGGAAAAATAAAACCCCAAAAAGATTGATGCATAAAAATTAGAAAAGGTTCTGAACTGCAAATTCATATCTAGGCTTTTCCAAAGGTTACAAATATTTACCTGGTTTACAACAGGATCCAGATTCAAAATTTCCATGTACTGATTTCTATATTTAAAATTACATGTACACCCTTTTCTACAGAAACTACTTGTAATAGCTTGGGATAAGTTTCAATAAAGCCTTATAAGTGAACACTTTTTTTTCTTTTTTTTTTTCTTTTTTTTTTTTTTTTTTTTCCTTTTCTTTTTTTTTCCTATGGAAAATACCTATTTCAAGGGAGTATAAAACAGAACACAGGCATAGATCATGTAAGGATAAAGCCACATCTCATGTGGCTGCTGCACTTAACCTTTGGATTGGTGCCTAATAACCCATCCGAGATATTGCAATATCTCAGCATGACACACACAATGTTAAATCTTCTCTCTCAAATTTACCCCAAAGCAATACAAATGGTGGGTCACATTACACTAATTCCTGGTCCTGATGTTGCAAGCCCTACCTTAGGCAAAACTCCCTTTGAAATCTCAGGCAGTTTTTCTGAGGTAAGACTGAGAATGATTTGACACAGAGAACACATTTAGATAGCAAGAATATTATAGCGTTAAGAAAACAAAGCCCATTTTTCAAGGAAATTTCATGCACTTTATCATTCCATTGTCAGAATTACTTCATAACCATATTGGGGCTACCCTAAGGACAGATACTTGCCTAGAGTTTAAGTTCCAAATATGGAAAGCATTACCATGAAAAATCTTTCCATTTTTGCTGGGAAACATTCTAGTTAAACCCCTTCACTGCTTCCAAACATCTTTTACCTTCAGACAGTGGTCATAAGCACTGGATTGCTTCAAAAATGCACCAGCACATTCCCTCAGACACTTTCAGCTAAAGGCAGTGGCAGTAGCACAGTATTTTATTTAACAGTGTCTTGTGAGATGGTTGTGTGCAGTTGGGTGCTGTGCTGTCATCTGGCACACAGCTGGCTGCCCAGCATTCTGTTCGGGGTTGCCTTCAGCATGTCTGAAGCTCAAGCTACCAAGGCAAGCCTGTAAAGGTCCATTCCTCATTGCCAGGGTCTCTCCTGTTGAACACATGCTAATGGGCAAGTTAAAAATAAATGGAGAATCTGCTGCCACCAGAAACACTCTTGCTAAGGGGACCCATCCAAAAACTGTCCAGAGCAAACTAGTAGGAGCTCAGAAACCATGGATGGCATGGTGAGTGAAAAAAGATGAGATAAAAGTGGATAAAAAAAGTGGATAAAAGCTGTAAGACTAGAAAAACACAGCTAAGTCTTAGGCAGAAGGATAGCTGACTAGTCTGAATCTTAGAACCTAGAAAATCTTGGGATTCAGATACATCCAGAGCCAGCCAAAGAGCAATATCTGAAGTGCCTAGAGCTGCTGAGGAACAAAAAATAAAAATAAAAAAAAAAATCTGCTGGAGCCAAAGCTGTCTAAACTGAGTGGCAAGTCTTTCACCCACACCTTGAGTTATCACCCTCCATGCTCTCCAAGTTCAATTTCTCTGCCCTCCTACACAAAATTTCCACAACACATTTTACATATACAGAGAAAAGAAAATCAAAACGAAACAAAACAACAGAAAGATGGATGAAACATGCAAAACACTTGGTAATATTGCTGCTACAACCAGGAAATACTGCAGAAGTTTTAGGAGGTTTGTCACTGGCTGCTTATCTGCATCTACTCTTAGCTGTGAAAGAAGGGGAGCTTGATTTAAGAAAAATAAAAGGTATGAACTGTTGGCATGCACCAAATTCAATAAAATCCCAAAACTTTTCACACCAGTAAAAAACAAAAACTGGATACCAAATCCATTCTCAGTACAAGACTGCTCTCCTCCAAATGGCTTCACAGTAAAGATAAAGTAAGGGTGTAAAGTCTAGTGACGTGAAAGTCATTTCTGACATAAATACCAGCTCATCGATTTTTGACTGTAAGAGAATAGACCTTAGACTGATAAAACTTTGACTTTCACAATGCAGTTCAAAAATAGGCATTTCTGCAAGAGTCTTTTTGCTTTGAAAAAACACAAGGTGATTTTCAGTGTAGAATTAGGCCTCTCACTGGAGGTTGCCAGTAAATCTTCTCATGTGGAACAACCAATGCTCTTATATTGACAATTTGATTTTTCCATGAGATCAACATGTGGCATTTTCCAAAAAGCTAATGGATCCATTAGTAAAGACTTTCAACTTAATTAGACAAATTAAAAAACTTGAGCAATTATCTCAGTTCGCTGTCACACAAGAGGCTGTCATAACCTTATTTCTGGCAATTTCATTTCCTATTTCTACTTAAAAAAGGAGTTATAAAATATTTTAAGCTTTCATACATGCTTACTTTAACCTGGACATAAATTAATTAAGACACTTAGTGTTCCAACATTTGAAGAATCTGAACTAACAAGACTTTTGGACTAAATAATGACCAGTCCTGCAACTCAGCATCATCACTCATATTTGAGCAGCAAGAGGACCAGCAGAGCCTACCACTGATGCTTCTACTACCTTCTTCTTCACTGGCTGAGCACAGACCTCTTCCCAGATAACAGGTAGCCAAGTGGGCCAGCCCTGTGGACTACTGCAGAACAAATGCCAGAAGAGGGACAGCATCAGCTGAGAGAACCCCAGCTCTTCCAGAGGAAATGGGCTTTTTCTCCCAGTATTCCTGAAAATACATGCATAGCACAAGCTTCTCTATACCTTATTGAAGAAGTTTTGACAAGGTACCCAAGCACTTAAATCCCAGTTTCTTCAAAAAATGTGGCCTCAGAGCTCTCAAGTCAATTAGAACCCTTTGGAAGCAGGACTTAAAAGCCTATGTATATTAGGAACTCTGAAGATTTTAGCCAATAGCTTTGGATAAAAAGGCCCAGGTTTTATGTAGTCTACTTTGCTTTTCATGATACAGGTCCAGTGGACTGTCCATTAATAGCTTTCTGAACCACCTTCTCATCTACAGATTTCAGCTGCAATCTCATCAGTTATTTCAGCTACAAGTATCAAGGGAAGAATGGAAAATCAGAGTACATTCTTGCTCTTCTCTCAGGCTACAGGCGAAAGATACCCACAGAGCAACATTTACAGTTAAAAAGAAAAAAGAGTCATAAAATCTGAAACAAGAGGTCACAATACCCACACTGTTCTCTAAGGGGAAACACAAGAAAAATGTTTGCTTTACTATCAGAAAGCAGACAAACACCATAATGGTAAAGGTTATAAAATAATGTACATAGAACATATCATACATTGGGTCAGAACACTTCACAAATTTTCATTTCACAAAGTAAAGTTCTTATGTCAAAAAATAAATAAAAAATAAATAAAAAAATATGAACACACGCACGTTTGTTCTAAACTTATGTAGAATTTCCTTTTAAAGGCATCATGATCAGGTCATTTCTTTAAACCTCTCCAAGGAGCTGAAAAATTGCCCTTCCTGTATCCCATTGTGGGAATTACCCACTGAGTTGCTCTTTATGTCTGTTTCTGAGAGCTGACGGATGCTGATTCTGGAGCTGGCTGCCAGGTCTTCTCAGTGGAAAGCTCAAGTTTCTGGAAACTGCCCCAGCCAGCACAGTGTGTTTGGTGAGCTTCAGTACAATCTACATTTGCATGGTCTGATTTTGCAAAGACCTCATTATTAACTCAATTGGTAGAACTGGAGGACTGCAGCGTTGTTAAGGATGCGCGTTGTCCTGTTAGTGAAAATAGGCTTAAAAATAATAGTAATAAAAGTTAAATTTGTTTTACAGTGTAAGATGCCCAGCTACATCAATTGAGAGATATAGATAGTGTCCTAGAAGAATGAGATGGCAGTGCTTTCATCTTACAAACACATCAAGTAGAAGCCACTACAAGCAATTAAAAAAGTTAAGTAAAGGTCAAGAGTTTAAAAGTGGCCAAAAATTAAGAATGTGGAGCGGTTCAGCTCTTTAAATATGAATCTGGAAGGCTAGAACATGGTATAGAAATAACTTCAAAGCAGAAATGCTTTTAAATTATGTTAATGACCCAACCAAACAGAGCTCTTTATTACCTTGTTTGAGTAAAAAGACTGGGAAAGACAGCTTGGCCAGGCTACTGCTACTTTACAAAAACAAACAAACAAACAAACAAACAAAAAACCACAAATAAAACCCCAAAACATAAGAAACCCTTTTGGTGAAGAAAACAAGTAAATATTGAGCTCTGTCCATATTTCCAGTTTTTCAAGAGACAATTACAACTATTTGAGAAATTACCTTAGAAATATTTTCCTCACAGTGCAAGTAATTACCCAACCATATCCTCATTCTCAGAATCCCAAGTAACATCAGCTTGTTATAATGTATATTTTCCCACAATTTCAATTTTGCTGAAATGGAAAGCAGCTCACATAGCTTGTTCCCAGTGAACTTTTTTCCACCTTTTCCTATTCAGAATGCATCTACACCACTGGAAAAACCTTGTAACTTCTAGATATAGTTGCACTTTATAAAATACTAGAAGGTCTACGAAAACAATAAAAGTCTGAAACTCCTATTTTGCCCTTTATATCCTAGCTATGGTCAGATGATACTACACATTAATGGCTATGCCTGAAATTCTCTCCTTGTTGAGTACTTGCTGCACTTGAAAACTGCATTGGAATTACTAACTGGGGATATTGATGGGCATGAGAAAGATAAAAGGATAAAAGGTTGTAAGGGCATAGGAATGGAAAGACAGTGTGAAATTTTATGTGATATAAAAAAGTTTGAATATAGTTATCTTGCACATATATGTAACTGGTGGTATAATCCATCTTTACTTACATCTAATAGATGTATCAACAAAATTAAAGGATTGGACTTCTTACTTGAAACTTAGCATGAAAGAAATCGCAAAGAGCCTGTAACAAGATTTTTTCAGTGTTAAGCCTTGAAAAGATACATGCAGAAAACTACCAATTTGTCAGTGTGGACAGTAACTACTTTTCAGTCTGGAGAGTTCTCTGTACACCAAGTCACAGCTAAATATTATCATTAACTACCCTCTATTTCAGTGCTAGACAAGAAAAAAGTGTCTCTAACAGTAGCACATCTTTCACTAGATCAACTATACCAATCTAGAACCCAAATCTGATTTTTCTGGCACATCTGTAAGCCTTGCCAGCAAGATACTTTCTAAGTAAACACCCATCCTGCAGTGGTTATCACCATCAGATTGTGAACTAGTTGGCTTCTAAGTGCCTATGGAAACAAACAGTTAAGTACAGAATAGAAGTTGCATGGAAGATGCAACATGAGAGTAAGTATTTTTTTGTGAAGAATTAGTATGTAGCCCTAGGCACTTCACAGTGCTCTTTTCTCTAGAATTCACTCTCTTTTCTCTAAAATATTCTTTGTTCCACACTTGCTGAATATTGAAATGTTTGCTTTCTACAGAAGATTTTTACAGGCATTTACTCTGTATACACAAAGTTATTTAAATTATTTTCACTATATTGAAAATCAAGCAATAGTTTTATTGACTTATGGCAATTCTTGAATTTGGCACCAGCAATCTTTTACAATACAGCTTCTGGACAGATTTAAGCCAGTCTGAGGCAACACTGCCAGTAGAAGGTGCAGTCCCTATTTTCATACTCTTATAATTAGCACTCATGCAACTTACTCTGCGAGAACAAATGATTCTTTTTAAATCTGATTAACTCCCTGAACCACCTGATCACATAGATGCCTTTCTTCCAGTGACAGCACAAGCAAGGGCCTGGCAATGTGGCCAGACATAGGCACACATCACCACTGCAGGGATCTGCCTTTTTAGACCAGCCTCAAACAATTGTGACTCTGTACTCCAAGGCTCAGCTTGCTAACAGAGTAAATCCAACTGCCAGGCGCCTACTATTGAATCAAAAAATGATGCAGCTAAATGATGCAGAGACCTGAGCTTCTATGAACTCACACTGTCAATTTAAATTTGTTCAAAAAACCCAACGGTTTTGGTACGTTAACTTTGTACCAGCAAGCTTATGCTGAATCAGGTATCATCTGTCCTACTGCAGCTGGCATAAAGTCAGCATAAACACTGCAACCCATGCTTTAGCTAATTCAAAAGGAAAGTGACTGTGTGCTCACACCTGATCCGGATCAGATCAGCACAGCTGAATGATCCAGTAGATCACAGATGCACCAGGAATGACTGCCCAGCAGCCACCTACATTTTTCACAGACAATAGGTTTGGACACACAATGTGCAGTTAAGCTACCACAGTTAATAACATCAAAAGCATCAGGCCTATCTCAAACTATTGCTAAAGTTGAACAGAACTGAAGAACAGCTCTCTCTGCCTCCAAAGGACCAAGCCTCATGTGAGCAGCTTGGAAAGAAGCAGAACAATTTGACAGAATAAAGTGTTCTTCAGGTTGACAATTTGAAAGACAATATTTGACTCTGAGGGAATTTGATCTAGGGTAAGCTAGACTTCTCCCCCATCCTACAGCAAGTTACCACATATTCCAGCAAACTGACAGACTTGTGACCAAAGGCAAGAAAGATGAGAAATACTGCACTAACATTACATTGTGCCCGACTGTTGTTGACTCGCTGAGATATTACAGAAGCATTCAAATAAGAGACATGCTTATCTACCCACATATCATACAGCCAGATATGAACAGGTGAGTTGAAAAATAAAAATCCAGCCTCTTATGTCTATTACTGGTCTGGTCAACCGTGGCATAATTTTTGTGTTATTTTGATTGTAACTGTCTGCACATTAGCATTAGAAATAATGGACAGGCAGTGTAACAGTTGAGGGTTTGGGGGTTTAGGTCAAGTTATAAATCTCTCTTCCTTATGCTGTCATGAGTAAGGGAGAAACATATTTCAGTAGCAACTTTAAAGCAAAATTCACAAATTACTACCATTATGTTAAGTGCTAGATATCCCACTGTGCAGTTTTGCTTTCTGAATTTTTACCTTCTTCCATGCACACTTTTAGCCACTGATCGCACAGCCTTTCAGTGTTTTCTGCCTTTTCCTTTAAATAAACTGGCTCTGGCTCCTTCCATCTGGTTCCCCTTCCGTCAGCAACCCTGCACCTGTTCACACCTCCTCTCCTGTTGGATTCCACTGAACATTTCCTCCTCTGCCAGGGCTATTCTGGCACTCGCAACCTTTCTGTCATTCAATCCATCTGTCAGAAGTGAACTTTGTTTACCGCAAGCTTCTGCTTTCTTCTTCAAGAAGCAAAGCCCCTCAAGGTCATTGTCAAATGAACTGTCGGTGTGGATTTAAATCCACTTCTGCTAACCAGCAGAAGATGAAGTTCTTTACAGTCCTGTGTTTGTGAAGATCAGTGTTGAGTACAGGAGAAATACAGAAGCAAAAGAATAGATTTTATTCATTATTCATTAATTCGACTACTAATGCATTTTTCTTCACATGCTTGTATCTGTACCTTCTTGCAAAGACTAGCATAATCTGAGAAAGACTTGCACAGCTATGGAAAAGGATAAAACCAGTACAAATAAAATGATAAATGAAAGCTCTTTACTCTCATTTTATCACTTTGTAACAAAGATACAGACTAAAAATTGCAAAGAGAAAAGGGGAACAGCCAAATGACTTAAGTGTACAGTAAAACCTATAAGTGCCCAACAGCATTCACTGTAAATTAGATTATCTGCAGAATTTGTTTTTAAACTTACCTACTGATGTTTCAAATATAACACTGTTTAAGACTATAAAAAAAAAAAAAAATCACAAAAAAACCCCAAAAACCTTGAATATTTTTTCCTGTTTTCAAACCTTGCAAAACACACATATGCAACTCTCTGTTGAAATACTGACTTCTACATAGAGACAAATTGTAAAGATTCTTTGTCAGGGCTGAGACTAAATTCATATTGTCACAACAGGATACATTATTTTTAGCAATTACTTTGCTCATATTTATTTTCAGGAATACATTCTGATAACCACAAGTTCCTCAATTATTAACTAACCTTGAGAGTCTCATTCTTTTAAAATAAGAAATATCTTTAAATTTCACTGCACACCTTAGGTATCCTTTAAAAAAAGAAAAAAAAAAAAAAAACCGAAAAAAGTCTTTCTCCAATATTAAATACAGTACCAAAAAACCCCCACATATTTTAAGTTTTGTAAGCAATTTTAACAAAGCACCCTTTTTATTACCCTTCTACCAAAAATGAATTTAAAATAAAGCTTTCTGGGAGCAAATCCAGGAGGTAATCCAATCTCATTAGCAGAAATGCAGTTATACTTATGTTAGGTCTGAATTTGACTCTAATAAAAATTGAATTGACAAATACTGAACAAGTTTAGCTGAATAATAGCTTAATACTGATATATCCCTTATATAAGGACTAGTCCCTGCATTTGCAAGAGAATGTTTTCTGATGCTGTGATCCTCTTCCATAGCAAATTATAGGCAGGTGAACAAAAGCACTGGAAACAGAAGAACTCTGAAACAAAAAGATGCAGCCATGTCCCACCTATCCACAAAGAAACTTTTTCACCCTGGTTTTATTAAAGCCCTGTAGAAGGCAACTGATCAAGAAGAAGATAATCAAGAACAGTTGCTTCTATTTCTACACAAATGTAGTTTGATATTTAAACCACCAGGAACACGGGGCAACCAACAGTGGCACACTATTAAGCTTGCCATGCTGCCAGCACAGCCAGGGGAAGGTGGTCAGCCCTGTCAAGCAGAGGCTGTGCTCATCTGCTTGCTCAGGACAGGCATCTCCCAGCTCCCACTTTCCCCCTGACCAGTCACTGGCACAAGGGCACTAAGCAAGGGGGTGAGGAGAGCAGCCAGGCAGCCAAAGCTGGCACACTCAGTGATTTTCCTTCCTCCCTTCCATCCACCAGCTACCTCCTCTTGAGATGACAACCTACAGGCTGATGCTCTTCAATGTCAAGTTTGATCAAGTCCCCAGTTGAGGACCCTTTGGGTTCTCTATTGATTTCTTTTTTTTTCTTAGGCAAGAATTTCAAGAGCTGAATCTTGCAAAGAACAAAAAAAAAAAAAAAAAAAAAAAGAAACCAAACCAACAATCACTGTGACTGCACAAAATAACTTTGAATGCACCTGTGAAAGCACGAGGCAGCTCACCAATACTAAGTGCTGAAAGAAAAAGTACATTTTAGCTTATTGTGAAAATAAGCTTTCAGATGTACTTGAGAGAAAACTGTAGAACAAGTCAAAATTAAAGATAAAAAAATCAGATCTGTTTTTTCAGTAGCAAAGTCAGCAAAAAACTCAGCAGCTTTGAATACATGTCTGAAAAATTTTTACGCTTCAAAAAAACAAATCATTATCCTGTTGTCATTAGTCACACAAATAGAAAAGCTAATTTGAATGAGATCAAAGTAAATATTTGATAATCATGCGTAAACTTATTAATGTAAGTGCTGAATAATAACTGCTCAAAACAAAGACCTTATAAAGATGTTTGTTTTCTACAGCAGCTAAGTCTCTTCTGTATTTCATCCGAATTCACTGCTTGCTCCAAAGCGCTTTAAGTATTGTCAGTGCTCCTGAACCACACTCTACATGCAGCAGCAATTTGGCTGCCTCAGCAACCTGATGCGATGTATAAAAGATGAAATCATTAGAGAAATTTGATGTGACCAGTTGCAGCTTAAGTGCCATGGAGAAAAATTCAGATGAACCTCAGACTAAAATCTGAAAATGTATTATCGCCTTTTCTTTGAGAAATGTGTATTTTAGGACAGTAAATTAATTGTCAACCTTGTCTAAGTGCTTTAAAAATTTTAAAAAAATTATGATTTATAAAGACTTGCATATTCAAAATTAATACATGGTTTTGGATTTATTCTTTACTCCTTCAATTGTATTTTCTCTTTCCCCTTTAAACTTCACCAGTGGCCTTTACTTTGTACAGTAAATCAGTAAAAACACAGTAAATCAGTTTGTCCAATCATATTAAATGTGTTTTAATGATTAAATAGAAATACATTTAAATAACTGTGTATTGTCCTGACACAAAGTACATCAGCTTCGAAATTTCTACAAGGCACTGCCAGAACACGACAGAGCCGATTTATTTCAAATCATTCAGTATCAGCCTTCGTAAAGCAGCATATGGTCTTATCATGGCAGGTAAAATATTTTACCTTCTATAATAACGCAGAGCAGCTAATTTATCTACATGCTGTATAATCAGATAAACAATTTCAGCTGCACTATGAAAACCTGTAGGCAAGGGAGAAATTTATCCCCCTACATTTTATTGATTTTTCTGTCTATATATTCATATAATTCCTATAACAATAGAGGTTATTCTTTCTTCCATCCCCTACTTCAATTATCTTAGAGCAAGACCTTTCTGTTGTGGAAATATTTGCAGTTTCTACAGCTGCAGGACAAAGAACTGAGACATTTTCACAGAGTTGCTCGGGGGAAAAGGAGGGGGAAAAAAGCTTGCAAGATTCTATTGCAAGTAAAGCAGAGTGAATGACAACTTTCAAAGCTACCACAATCATTTACTAATGTGCTGCTATACCAAATAAGTCTAATTTTTTTTGACAGCACCAAATTAGATTTATTGCAGAAACTGCTGCATAAATAGCATATGGCTATGTTATACCACCTATTTCAAATCCCTGTAATGTTTCCTCCCCTCCCTGCTCAAAATGAATAATTGAGCCAAGCTATAAACCTTCTGCAGACGAGAGATACACAAGTTCAAAAAGCAGATGCAGGAGATGTAGATTTCTTTGTTGAAAATGTCTAAAGGGTATCACATATCCCAGTCAATATAGACTGGGCACTAATAGGTCAGGTCTCCCTTGCCACACTTCAGGATTTTATTCCTCCTTTCCTTGATAAAATTTGTTTTTCATTTCTCTTTCAAGCTGACAGTCATCAACATGGGGCATGACCTCGTAATCCTCTTGCACATGACTACCTCTTACTTGCACAAGAAATCCTATTGATCTTCTAACGTGAGTAAAATTATTCATGTGACTCAAGATCAGAAGGCTCGGACCTCCATTCATTCCCCACAAGCTCGCGTTTATGAAGAGGGAAGTGCCTCCTCTGAGCAAAACCGAAACATGAGAAAACTGGTTTCATTCATCGGAGGGGCCCAACCCTGTGGGAAGGTGCTGACCTACAGCTCTCTCCCCCTTTTCAAGTGGGGCAAAGTTTCCTTATCACTTTGCCGGGTCAGTCCCCAGGCCCACGTGCTTTTGTATTTCTGTCAATCGCCACATTCTGCGTTCAATGTGCTGCTGCCATACAACAAAAAAAACCCACGCGTCCTCATCAGGCGGCACGACCAGGAGCAAGGACACCAATCTTTGGGGTTAGTGGGGGGCACGATCCCCCTGGGGAGAAAGTGTCCAAAGCCCAGCGGGTTGGGCGTGCGGCCCCTTCCTCCCCTCTCCCTTGAGCCGGGGCGAGGTCTGCCGCGTGCCCCCAAAGTTTGCGCGGTCGCCGCGTGGAAAAGACGTTGCAAGGTCTTCTCTGCGGCCGGCGGGCACACCACTGCACACATCGTGGAAGGCTGTGGCTACCCCGCCGCTTGCCTCTCGGTGGTCAGTCCTCCCAGCTGCCCTATCCGTTACTGTCTGATTAGCTCTGCGAAGGAGCCCCTCCCCGGACAGCTTTCCCCGCCATCTGTTCCACACGCGATGGCTGCCGCCCAGCAGCCTCGCGCTGCCCTCCTACCTGGCACCCGGCTCCCGGCCTTACCCCAAAGTGCTAACACAGGTTCTCGCTGCTGGCAGAGTCAGGATTTCATTACTACTACTTTGACAAGTGCAGGGTTGTTTGTAATTTCTCTTTTATCCTGATTTTGATTGTACAACCACCTCCCACTGATTCAGTTTGCTTCAGTTTTGTTGCTCACAGATTTTACTCTCCACATTAATCTCCCTCTGGCATGTTACTGCATCTGTTCCCTTTTTTATTATTAATTTTCAAATTCCCACCATTTTTGACAAAAAGGAGGTAATCTACACTCTGCTTCTGCCCATTTCATTTTCTTTAATTTGGAAGATAAGTATGAAAGCGTGCCAAAGAAGTTAATTCTCTGTTAACAGTTTATTTTCTGGCATCCTGATGTCTTTGTATATGAAAAACAGAAATAAATGTTGACTGAATGACAACAACATAGTTGCAACCATCCCTAAATTTAATGAAAAGTAAACATATGAAGCAGAATCTAAAAAGTTTATTAGTTATCAGAGTTGTTTTATGTTATCATTCCTCCCTGCATTTTAAAATAGTTTTGTAAAAGATGAGCAAAATATATATGAAAAATACAAATCTATCACTGCTTACACTTGATTTCTTCTTCTCCCCTCTGCCGCACTCTTTCCCCCCAATTTAAGTGTTCTTTGTCCTTTTGTCAGTCTGGGAACATAAAACTTCAGTAATTTAATATTAGTAGTAGCATTTCTTTAAATGTTATCTAATCTCCAGCACAGACAATGGACTCTTTCTGATGAGCTAAAACTGTTGGAAAGATCATGACATTAACTGTGCTGCTAGCTAATAGATACTGTTAAGAAAAAAACCCCAAAACTAACAGCAGGAAGCAAATAGTTAATACTAAGTATAGTGCAATTCCTAGAAGGCTTAATATAACAACCTTCTAAAAATCAAATGGATAGTTTATATTTTATCACTAGATATTATAGCTTAAACAGGGAAATTAATGTATGAGGCATGCTGCAATTCTAATGAGGAACACTGGTGACAACATCCAGCTCAAGACCAAAGCTCCAGTGACTAAATAAAGCCCCAAGAACCTGGAGGTGTGCGATTTATTACACGTGAAATACAAATTAGCATTAATGGAGTCGTTGAAACTAGCAAGAAGGACTTAGAAGGCTACTACACTGTACTCCACAAATGCCACTTCCTTTGATACGCTGTTTTCTAGAGACTGTATCATTTGCAAAAATAGAGAAAAGAAATATCCCATAATGGGGGGAAATAACCAAAATCAAGATCCACTACCCTCACTGTAATATAAACTTTTATCCTTCAAGACAGTGACACAAGAATTCAGAGCAGCTTGGCAGGTCACCTGAATCTGGAAGGATATTCTACTGCTTAGTAGTTCTTTCCCAGCTAGAAGTTGATATTCTATCCTCCTTGTAATGTTTCATATATGCAAACAAGAATAGTTAAAAAAAAAAAAAAATAATAAAAAAAATCTGCTACAAGTCCATTCCATCTCCCAACAAATTTGAGGTGACATTTCAGTCAAAAATATTGAGCCATCTACCTAAGTCCAAGTCTGGCATAGAAAATATGATTTTTAAATTCAGTGATTCCCCTCACTTGCCTAGATTTATTTAACTGCGTTAGTACACTGAAACAGGAGCTACATCTGACTGCAGTTGAAACAAATAATAGTTTCGGATTTGCTTTGCAACAAAAAAGAGAAATTTTTACTGATGATTCGGTTGCACTAGATTATTGGAAAATTTTATTAAATTAGATGAGATGATAAGATCTAGGCAATCTGTTAACATCTTAATCTTTTCCACTAACTTACGGACATGATTTTTAACAATTCTTTGCTCATGAACTAAGAACAATAGGATCTGCATGTTTTCTACTCTGTGAAGAACGGATTCAGTAAGGTTTCTTAGAAAGACCAAACCTTGCTAAAGTAATGGCAATTTAGCTTCAGTAGTAATTTCGCAAGATTCTGCTAATACAGCAACCCTAATGCAAAAAATAACAACGCTGGAAGTTGGGTTAAAACACCTAAAACTTTAAACATGGTCAGTGTCATAGCATGGTGACATTTGCAAAGTCACATGACTGACAAGAAAAACTACACAGCAAAAGTTCTGTATTTTCCCAGTTGAATCGCTGACTAGAATCAGTAACTGGAAATGAATGTTAATAGCAAGGATTTCTGAGCAACATACTACTCCAGGAAAAAAGGTGACAGGAAAAGGCAAATTTGTGGCAATGGTTTAGAATAGATAATTGGAACCTTTTTCTTGATTTCTAACACATACATTTTGTTATCTTAGAAACTGTTTAGTTGGTAATCAAATCAACAGTGTCTGAAAACTACAATGAAGTGAAAGAAATGGGACTCTTGGAGAAAAGTAGGGTTCTGCAGAGCAGAACTTAAGATATAGACTGCATGCTCTCATTTAATCTATTATAATATTTATCATCTCATTTTCATACATTAAAAGCCAAAGTTCTCACATTCAATTTATTATTGTATTTATTTACAATATTCAAACTTAGAATCAGTAGATTAAAGAACGTTTCTCTTTAGTAATATACTAACTCATAAAAAACCAAATAATTCTTTCTGTACCTCCTTAGCTACCTCTGATTTTTGCCATAACAACCCAGACAGGTCATGCAAGGCAACAGAAAGATTGTCCACGACTGTGTAACAGCAGTACAGGACTCCCACAAGTCCAGCATTGTAAGAAGACTTGAAGTGGGCCAGCTGGTCCTCTCCTGAAAAGAGGGAAATCAGCAGGATGAGGCCAAGGCCAGAATCCCCAAGAGATGCACTAAATCAGTGCAATTTCTGCAGCAACCTCCCACAGGCAGGACTCTAGAGCTTAAAATCTGTTTTCCTTGGCAAGTGACACAGTGAATGATTCTATAACCCCCACAGGATTCCTATTACCACTAGATTTCCAATGAGTATTTTTCACTGGCACAGCTGCCATTTGAGGTGAAGGGAAAAAAGAATTAAAGAAGGAAGACCACAAGTTCACATGCAACAATTATGGATGTACCAATCCATTAAAAACATACAGAGTTCCAAATGCAAAACTAATGCCACTAGAGACATTTAACTCTTATACCTTCACTAATTCAGAAAACCTGTTCTGGCAGGAAGGGATCTGAGAGGAAGCAAAAGAGTACAGGCCAAAAAAATTTCATATTAGTAGGGGATTTTTTCCTCTGTGATTCAGAGAAAACAGCTGTGGAACAACATCTCTAACCCTGCCATACCAATCCAAGTCCATGGTGACAAAAGGTAACACAAATCTTCCATCTCCCTCTCTCTTCTTCAGCTCTGACAGCAACATCACTACTGTTTTCCCAGAAAGCAGACAGACACTTCAAAGATAAGGACGACACAAAAAACCTACAGAGGACATCATATTACAGAATTTGGAGAATATCAGCAAGAAGGATTTGAACCTATTTCCCATGCTTCAGTGCATTTTACTAACAATGAGATGTTACCATAATAAAAAAAAAAAACCCAAAACATTTCACCACTTATAAACCAAGGCCAGAAAATGAAACAAAGGATAAAAAAAAATAAAGAAAAGATTACACAGAATCACAGAATCATTGCAGTTGGAAAAGACATTTTGGACCATCAAGTTGCAACCATTAAATTAACTCTACCAAGTCCGGTGTTAAACCGTGTCCCTGAGCACCACATCTACATCTCTTATAACCACCTCCAGGGATGGTGATTCAACCAGCTCCCTGAGCAGTATGTTCCAGTATTTGATAAACTTTTCAGTGATTAAGTTTCTTTTAATATCCAGGGTAAGGTTAGGACATTGCAGAAAAGTAGCTGTACTAAGTTAGAAAATGTAGCTGTGGCAGATCAGCATCTGTCTCAAAATCAGATGTCTGTGAAACTTTGTGTGAACAGGGCCAGCACAGAATATTACTTGCCCAAAATATAGTACACAGCTTCCAGTGATTTGCATCTCAGAAACCTCCTTTATCAGACACCATAAATTGAAAAGCCATCTGAACCATCTGTATGTTTGGTATCCAGCTGTATGTACCTTGCTATTTAGAAGTAGGCAATAATCTCATTTTGAGTATTAAAAAAGATAAAATAATAATAAAAAAAAATAATTGGCTAGTCAGATTTTCTTCACTATATCCAGAGTTTTAATGCATATAATCAGCCTTTTGCTAAAAGGAGCGTGATAAACCATTTGGTTAACTATCACAACAAATCATTAGTAATAAAGTTCTGCTAAATCCAAACTTTAGATATCTTAACAACTCACCCAAAACTTTTTTCAAGTTCATTAACCTCTAGCATATTTTTTCTCTAAATACAGGCTGTTAGGGTGGTACTTTCTTCCATCTGTTAAACAACCGTGCCCTGAATTACACAGAAATTTAGCTGAATAAAAAAGTGATTCATTGAATTTATTAGTTTAGGTGAGGCTCTATTTTATTTCCAGTTAATCAATGGCAGAATTCTCACAAAACCCAAAGAGTAAAAGACTTGCATAAACACGCAGACTTCTACGAAGTGACAAAATTTTGATGGTTCTACCCTGCCACGTAAAATTTTAAAGTAACTTGACTTGTTTAATGTAAGGACTGAGCTGCCAGATTGGATGTTCAGTCTTAGGGTAAGCAGGGGGGACAGAATAGAATAAAATCCACATGCAAAACCAAGCAGAACCATGCAGACAGCATTCTTGCAGCTACCAAATACTCAAGCTGTAATGAATCATTGAGACGTCAATCTTTTGGTGTTTTCTGGAAATGTGCAATGAACAGTACAGCAAATGGCTCTGGGAGCTATATCCAAGGATGGAATAAACTCAGGCAAAGTCTCCTCCCCACAGTTTTTGCATTGTATCAAATCTTCCCGGGGCAAATGGCTTGAACACCCTCCTCACATACTTGAGCTTACTTCCTGTTCACAGAAAGCAGTATTACCTTATGACTCTTTAACCTTCAATAAGCTTAGCATGGTTATGTTAATGTTCCTGTCATTCTGCAGAAATGTCAGGTTATTAACCTGAGAACTTCTATGCTTAAAGATGCTACTGTACATCACAGTCTCAAATGAAATTTAAGATGTCTTTGTCTACCAAACACAGAAACAACAAGAAGAATGTAGCTACACTCTCTCCTGCTCTTCTTTCTGCCCAAATGCATGTTACCTCATCACCAGAGCTGAAAAGAGCCTTTTCTTCATGCTGTAATACTCTTTCATAAATGGCAGTTCATAACTCACTTTACAGTTCATAATTCACTTATTTAAATCTCCACTTTTAAGATGACTGAATGCTGCCCATGCAGTCAATGATTGCAAGCATCTATAACAACTGTGGGGAAGCCTTTGGCAAAAATTTAGCAGAATGAAATTGGTACTACAGCATGTAATAGGATAAGGGGTACCTGGTGAGGTGCAGTTGGTGCTCAGATTTACTCAGCAGTTCTGTCAGTTTTACGCACTCCTCTTTGGCTCCTGTCACATCCTGCTGGGCTTGTTCCAGACGCTGTTTGTTTCCATTCAGCTCTAATCCCAGTTTTTCTATTTTCTTTGAAAATTGTAAAATCAAAGAAAGTATATTTTAAAAACGCACAGAGATACATTTTAAGACAATAGATCTTATTGTGATCAAAGCTCTTTAAAAATAACACACATTTTGTTTTAGACCACATATTATTTGTCCACAAAAATGGCAAACCAAGCAGATTGAAATATTTGAATTTACATTTTTATGAAAAGTCAAAATGCACAGCATAACTGTATAAAGTAACACACAAACAACATTATTGTCTTAACATTAAGAAATCCATGAGCTCAAGCATTTTCCAATGAGAAGGCTTCCATATTTGTGTGCTGAAATCACTCTGTTAGAAACCCAGAAGGCAGCAGAACAGCAGAACCTACTGGGCATAGGAAAGCTCTTGTGGTCATTCATTTTGCTTACCTATTACATAAGTGATGACATGTGAGAAATTAGCTTTGTCACACTCACTTTATCTAAGAAGGTAAAGGTAATTTTTTTATTTTACCATGATTGAAAATAAATTATGTTACAACTGAATCTTAAACATTTCAGCTGCTGTTAATTCTGCCATTTTCTAGCATCATTAGTCCTTATATGACAACTTAACTAAGTAAATCAAGTTGGTTGATGAGTCAATTTATTTTAAAAATAACTATAAGCAAATTTGTATGACCAGCACGGAATAATACAAGCATTTGGATTGGAAAAGACCTTTAAGCTCACCAAGTCCAACTGTTAACCCAGCAATACCAAGTCCACCACTAACCCACGTCTGCCCCTAAGGACCACATCTACATGCTTTTTAAATACCTCTAGGCACCTTTGCTTCCAGCAAACTATACTGGACTTACTATCTCTAGCTGAAGCATATTGTCACAACTGAAACTTTTTTCACAAATACTCTCTAAATCCATATACAACATCTAAGTACCTATAGGAATACATTTGTATCATAATACAATACTTTGTCCTAAGGATGCTTTTAAGACAACCAATGGAGTACAGAATAAGCTAATAATGTAATTTTACCATGTAGTAACTATTCTGTACTAAGTCCCTTTGTAAATATTTATTTGCTGCTGGGGCTCGAGGGAACTTGCATGGTTTTCAGTCAACTAATTTGTGAAAGGTCATTTTTAGCACAGAATAAAATTGTTCATATAAGGAGATAGTACTGAATAGCTATTAGACTTCAAATTCACATTATAACTTACTTTGGAATCACAGAATAATTTGGGTTGGAAAGGACCCCTAAAGGTCATCCAGTCCAACCCCCTGCAGTAAGCAGGGACACCCTCAACTAGGTAGGGTTGCTCAGGGCCTCATCAAGCCTCACCTTGGACATCTCCAGAGAGATCACCTCAATCACTTCCCTGGACAACCTGTTCCATGTTTCCACTGCCCTCACAGTAAAGAACCTAACATCCAATCTATAGCTACTCTTCTCTAATTTAAAATTAGAGTAATATTTTGTGATAGCTTCCTCATTAATAGAAAAACCTCAGTTATCTTCTTTACTTAATGAAATTATTCATACATCCTATAAGAATGAATCAATGTAATGCAGTCCCAATATTTGTACTTAAAGCACATTTGTAATACTGTTGTCTCTTTTCCTGCCATGTTAACCTAAATGTTAACCTTAACCACCTACAGAAAGTCATGATGTTGCAGACAATCTTTTCATCCAGAAAAAAGTTTCAAAATGACCTTTTAAATTTATTTTTATTTTTACTAGTTACTTAGCTCTACACTTGTTCACCACAAGAGCACTCCAAGGATCATGAAGGAAATTTTGATTAGAATTTGAATGTCACCTTGCTTTATCATACAGACCACCTACCAATTAAATCAGTAATTCCAAGTTTGAATACAAACACAGTGAAACTAATTGCAAAATAATTTGTATTCTTCCCCTCTAAAAATGTGACAACATATTACACTTCCAGAATATTTTAAAACCAGGTGTGCAGAGGTATTCAGTTACATATGCTTTACATTTTCACTTATTTCCACAGACGTTTGCATATTTTAAACAGAATAAAAGTCTCAGTGGGTCCTCTACACTCTATTTTTCTTAGCAGCAGTTCATTAATATTATTTCTCCCTTCATAGTAAGCAGGGACATGAGTTCTGCACTGTCTTTAACTGTAAAGTTAGGGAAGTTCAGAAACATTCTTTAAAACATTCTTAAAATTTACTTTAAGAACATATTCAAGCATACCTTTAAAAAACCTACAAATTAGTCAGAAAGCATCAACTAAGTATTTGAAAAAATCACAGCTGAGATCATAAATCCAATCCAGATCACTCCTTCAGGGAAAAGTTTCTAGGAACAGATGGGCTTTACACCATTGCCTAGAGTTAAACAGGCTCAGTCAGGTTTTGACACAGACCCACAGAAGGAAACTAATTCCAAGTGCAAGAACCTCTGGTGAAAATATTCTGCTTCCATCAGCCAGATGCTGAACCTGCAGGCTTGAACCCGAGAATACAGCCATAGATTTCAGTTGCCGTGAAAGTGCAGAGAGAAATTCTCAGACAACGACTCCGTGACAGGATCTTTAAAGATTTACAGGAATCTTATGATTTCTTAAAAAAAGTATCAAACATAGGTGTTGAAGAACAATTTTATTTCTGCTATTTCCACCAGTAATTCCAAAACTCAGAATCAGTTTTTTACACACACATGTATGTGTATTTGTGTATGTGTGCAGGTGTATATAGATATATACAAAAATACATCTTAACACCAATATTTAGAGATGCCCACAGCATGAATTCTATGAAGAGTAGCAATTACACATAAGAATTCCTGCTACAACCATAGCAGACACAGCAGAGAACCTCATGAGAGAGGGATGGCAGCAAAACATCATCCAAGACAGAGTGCTACCAGCAATTTAGAAACGTGAAGCATCTAATCCAGGTGTATTTTGGGAACACAGCTAAATTCTGTTTTGTAACACCAGCAAACATTCATTGAAAGTAATTTGGTAGGAGCAACACATCAGCACAGTGAAAACAGCCCATACTCTGAACATTGCTGGTTGAGTGTTTAATGACTTGGGTTTAAAGACTGAGATAATAGTTTGAAACTGAGACTACGAAGTCTCAGAACTTTAAACTCAGAATTTAAAACACTGAGACATTACAGAAGACAAATGCTCAATTCCTGCAGGGCACCTTATCAGAGAGCATCCTTCCAACACTACTCAGACTCAAACTAGTTTCCATGTTACTTTTATTTCCCATTTCTTCTACTGGGAAGCTACAAGCAGTTCTGTAGCTGCTATCTGGGCTTCAGCACAGAAACAAAGTGAAGTATTTTGCTGACAACTTTGTTTCTCATGCAGCGTTGATTTGATCCCTGAGTGCCTATCACTTGTGATACAGCTCTTTACAAGATGATCAGAGAGTATTTCTTCAAGGTACTTAACTTTTCAATGTATGTGAGAGACAAGAGATGGAGTACAGAACTGCAAAAAGACAGATGACAATCTTGCATATAAGAAAATCTGAAACAGATTTTCAGTATAACAAGGAACAGAATTATCATAATGTATATGTACAACAAGACTACATTAAGGTTGGAACAGGCAACTTCTGGTGCTTAACTCTGTAACTTTAATAATCTTCTTAGTTCTGCATATAATTTTTAAAGTAATATTTAATCTGCCTTGCACTGCAGTCACCTAAACTCCCAGGAATATCAACAGGCACTCTGCCATTGAATGATGTCAGGCTAAACCCCGGTAAGAGACACATCATTATTAGTAAGCCAAAACACATCAATACCATTCTGCATGCATATATAATTCAGCTACAAGAAAGAAGCTTTACTAGACAACAATTCAGGCCTAGGTGAAATATCACTGCAGTAAAAATTTATTCTACTTCAATTACTCTTTTTTTTCAGTAATCCCACTTCTTATATCTCCACTTGAAGCATTTAGGACCCTTCTATATTTTTTTCTTGAAACACTTAAAGTATTTCACTTCTCATTCATTAGTTTATCATGAATTTACAAATTATCTTCTGATTTTCAGAATGTATTTTTAAGTAAACACTGGAGCTGCTTATTCAGTTACATAAATGCAACTTACTAAAAAACACAAAAGATGATTATTCAAACACTAAATCAAGTCTTCAAATATCCTCTTCAGAAATGATAAATTATCTTCACCTAACAATACTTATGTATCTTGTAAAATTGTGCTGTTTAATTAACTCAACATCTTTTTATCTCTACAAATTATGATAAAATGAAATAATAATTTCATTCAAAACAAGCCAAATTAAAGATTAAAATTCTTTAATTCTTTTCATACTGATGCTGATTCTATTGTATGCAGAAAAATGCAACTTGAGATTCCAAACTAGCAGATGTTTTTCATAGAATTTTAAGTAGCAGCAAACTGACAGAAAAGACAAATGCTTTTTTTTTAAACAAATGAGAATGATTAAGCTGTGATAAAAGAACTCTTCCTCTGAAGTAAATGCAAAAACAACTTTTGAAGACTTAACGAAATCAGAAATACACTAAAACCATATGAATTGGTGATTTATGACATTCACTCTCACTGTCAACAACACACTGTTGTACTTGTGTGCTCCCGTGTCAGGTAAGAAAATACATAAAAATCTGAAAAATAAATTCTGCACGACTGTACAAATTCTGCAGTAAAAGTCTGGAAAGTATTTTTATGAATTCACAGTACTTTCTTTTTGTTTCATACTTCTTTCCCCACCATTATTAAAAGATTAAAGGGATGTAAAACAGAACAAAAAAAGAAAACCAAATATAATGTTAAAGTTAAATGTGCTTGCTATCATAATTGGTATTTGCAGGTACATCCACAGAACACAATCAATATCTATAAAAACAAACTTCAAATTAATACACATTAAAATTTTACCAGCCCTGATGCTAATATGCTTAATTTTTTTTAATGAAGTTGTCCTTCAAAGCAAAGAAATGATGATAGTGCACTGGACTGAGGCTATAATTGTCTTTTTAAGATGAGCCACCTGTATGGCCATTCACGCACACTGAAACATGACAGACAACAGGGACAGAAAGTTTCTGTACTGTTTAACACTGATCTCAATCCATGCTGCTTTCTGTCTTTATTAATGGGTTATAGGTTAATTAATCAGGGACAGAAAAAAAAAATTATTTAAAATTATTTTTAATTAAACAAACAAACAAACAAAACAAGACAGCTTTATAGCAGCTCTTCACATAGCCAAGATGAGTTATCAGTCCATAAGCAGCAGGGGTCACCTGTGGCCATTTCTATCCTAATTTTGATATCAATCAAGCAACTTTAGATTCTGAGTGGTCTCTAAACCTCAGACCTCCCAGGTGTGGCCATCTGACATAGCCTATTGGACCTGAAGAACTATTCAACTTCACATAAGAATGTTAGGGCCATCATGAGGTTATGTCACATACCATCAATGTTTCTGTCACTTTTGTGCTCTATATCAATTACTGTTGCTTACCATTCAAATCCAAATGAGGATAACAAAGGAGTTATGAAAACTAAATTTGGTTTTAGAGAAGAATTCTCCTTTCTGGAAGTAGAACTGTTATAAAGCTGTGGGAATATACAAAGAAATACTAAGAAATACTTGTGTCTATAAAGAACACCTCTTTCAAAGAGGTCCATCAGAAAAAACACCTAGGACAACTGCAAACTCTACAAATCATTTAGCACACAAAAGAAATGTAAAAAGCCTTTCTTGACCTGAAGGGAAATTAATGGGAGCAGAAACATGAGAAGAGAGGGAGCCACACTAAATACCCATGGTTTCTCGGAAGAGTTTTCCCTGTGCCTGGCTCACCAGCCAATTGACCTCTAAAGACCACAAGGACAAGCAAATACATAACCTAGATAAGCAATGTAGGCTGTCATTTGTTGGACAGCTATTACTCTAGCCTGATCCAGTAGGAATCTTGAATTCCTCAAAGGGAAAGAGCTTCGTGATCACTTTGCCACTTGCACTGCAAAGAAATGTAAGAGCACCTGGCAGTACTGTGGCACCCCATGTGCTCCAGTTCAAAGGCAGAGGCTCAAGATGGGAGCCATCACCTCAGCAAAGCTTAGCAGCCACAAACCTTCCACAAAACCAGAGAACTAACAGACAGGATGCTGCAGTTTGCTAGAAAGGGTGCTGGAGGAACTTGAGAATCACATAGACTGCTGTTAAATGCACACATCTTTAAACCAAATTAAAGCAAACTTTCTATCTGCAACAGATAACTGAGGCAACAAAACCATTGTGATGTTAAGTATATATTTATGAATACTCACACACACACAACTTTTTCATTAAGCAACAATCTTAAATGTCTATCCTTGTGAAACTCTCAAGAGCAATGTGGCCCCTGGATACCACAGATAAAGTCTCTGGGAAACAGACAATAGTAAATGGCTGAAACATGTTATACAAGGATTTTACCTCATTATTTCCCTGAAAATATTTGCTTTCGATTTGCTAAAATATTTAAACTGCAATACTATTTCAGGAACACAACTTCCAAACCCAGAGAGAGATTACTCCAGTCCCATTTTAAACAGACAACACCACTGCACTAGAGATTAGCTCAGCAGCCACCAGAAGAGATAAGAAAGTGATTTTGTTCCACAAGACATTTTTATTTTAACAGATTGCACTGGGAGGGATGAGGAAAGAACAGGGTGGTGCAAAATAGATGGCTTGCTTGCTGATAAGGGAATTTCAGAAAAGGAGGGATGCATATAGGAAAAAGGAAGAAGATTACTCCTACTTCATTATTGAAAAAAAACAGGAAAGAACAAAACTTACTACTTTTTAACTTTCAAAGATGTATTTGAGATTAATGATGTGGCATTGACTATTATATCCTGGACAGCATTAACAAATAGCTGGAAAGAATAACTATGCAGTAACAACTGACAAGTGATAGTCAGGGACCTCTACACTCCTCCTGATTGATGGCACAGTGACTATTGTTCAAACCACCATTTTTCTAGTCTAAGAAGGAGAAAAAAACCCCCAAACAACAGAAAACAAGTTTGTTTGCTTGTTTGTTTTAAGTACAATGCATACAAACACTACACCAAGAGCTATTCAATGATTTTTGATACTGCTCTGGAAAGGGGGCTGGACTAGATGATCTTTTGAGGTCCCTTCCAATGCCTCACTTTGTTATTTCTGTGATTTTCCTACTTTGAATAATGTTTAGTGCATATAAATTATTTTCTCTTTCCAACTACTAATGTTGTGACAGCACCCTGGGTGACAAAGCATGGATCAAGGTCGCATGGGCCAAGTACACCTGGGAATGATAAAATCCTGATTACCAACTGGGTCATTGCTCTTAGCAGGCCAGCTGCTCAGGGGAAGCAGACCAGGACAGAAAATGCAGACCAGAAAATTCTACTGCTGGAAATCCCAGTCCCTGGGACTTTTCATATGGAAATATGACCAAGAAGTTAATGAAGTTTGCTTGTACCACTGATCCTTCAGAAATGGATGGCTGACAGAAGAGAGCAATGCCATAGAAGAGCAGCAGCGGCCATAACATAATTATTTTCTTACATGTTTCAGGGGTGTAGATTAATGTTTTTCCTCAAAAATCTTGAGATGATCTAGTAAGTACATTTACAAAAAAGAATGATGTTCCTCCGGAAAAGCTCAGAAAATTCATACCAAAGCAAGGTATAAAAAAATGAAAATTTTACTCTCTTCATATTTACCGATTTTCAAATTAGTGCATGAAATGCCCCAAACTGCAAGTGATACATTAAGAAGAGTTAAGTTTCAGCAAAGGTTAACATTTCTTAATGTTTTCTTCTACAAAAACAGTTTGGATTTGCTACTTTTAAAGTTGTTATACTTATGGTAAGAGCAGGTAAGAAAACTTGATCAGAGTTTCAAGCTGCCTCCTGGGTTTTGATTTTTCCTTCCTGAAAAATAGCCTTCAAGTATGTTTAATGATTTAACAGAATATCAAAACAGAACTTCCATAGCAACTTTTTAACTAAGGAGGTCACAAACTCTTAGGTATAGGACAGTTGCAAGAATTCATAAGCCTAACCCACCCATTACTAAAGCTTGCAATTTTATTAAGTTTCAAAACATCTGGTGATATCCAGCTTGTGAAAAACCTAGTATTTTGAAGTCTGACTCATGGAAGCATAATAGTTGTTCATAAAAAGGCACTTCAAAAGACACTTCAGTGAATCAGTGTCTTCAGAAGGTTTGTACAGGTCTTGAAGATACTACAGGTTTTCCAGGACATATACCCAAATTTTTGTCCTGCATTCCTTCTGATGAAGATGGAGTCAGTAATCTCTTCGCTTATAATGTCTAAATAAGGTTAGTATAAATCACAGATTTATGACAAATGAGATAAACATTCCCAAAATATCTTTTGGCAAAATGCTTTTGGACTGCATTTTTGCCAGATTTTTATTTGTCTGCAAAATTGTCAGTCTATAGTGTACAGAGACATCATTTACGTTCTGTCATACTACACAGAAACGCTTTGATGTGCAGCTCTTTCCATTTGTATACATTGCATGTATCAGTAACTCTCCAACTTCTTTTTATCTGGCCTCATGAATATCCATACAGGCAAGTCTTAAAAATCTGGTGGTTTTGGTATAAAGTTCTGGGGGCTTTTCATTCTTTCACAAAGTAGGCAACTTAATTCTGTAAACCCTTGCTTCAAACTATGTTTGCCCAATTTTAAAGACAGTATTAAAAGAATGGGTTTTTACAGGTTAAGATCATGGGTTTGAATTTATTACTACACAATTTATCTGATTCCTCAAAACATGGTAAAAAAAATTTAAAGGTTCAGTTAGCTTCTGCAGTTGGATTTAACACGCTGTATTGCTGTATTACAAGGAGATCTCGATTCCCAGTGGTGCAATGTTACCGGTAAGAACTAACAAGGATGATGCTCAGATTGGCTAGGACTGCACAAACCATTATTGAAAACCTGTTTTCACTTCTACATGCTGAAGCCTGCAAAATTTCATAAACTAAAACCGATTTACATACAAAGAGAAAGCAAATGATTAACAGTGTACTTCATTTTTATTTTTATAACGCAGAGCAAAAAAGATCGAATTATGTGATCTGAGGAAATGATTTAATAGTGTGTCAAAAGTATGATTTTTATTAGAAACGCACAAATTATGCAGTGCTTCCAGCTTCTCAGAACAAGTATTATAAAAGTGAAGTCCTGCTGTGTCAACTATGCCACACAATTGTTGTTCTGCTAACAGCTATTTAGGTTAGGGTGTGCCTTTTCTCTGATATAGCTGTGCTAGTACAACCCCTAGTGTGGACACCGTTTACTGCCATGAAGGCATTTACACTCCTGGAACTTATAAAGCTAAGCTTTCCTAAGAAGAAAAAGTATTAAGGAAGGCACAGTTACTTCAGCACGTCTACATCCACAATGGGAGGGCTGAGAGAGAAAAAGAGAGGGCAGTAGGTTATTCTACTTTACAACATACTGGGCCAGATGAACAGATGCAGTTTTTGTGTGTACAGAAACTGTGTGATGTATGTATTTGCCCCCCCCCCCTTCCTTAATCCTCATGCTCATCAGGATCATGATGGATGATATAACAAAACACTTATTCTATTTACATGGTATTGTTGCTCATTGCTTCTTCATTTTTAAGAAATATTCATGTTTAAGAAATAAGCATTCATTTAAGAAATTTCATGATAGGTAGTCACACCAAGGTGACAATATTTGTTCTTAATCCTAACGGAGTAATAAAGTTAGGAAAAGAGATACTAGAGAATAAGATCAAAGATACAAAATCCCTTTAATTTTCCTAAATGATACAAATTCAGTTTTCAAGAAATTAGTATCACTATAATGAATACATATATGTATTTACTGACATATAAGTTTATGAATCTAATGATCCTAAATGGTAGATAAAGGGCTTTCTGCCTATTCTGACATACCTGAACAACTTTCATCCCTTTTTAAAAGTCACTATGCATAAATGAAAATATATATTCAAAACTAACATTTATTCACAGCATGATTAAAAAAAGAATCATATTTTAAGAAAGAGTAAACTCAATTTCAATATATCAAAAGACAATCTGAAATATGATTATCTGCTTTTAAACAGCAAAATGCACTATTTAATTTAGGAAACCATGAAAATATTCATACATATTGTGTCTCTACTTAAAAAAAAATAAATATATATTTATTATGAACAGATGGTGGCCAAGGAAGGTATCAACTCTGCTTCTTAGACAGAAGGTCAGGTCATGGCTGAGAGACCAAAGAACAATTACTATTTGCTATTCAGTGCCATATAAGATGAAATGTTTCAGGTTTTTCTTTTAATACAAAGCTAGATGCCATTGAGCTCATTTCATTTCATTGAAGTTAAATAATTTGCAATGACTTATTAACATTTGATAAAATTTGATTTTGACAAAGAAACAACTCTTTCCCCCTGCCCCTCCCCAAATCCTGAAGTGTACATACACTCTTCTTTCTTAGCATGTTAAATAACATTAGGACCTGCATGCAACTTCTTGATAATTAGTCACAGCTATAAAACAGCTGTTAAATGTTTAGCCTAAGAATTTCAAAATAGTTTTTCCTTTTTTTAAGGAACCAACAATTGTATTTGAACAATTTATGTAATTACTAAATTACTCTAATAGTCTTTGCTGATAGGGACTCTCCTTCCCATCATTTCACTTTTATTATATCAAATTATAAATCATCTAATTTTTTTCATTCCACACAGAATAAAATACCAGTATGTCAATATATGAAGCTAAAATATTTTGTTAAATATTGCGATTGGTTCAAAGGGCAATCCAGGAGCAAGCTGGAGAACAGGATTTAAAATCCAAGATACTTCTTCAAATATCTTATTAAAACACATCCTGTTTTATTTGTATGCCAAGATTATGCCAACTCTCTTATCTGTGATATGTGTCAAGACACAGACGACAAGCTTGGGTTTTTTTTTTTGTTTTTCTAAGTGTCCTGAGGCCTGAAGGATGCAGGAGTGAAAATAAGAAAGCCAGCCCTGAAAACAAAATGCATTAAGGCCCCCATTTTTCTGCTCTGTATGATTTTATATACATAGATAATTATTTTATATAATAAACTTTTCTTTTCAATGTACGTATTTTTTAATCATAATTTGAATTAATATTTCTTTCAGCCTAAGTTCATACTTTATTACTACTACTGTCCTACATGAAGATTTTGAGGAGCTGATAAATAAAAATACAATTTTAGGGAGACTGCATTTTTACCTGCATATATTTTTGTACAGGGACTGTACATGAACAAGTGTTCATGTATTTACAAAAAAAAAATAATTTTTTAAACCTAATGGATAGGTTGCTCTAATAACAAAATGCATCTGAAAAAAAAATGTTCTCGTGCATTTTATACATCTGTGTATACAGAAGACATCCACTCTTAAGTGCAAATCAAAACTTATGATGGAATAATTGGAAGTTTGAGTACATAGAGAAAAACAGGTAGATCCTCAACAAAAAAAGGGCACTTCAAAAGATGCAGACTACACCTGTTCAAGCTGTTTGCCAAGTATGTCGCGGGTTACTTTAATGATCCTTACTGCTTGGGATGTTTCCTCACAGACCACTTGTAAGGCACATACTGTTTGCTGTTATATTATTATAAAAAACAGTTTTAGATAATCAACAATTAATGTATAGTGGAAATTTTATGTAGTTATTTTTTTCTAGGAATTAATTTGTTTGGTTTTGTTATTTCATTTTTTGGGGTTTTTTTTTTTTTACTTTTCTGACTCCCAGCATTCACTAACCTTAAATATTTAAAAAGACTGGAAGACTTTAATTTTTTGTATGGTTAGGTTATACTTGAGTGTTCCATATTTTGTCAGGCTGCATGTGTATGTAATTATGTGTGGATTTATTTGTGAGAAAAGTGTATAAAAACATATGTATACAGAACATAAAATTTAAGTCCATTGTATGAATACATATGATAGAGTAAGTCTACATGAAAACACTGAATGAGTGTTTAAACAACATAAAACAACAACACTAGGGCTGAAAATAAGAGTAAGATTACCGAGAGGTATTTATTTAACAGTAATAGCTGGCTTGTTGCCATTAATTTAGAAACCATTTAACAGTAACAAATGACCACTATTAGAAAAACAAATAATTCCAGATTTCTAAACAACCCTACTTAGGCTTCTAATAACTGCAAAGTTATAGCAGTATTATCTCTTACCTGGTCCTTAACTTCAAGCTCCCTTATAGTTTTTGCTCTGTACTCTCTGAGCTCCTTTTCTGCCTCATCCTTCTTCATTTTGCTTTCATTCAACTGATAGCGCATTTCTCCACACACCTGTTAGATTACACAGACAACATGAGCTGCAGCTTCAAGAATCCATAGCCAGGGTTTTGCAATTAGATCTTTTGCTGCCCTCTAGAGGCCATTTGCATGCAACATATTTGAATTTACAGATATTTTGAGAGTACATATGGTAAATGTTTTTTCTATAAAAAGGTGGATTTGAGTTCTCTATATAGTCATTAACTTTGAAATATGCAGTGCCTCTTAGATTCAATTCTATTTGGATCAAGATTTTGCTAAGTATAAATATTTATGTTGTAAATATATAAGTGCTACTAAATACAGTGAAACTACAGTTGCTGGTTTAATATTCTTCTCCCATCTCTAAAAGACCATGTCAACATTTTCAAAACCTAGAAATAAAAGATCTATTACACTCCTGCATCAGGACACAATTTCTTATCTTGCCAATTTTGCACTGTTAAAAAAGAAAATGTTTAGATGTTAATAGAATAATCCTCAAAGTTATATCAGAGTATTTTAAACTTACTACAAACTCAAGACTAATTCTTTGAAAACAATGCCTAAATTCAACTGTATGTATGGAACAGGAGAAAGAGATAAAAGAGATAAAAACAACATAAAAACTACTATCACTTCCACAAAGGCAAAAATTACTCCCTGATGTTGGGATGTTCACTATGTTACCTCCTCATTCCTTTCTGCCTGAGGGCAGCTCAGCCTCAGAGGGTCTGGGCAGAAGCTAGGGGAAATAATGCCAAAAAACCCACACACCATGCCCTTCCACATAGCTTTCACTACTCCTGTTCAGGGACAACCCAAGACTTCTGAAGGGTTCTGTTTGTTCTTAAGTGTTGGCAACAGATATCATCCTTATCCTGTTCAATCCCCTCCAATTCATGTTTGTACATTTCACCATAATTAACCAAACAAATACATTCACATTCCCTAATGAGAATGCAAATGTGTTTACTTGCAGCTACTCTTGGAGAACTTTCTTTGCAACTCTACTTTTCTTCCCCACTTACATTCTTTCATCAGATTTGCTTCCAAAATACACGTATTTTTAATTTGCTGCTGCAGTCCTTTTTGCTTCTCACACATATCCTACAGGCCAAACTGCTCTCTATTTTTCACTCTCATACCTCTTAACTTCAGTACTTTTATATTTCTCCTTCTTAAAAATAAGGTACAGTAAACAAACACAAAGCAATCAAATCACCTTAGGAAAAAACAAAACCACTATAACTTTAAGAAGTAGCATCACCTAAAAATTCAGAGGACAGCTTGTGAATTTAGCCCTGTTGCAAATAACACAAGGTACAAAATGCTCTAAAGAATGGTGTTGTTCTACAGCATTTTTTTCCTTAATACTCAAATATCATATGCAACTAAAAAAATCCTGATGCAACTGCATAGATTGCAAGCCCCCCTTTTTCTACCTTCTCCTTCCTTTAAACAAAGTATGTAAGTGTGATATGTTACTACCTCCAAGCAAAATAAATTAAAAAAGAAAAATACAGCCATCCTCATCTTCAGCTCCCCCATACAGTGTACACAAAGGGAATAATGCAGAAGAATCAGCAGATGGTGCTGTTCTAATAATGGATTTTTCAGTCTCATAGTTCAGAATGAAGGAAAAAGATTTTCACTCCAAACTTTTTTTCCCTGATTTCTGGTGCACGCAGAAAAAACACTTCAGATAAAACTCAAAAGGGAAAAATTTTGCTATTTGCACTTTTTAACAATGGCAAACCAAGCCTAGAAACAAGGAGTCAGATTCACAACCAGGCACAGAAGTCACTGACATGACCAAAGAAAACAGGATGATGCACATAGTCCCAGAACCTCAATGGTCAGGACTTTTCTACAAGATGTTTTGAGACTTTTCAGTTCAGAACAGAGACATAAATGCAGCTTTCCAGTCTCTCAGGACAGTGCAATAAAAAATTCATCATAGACTACTACAGGTGGCCACCTATTCAACTTTGTATTGATTAGCATTAACTAAAGCAGGAACTGGAACCCCAGTGTCATTCTCATGAGAGACTGCTTAAAAATTAGGCTATGAGTTTTCTTTCTAGACCAGTAAATGTTTACATCTACACTTCTTCTTTCCCCAACTCAGAGTCTAAACAACTAAAATGTGTTTCAGAAATGATAAACCAAGTCATTGGGACATTCCTAAAATGTTCCCTCGTTTGTCTTTCAGCTGAGTTTGAATTAAATTTTCTAATAATTTTGGATTAATTCTTCCTGAAAATTTTCTGCAATACTTTCCCCTGATTCTACCAGCAGGGGCAGCAGAGGAACAGAGGAACTGCTGAAAACCTCTTCAGAAGTCTCTACAGGCCCAAGGAATGAATTGCTCCTCAAAAGCTTGTAATTAACAATTGGAGAGGTAGGATTGGCCAGAGGATTATTGGTAAGGTACAAAGACATTATGAGAGGCTGTAACAAATTTTAATTCTCAGATTTATTCTACAGAAATTTAGCAGTGTGTCATCTTAATTAATTTTCTTCCGTGAAAATGGAATGAAATAAAACTTAATCACTTCAACAATTTATCATCTCCCAGCATACATTTTAGATGGCTTGTTTTCTCTTTGTCTTATGCTCCACATTAAGGATCTAGTATGTTGATAAATATACAAAATAACACCCAGAAGTGATTCACACACATAGGTAGAAGCTGAACTATAATTCTTCACTGCAAGAAATCTCTGTAAAAAAAATGCTATCAATATTAATAGACATAAAAAGTCTACAGGACAGTACTTGGAAAACAGTGATTGGATACACCTCCCCTTATTTTAGCACTGCATGTCCTAGAGGCAGCAATTACAGAACAGAGTTGTGTTGTATGTTGTCTCATTCACACCAAATGCAATTTTTATTGAAACACTTGATTGCAGTTTTAAGTAGTGATGTGCATAGTCTGCAAGGTAGAAAACTTATCTTTTCCATCACAAGGTGGCTTGGCAGACTGAAAAATTTATATTTTTACTATGGAATTGTGTCTCTGGGGTAGTCAGATCATATTTATCACATGTTCTTTACCAAGACGGAGGAAAATAAAGAAAAAACCCAGATATGCCTACCTTATTTTTCTCCATTTCATGAGATGCAAGCTGACGTTGTGATTCTTCTAACTGGTTAACTAGAGAGCTCTTTTCCCTTTGAAGTCTCTCTAGATCAGCCTCCAATAAGGCCACCCTCTCAGTCATACTCATCATCTGCAAAAAGCCCAAGAACATTGTAATGACACAATTTGACCACAGACCTAAATCCTGTGGGACGTCCTCCTTGAACACAACTGTATATTTCCAATATATGAAGCATTAAAAATAATACAAATTAGAATATATACAATAAAATATATAACAAAAACATTAAAATATTACAGCATATGGCTGAATTATTTTAACAATCGGTTTATTATTTTGAGTCAATACAGTAGTTTATTTGAAACTTTCATCAAGTGGACTAGTCTCCAGGAGTAAGCAGCTGGTTGCATTAGCCTTGCAGCTGTAAGAATACTACTTAACACCTTCTAATCCACCCTTGTATGTATAGATTGATTTAAACCATATTATGTTCTTCCAGGTAAAGAAAACTGTCACTTGATTTAAGTTCAGAAGACATTACAGCACAGTAGATCAAAGTATTACGTACAAAAATCATATAGGAATATGTTAAAAATGCTAATATAATTCAGATTGAATTTGCTGAATGGTAAAAACATGTAACAATGAAACAGAGACAGTGACCCTTCAGCTCTTTAGCCCTGAAGCTTAGTAATATAAGTGGAAATAATGGTGTTTGACAGTTCTAGGTTGACTTACAGAATTCAAAGCCAAAGCCAAACCTAGTGGATTATATATTAATAACTATTTTTCACTCATACATCCACCTGATTTATCAATCATGCCAACTCCCCCCTTCAAACAAGTCATTTGATAAAGTAATCAATAAAATATTCATAGAGAGGATGACATGATGAACAGTATACCATTTCTACCTTCTCATAATCCTGGAATATAAAAGTAATTACACAGGTGTAAATCATGCATATAGATGATAGTTTCCTACAAAGTAATCCAATATCTTTAAATACCAAGCATGATGTCATCATAGTGCCACTATAGTTCTTAAATGTGTATAAAGGACTTAGAAAAATTACTACAACTACACATAGTGGGAATCAGTGGCAGTAAAAGTCATCTCAGTGGATGATGAACTACAAAGTAATGAGCAGACATGAAGGAGTGAATTATACTGCCAAAAAAAGGTATGAAATGCTCATCTAATAGGATATATTTTGGAGTGCATAGTATGCTCTAAGCAAATCTGTAACTGAAGAACCAAATCCATAAAAGGAATGACTCCCTACAGAAAACACAAACACAAAGAAGGAATTGCTTAATAATGTCTCACCATGCCCATGCAACATTATTTTTTTAATTCAGTTTGCCTGGGCAACAGATTTCTGAGGATCACTTACAACAATTCCTTTTCTTAATTATCACTTAGCCCCTATCACTTCTTAATTGCTGTTTTACTATTTGGAACTGGAATCAAAGGCTTTGACTTCCTGTAGCAACTTCAGAACAATATTCCATCATCTCAGAAGACAAGAAAGAGAGCCATGTATCATCATGGTTCCCTGTCTATGTTAGTAGCTGTTAAGCTATTTCACTACTAAAGAACCTCTTCTTTTCAAATCACTTAGTTTCTCCTGCTCAGTTTGTGCTCTATGTATTTTATAAACTGTACGGCTTCTTTCTAAAAAGAATATAGACAATATTCTAAAAACAATATAGAAAAAAACCAAGAGAAATTGTTTCCAAACCTCCACTGAAAAATGGTTTGAAGCTGCACATCAAACAAGCATGAAAACTACTAATTCAGGGAGCATTCTCTCTACTCTTCTTCCCTGTTCCTTCTCTAGTCACCTTAGAAGTGCCTCCTCCATCACACTTCACAGGCTTACTGCTGTTTACATGAGGTTTTCTCTGTAGACTGTATTGGGCAGAAAACCCTTATATTTTATAATTAGATTACATTAGCATCTAGAAGTCTAAAACAAGGTTATCAAGGCTCAGTTGTAAAGGTCACAGTATACATGATGAGACAGATTCTTCCTCAAAGTTTATAAACAACAACAAAAGTGAGAAGAGAGATTCCAACAAATCTCTGCAGGTGAGTAAATTAACCACAAAGAATAACTCTGAAAAATACCCTATTAGAATGTGATTATGATATTGTAACATCAATATATATATGTATTTTTAAGTCTGAAGTAGCAAGTAATCCTAAATTTCACATGCTAACTTCTGAATGCTTGACTTGGCAACCTAAAGAACCTTTTTAAGAAGCTGCATACAAACATATTACCTCACCCCTTCCAATGTCAACAACCTAATATGCATTGTTGATGCATATTAATATGTTGCTAAGTAGCAACACAGCATAAAACTCAGACTCAAAAGGAGCACTTACTTACCACCATTATTTTAAAGCAATAGCAGTGCTGATTTACTAAGCTCTCAAATCCAAAACTGAAACAATTAGAACAAAAACCCCAAAAGTTTAAAGAGGACAAGAGGCTCATTGTGACACACAAATAGAGAAAACCCAACTCATACCAATACTGCCATATCCTCATTTTCCTTCTTCAGCTCCTTGTGCATTGCTTCTTTTTCATCATTTCTATTACTTATCTGGGCAGCTAATTCCCTTTCAAAGCAGTATTTCTGCCGTTCCATCTCACTTTTCAGCTGATCACACTGGACTAGAGCCTAGAAAAAAAATAATAGTTTTTACTTGGTTTCCCTCTGAAGTGGAATTCTGAGCACAGAAGATGAAAAAGAAACTTGGAAGATGTTAGTAAAATGCAAAGAAACAATTTTGTTTATTTTAGTTTCAGGTTTGTCAAATAAAAAAAAATTAGTTTTACCAAAAACTTGTGTAATGCTTAATTTGAAGTGCTAAAACACAGGTTATAAAAGTGTTTTCTTTCAAAATAGAAGAAACATAGGTGCATATGCAAGAAGGACAGTAGACACTATCTTCTAAAAATGCTAGGGGAAAAAAAACAACTGCTGTATCCATGCCAAAGGGATAGGAGTGTTAGGTCAGTTTAAATCAGAAATACACTACTTCTTTAATAGATCAAGTATCCAAAGCACCTATCACCAGCATCAGCAAACAACTGTCTGCCCAAGACTGGTGTAATTCCGTTGACAAGTACAAAAATTCAACTCTAGAAGAAGTAAATTGCAAGAACAAATATGTATTTTGTTAGCTACTGTAAGGAACAGTTCAAACAATTGCCCTTCAATAATATTTATTTTGAAAACAAAGTCCAGGATTTGCTTTAAGTATAGAAGCAAACCCCACCAGCTCTCCTCCTTGCTCTAATAGTCAACAAATCAAAACCTATAGAGACAGCCAAAAGAGAAGAAAAAAAACATTTCATCTTAAGAATGGAATAGGACTGGGAAAATAAGGGTGGTTTGCTCTTACTGAGATGAACAGCAGTATGTGTAAAAAATGCTAAATTAATGAAGCATAAGGAAAACATTTCTTCCTGTTCCTTCATAAGACAACAGCTTTTGAGCATGGGAAAAACAGACAGTATACTATTAAGACTTGTATAAGGACAGCACCTCACATTACATTGCCAAGTGAAGTGAGTGAGTGGCTCTGTGAAAACAGAGAATTTATAGGGATTTCCTTTTAAAATATTTATTTTAATATTTCCAACACCAAATAAAAAAAGAGGGAAATCAGGTAATTTCACTTTATTGCAGAGAAGGAAGTGTTTTGTGCAGTTTTAAATAACAGTGAGTAAAATTTCAACCAGACAGCTGTAAAACCTACCCCCCAAAAAAGTAAAGAAGTAAACAACTTGTCCATAAGGGTTTAGATTTTCCAGATGGGGCAGGTGAACAGTAGGATTCTCAGAACGATTCTTCGTTTGTTTGTTCAATAAAAACCAAAGAGCTGCAATACTCTGAAGTTGAGTTTAAAAAGAATGTAGGATTTCCAGCCCTCATTATTTTTACCCATTATTATTTCCAGTTAAGGCCCTACAGAAATACATGCACACTCCCTCTTACAGCATTGGATGAGTAGTACCAATTTGGTCAACAGAACAATTATATCAATCTTGTGCTCTATTAAAAACAGCATTGAATGAAAAAACAAAACAAAACCAAACCACAAAACAAAACAAAGATCTTTCTCATTTCCATAGTAATTCACTAATAATACAGTAGATGTCACTAAATATCAAGGAAATAATTTAGTTCAATATTGGTTGTTTGTATGTAGTAACTAGGGCTGACACAAGCATTAGATCAAAACTGTGTTTAATATTTTTATTTACACAGCACCAAAAGCTTCCTGGAGATACCATTAGACACAGTTCTGTTCTGCTAGCAAATCAGCTCTTGCACTGCACTCCTCTGAGGCAAAAAGAGGGTTGTTCATAAGCATTATAAATATTATTTCCAGAGCAGCTAAATAGTTCTTATTCTTAATACCTTTGAAAATTCTACCATTCAATTTCTATGACCTAGCTGTGAAACTATGTCAGAATTTAAATGATGGCCCAAGAACAGAACATACCCTACCTACAGCCTTGATCATATTCAAATACATAGTTCATCTTACTGCTTTGAAACAGTCACACAGAGCAATGTGTTTAAATCTACTACATTACATCAACAGAAGACAAAGGTCTGATGTATGTATTCTCTCATTAGCATGAAAATTAATTAATAAGATCTGAATTTTTAAAAAGATTAATTTACCTTTGTTTTTTCTAAATTGGCCTCTTCTGTCATTTGCACTGCTTGTTTAACTTGCTCATAAGCATCGGATTCTCTTTGCTTCATCTCTTTCATTTTTTGTCTCAGTGAAACAAGTGCATCCATCAAATCATTTCTTTCTCTGCATAGAACGAAAAAACAGATATTTATCTTTTCTCAAGAAAAATAAACAACCAGGATGCATGTCAAGTATAAAATGTTTACAGATAAAAAGACATGGGTGGTATTTAAGCAAGACTAAAACCAGCATGAGTTAAGAGTGAAAGACAGCATACTGATAGCTTGGAAGATATTAAAAATACTGACTGATTACCAGTCCTTCACTTCAGAAGGATGAACCACTAGAGAAACTGCCAGCAATAGCAGATAGCAGAATAGCAATAGCAGATAGCAGAACTCAAGTCATAAATACATTGAAACTGAGACATTGTTGGCTTTATGAAATGGGGATACATCCTAAAAAAAAACCAATCAACAAACACAACAAACAAGAAAACAAAAGACCCCAACAAAACATCAATCAACCATAAAATAAAATGAAATAAAACCAGAACAAAACAGATTGAAGAAATATGACTATACACTGCCATTAAATGTATAATAAGAAGGAAAAAATAAGAGGAAGGGTTAAATTCAACAAGTAATTCAAATCACTAAGTACAATGAGTGAAAATAAATAGTTCTTTGCTGCAAACTGGAACCAAACTAAACAGCTAGACTCTGAATTCTACATGTCCTCTGAAGTTTGTGTTAACTAAAAACCTGAGAAATCTACCAAATGGTGAAGCACACCTGTTAAAAGTTTAAGAAAATTAAAAGGGACAGCTTAAATCTTTTACTTCAAACAGCACTATAATATAACAAGAATTTACTGATTTATAGTTGGTTCATATTTTCCACTGCCTATGACAAATAATTACTTCTCTTATGGAAGTAGATTTTCAAACATGACTTTTTAGCAAGAGAGAGCTATCCCAGAAAATGTTTGGACTTCACAATAGAAAAACACATAAATCCTGGTAACAGCTCTCTAATGTGAACAGATAATACATAGAGTGTGACAAATGGATATTATGTCCCTTCAATCTTCTTGCTTCTCAGTGACCCACTACCTCACCTCCAGAAGGCTCAGTCTAAAAATTCAGAAATCCTAAGAAGCTTCAGATATCTGACAATAAAAGCTGAAGTATCTCACCATTACTACAAGCAAGTAGAAAGGGTGAGATTTTTGAAGATGATTCATTTGCAGAATTTCTTAAGGAAAGAACATTTTTATGCTGTTGGGATTTTTGCATTATATATATTCTGTTCAGGATCTATAGCTGTTTTTAAAATCATTACATGAAAGCTACAACTAAAAAAAAAAAAGCTACAGCGAATCTCTTTATTTTTTATTCGAAATAACTTTTTTCCCTGACTTATTGTATTGAGGAGTAACACATCTCAAACATCTGACCTACTAAGACAAGTAGGAAAAAAGGATTAAAATGCTTATGTATCCTTTAAATTTCCCAAATGTAAGGAGAATAAAGCAGAGGTTTTTTTGTTGTTCTGTAAGTGCGCATCTTTCTACAAAGGCAACAACATATTGAGACTTCTATGGTTTGATGTAAGCAACTGTACTTTCAGTGAGAAAGAAAATACACCCAAAACCTACTTTGTTATCCTCTCAATGGTCTGCATGTGAACATTACAGTGAGTCTTTGCAAGAACTGCCTCGTGTTGTGCACAGTTCAGACACAGACCACCAACGCGACTAGAATTTTTGGCTGAAACAAGTGACTTCTGGTGTTTTAGCCTTCCTTCCAATTCTTTGCATGTCTTCTGAGACACTGAAAGGTCTTTCCTAGAAATAAGAAATATAAAAAAAAATATTTGAGCAATCAAAGATTCCTACAAGTTATATGCAAATGTGATATAAATTAAAGATGCAATCTAAAAATAATTGTAAGAGTCCCTGTAACAAATGTTAATTTACACATCTCAGCAGGCTAAGGAAGGAGAAATAAAAGTAGAACTGCCCAATAAGAATTATGAATAGACAAACCAAAATTATACTAATTTGTTCTTTCCCTCTACAGTATCAGAACATAGCAAAGTTACACAGCAAAGTATGAGACAAAACTTGTAGGCTTACATATTGTCTAAACAAAGTAAGGGATTCACTAGCAAGAAACACTATCAGCCATATAAATATTTCAATATCCTAAGATTTTTTCTGTTATTCTTACTAATAATATCACTAAATTTACATTTCTTCCCAACTCTCAAATTAACTGTAAATTTGCAATACAAGGTAAAAGTCCCCTGTCATCACATTTGCTCTGATCCAGTCACACACAAACTTGAGGTCAACCACATCTCCAGAAAAACAGAGTAAGATTTTTATTTGTCTCCAAAAATTTCACCAGGTGCTCCGAAGAACTTTCTCCAGAATTTTCAAGCATCTGTCAGGCCAGGGAAAGTGTAAGTGGAAGGAATACTGACATCAGGACGTTCCAGACAAGCACACAGTGTGCACATATAGATCAATGTGACAAATTTGTGTGATGGATCCAATGCTTTTGGTTTGTTATGCAGGCCATCTGGGCAGCATACACATAGTAAGTCTGACACATTCTGGTTACATTGGATTTACTGTGCACATGATATATAAACTGCATGAATGCTTATTTCCATCTGGGAAGTATGTGCACTTTTTCCAATTTTAGTAGTTGGTCTATTAAATATAATCCACTATAACCTGAACAGAACTTGCTCTGCATATATCCTTAGACAGGCAGAGCAGAACAGACCTATTGTTGGGAAGTCTTGGACAGAAATCAGCAAGTCCTATGTAAGTTCATTCTTTAAGTTAAACACAAGGATAGTCCCACTCCCACTAAAAGCAATATAATTCCTCACTTTAATTAAAATTTAGAAATGTTCAGGTGCTTTGGAGAACTAAGAGTTTGAAAAATCATCCCTCTTAGGATAAATCAAGAGACTCCATAATGTACTTGTGGAAATTTTCAGACTCTTTCAGCTTCCAATACTTATTTCTAAGTACATGTAACACTTCAAGCCAAGTGGGGAAAAAAAAAGGAAAAAAAAGAACTGCATAGCTGAAATGTAAGATTCTCCTTAACTTCCACCAGCAGAATTGGCTTTGTACATTTAAGATTAAGTATGTTCTCTATGGTGATGAAAACTTCACTCCATAACAGTTGTTCTTTTTAAACACACACAAAAGTTTAGATTTCAGATATGTATATTCATAATTTATTTAGGGAAAAGCAGACTTAAACAGATTCAGCAGTCTCAGCAACACAGGCATAGAGGTGGAAGCTTACTTCAGAACACCAAATTGTAAAGTGGTTGCCTCTACCTCTCTTTTTCAATAGTATGCTACCTATTCAAACCTTTAGTAATTTGAGTAGTACACGAGGACTTTTTAAAAGTATTTTTGTGTTTAAAGATATGCAGGCTACATGAGGGGAAACACTGCCTGCAGGCTTCAAAACTATGTTTTGCTTCTCCCAAATCATTGTGTGGCCTAAACTAGTTGAATATCTAGTGACATAAAATATTAATAGAAGCAAGTTAAGTATGGAAGAGCACACAAAAGTTAAAATTTTAACTGATCATTTTTCCTTTGATTGGTCTACCTTGACAGACATGATGTTTCAATAAAGAAAAAGGGCTAAAAGGATAAGGAAACTTTATATCCAATTATAAATTGCATAAATACAATAATTCAATTTAATTTATAAGATTTATATATTGCTACTACAGCTATTTAGTAGCAGTACATTCAGTTTTTCTACATTTCAGGAAATATGTAAAACCAGCTATCAGGGACATCATCAGAAAGCACAACATTCAGACAATCAGGCATGCTTTGCTTATAATTCAAATTAAGAGTGGTTATGTTGTTATGAAATTATAATCTATAAAATATAATTAAGGAAAATAAAAGAAACATTTTACTTTACCTTAGAGACTCTACTTGGTCACCAAGGATATTGACTTTTTCCTGATACAAAAGTTTTATTTTTTCCTTTAGAAAAGATGGGCAAAAAAGAAGTGTCTTTTATTTTCTTGACAAGATTGTCTTTACAAATCAATCTAGATCCTAGACACATTCATTCCTATCCCCTGAAAATATGAACTTGTTGAAACACCAGTGTCAAATAAATCTAAATATTTCAGACTTGTGGAAGTGGACAAAATTAACAGCCCTCCCATTTTCTCCTTTTTATGCATCTTGCCAGATACTCAGATGGTAAATTGCTTCAGCTGCAATTGCAGCCATCTACCATGATTTACACAAATTGATGATCTCGTGTCAAGTTTGCCCTTACCCTCCCACAAGTCAGCGGAAATAAAACTTCTGAAGGGCTTCAGGCTATTTATTTATAATCCCTGGAGTTACTCTTATTCACTGGTGAAGAAATAGGTATATACAATCATATCAACATTTTCAGTCAGCCATGTTTTTCCCAAAGATAGCAATACTACTCCGTTATATTAAGGAAAAAAAAAATTAAGAACATCTTCCCCAACTAAAAGTATAGGATAGAGATATTATCATCTCTGAATCACTATAGCTCCTCTGTGTCTCTAGAAGCAAAAAATGTATAAATGTGTAATTCAGCTTAGAGAAAACAGATTGCACAAGGATACTTCTGGACATCACTAAGCCTGTGCTGCTTCAGAAGCAGGAAGATGCATTGCAGAGGAGCTTGCCTAGAGGGCCACCTAAATTAAACCAGTTCCCACCTGTTTATGCACTGTGCTACCCCTAAGAATCTGTGAAGTACTGTGGAGCCATCAATGACAGGACATTCTAAACCAAGACTTATCTATGGCAAGCCAACACCTGCAGATGAGACCTGCCATCTGTGTGTAACTGAATATTAATATTAATTAGGGTATAATGAGAAGATGAGGTTTAAGAGAATAAAATTTGACTTCGGATTAAAGTTCAGTCAACTAAAATTCCTCCTGTATGTCTGTTACAAAATTAATCATCAGTAGTACAGCAACAACAAAGCACCCAAAGGTATGACTCTGCAAAGAAAGTTAATACCAACCAGTTCTACAGGCCATTTTTGTAATTCTCCAACAGCTGGTGTAACATAAGCCTGATTTTTGTTATGTGCTGGTGATGAAGTGACAGGCTGACGCATGCTGTTGTCATTGCCACCTACAGGCCAGGACTTCTGAGTATTTGTCTAAAAAATAAATTAATGCTCCAGTTATAATTGTGTAGGCTGTTTTGTGTTTGGTTTTTTGTTTTGTTCTGTTATTTCTTTTTTTGGTGTTATTTTTTTACAAATGTTAACATTGTACTATATTGTAATTGTACTATAATTTTCATTACAGTAGAATATAAGAACCAATAAGGTTGGCAACCTATGATAGGGATGTTATACACAGAAATCTATGGTTAGGGACTCACTAAATTTTGACTAAAATTCAGTTTGTGGATAACCAGTTACATAACCTTCCTTAAAAAGACAACTGATTAAAACAACAACAGAGGAAACTCACCGAGGCTTCTAGAAGAGTTTGTTCTCTCAACAGATGTTCTGCATTTAAGAATTCCAGCTTCTGACGGAGGTCCTCATTCTCAGTTACAACTACTTGTAATTGATCTTTCATCCCTGACAATTCCTCCTGTAAGATACAGGAGCTGCATTTAAAATGCTTGAGACAGCTATCAACATTTAAATAAAACTTGAAAAGTCAAGAATAACATTCTCCACTATTTTAATGCTTCTAGAGAAAATAGGAAAACTCATAAGACAGATTATGCATTTTTGTAGCTTGAATTTCTATGTAACTTTTTTTTTTTTTACTATTGCTTATTTGTGTTTGTGATATGATGTAAAAATGTCTTTGAAGACCCTTAAATACCACACAAGCACCAAAGTGCACAGTCAGGCCCAGTATCTATTCAGCATTTGGCTCAGGTTAGGCCATTACAACAATCAATCTTAAGACTAAACGTAAGGTATTTTAGAAGCAGTTCTTCATTCTTAGGGGAGCAGAAGTATTTCAATAGGTGAAATATATTGTTCAATACCTTGCAAAACTTCACTTCTGCTTCTAAATGGTTAATGTACTGTGACTGGTCATTGATTATAGGAATGAGATCAGAAAGGGCTGGTGCATCTCCAATGGCAGCTTCTGTGGGGTTCTGAAGGAAGAATAGCACATGTTATTTTCTGGTTTTCCATTTATTGCAGTAAGATGTTGCTTGCACACAGCATACTATGTACACAATAAAAAGTCACCGAGTGCCAGGTTACAAGGAAGGGAGAAGCAGTTAAGGACTTAAATTGTTCAGTATAGAAAGTACATTTGTCACCTCTGTCAAAATACAGCTGCTTGATTAAGCACATCCATAAAGCAGGATTAAATGATACACACAAAACAATTTGTAAATGAAATTAATACCACTATTTATCATCCACTTTAGACAAAACTAAGGTGGTATTTTTTCCTCTGTGAAATGAATGTAAAGATATCTTGAATTTTAATGAATTAAGGCAACTCCTCTAAATGTTCATTAACATAACTATGCCAGCAATTTTAATATCTCCATGGAAACACAGATAAATTTGTAGTAGATATCACATTAATCAGATAATTTGATTATTGGCATTTTGAAAGACAGACCTAAAAATCTTTTTGAAGACACTATAAGTAGCTCAGTTTTTGATAGCCTTATATATAACAAATTAAAGAATGTAGGAGGGACACAAAGATCAGAGGGCTGAAGCACCTCTCCTGTGAAGACAGGCTGAGAGGGCTGGGGGGGCTGCTCACGGGTCAAAAATCAACACTGCCTGGTCAACAAAAATATGATTGATTGATTGATTGATTTAAAAATATGATATGATTGTATATGATATGATCGTATCAGAGATGTCTTTTTTCCTTGCTGTGGTCATAAGTATACCACATTCTAACTATGTCCTCAAGGATCTCCTATATTTCAGATTATGAAAATTATTTGGTGATTCTTTTTCTTCCTGGGTACTATAAAAGGGATCTCACCAGGCACACCACTCATCCAAACAACACAAAAGAAACAAGATGAAGAGACATACCCAGAATGACATATTCTTCCTTGGTGGACAGATACCACCTTCCATAAGTTCTTGATGTTGCAACAAAGTTGTATGTTGATTTACTAAAAAGAATTAAAAAAAAAACATTATAACCAAATTGGGGTTTTTTTTCATTGAAATTAGTATAATTTCTTACAATTTTTAAACTAGTTGCTTTCAGAGTAATCTTACCTGCCTGACTGTGCTGCAGCTCCTGCCAGGCTGCATTCCTGCTGTCATTGCTGCCCCTGTCCACATCTCCTCTGCCCTTTTCCACAGAGCACTGGTCAAATCCAGCTTCACCCTCTGCAGCCTCTCTCTCCTCTAAGACACATATCAGTTGTTGGATGCTTTCATTAGAACGCTCTGCAAGCAATCACATCATTACCCAAAATAAGTAACATAAAAGAACATATTTGTTGAGTGATATTTTAATTTGGAAAAAAAAAAAAATAAATGGAAGTACCAAAAGCATTCAGCATCTGTCTAATTTGACTACTTAATCTACACTCAGCTGCTGGAAGGAATTACCTGATGCAGACAGAACAACTACTGTATGACAGAATTTGCAAAAGAAACACTACATTTTCAAAGAAGCAGCTATAAACAGCATCTTAGTCTGTCAATACATTAGGACTCTGTATCATCACGAGCAGTCCCCAGGAGAGCCAGTTTTCAAAAATTAATCATATATTTGAGCCCAAAGTATTTCCCAGCATACACAGCTTCCCTTTTTAATGAACCTAAAGCTCATGCTCTATTTCATACAATTTGTAGGATCAGGCACCAAGAACAGCTTTTTTGATTCCAGCAATGACACTACACATGACAAAGCAATGCACAGCACAACTGAAAAATACCCAAGTAAGCTAAATAAAAGCTCAGCAAATTAAGTCAACTTAAACCAGTGATTAAATAAAGGCCAATAACCCACAAACAGCTTTTTAAAACATTTTATTAATAAAAATATAGTAAAATAAATAATTACTCATAATTCTGTGGAAAAACAAAAACAAACAAAAACCCCTTCTTCCAGATTACTGCAAGAACTAACAGACTTATTGGGAAGGGCTGTAATTTTCAATCTAATTTTTCTTACATTCTTTTTATCATTTATTTCATTCAGCTGGCTTCACAAATATCAGAAACTTTCTAATAAAAAATGCCAGATCACTCCAATATAGCTGCATAGTTCTGATATGCCAGAAAAGAAACACAAGTTTGCAGCAGAGAGATAATGACTGCGTTGGGAATCAGAAAAGATGGACTTGGTTTTAAATAATGATACTTCTGGTATACACCACAGGACTTCAGGTAATTCTGGTATTCTTTCTTTCAACTGCTTATGTATAAACGGAGAACAATATTTAATTTTTCTTCCCTTTAAGCAACATATCCACTAATTAGAAAAGACAGAGGAAAAACCTAAGAATGGCTTCACGGAATGCTCAGCAAAGCAGGATCTCTAGGTTCTACTATAATACCAAGTGAATTGAGAAAATAATCTGTACATCCCTCATGGAGTACAGACTCCTGTAGAAGAAGAATTTCACACCTTGTGAGATGAGACTTCTACAGTAACATCTCTTATTGGTTGAACTGCTACAAGTAGAAAAAGGGCAAGCGTTCCAGCATACATTTTTTTTCTTCATATTTGTCTGTAAGCTGAAAACTTACATGATGCATAAATAGCTAGCCACAAGTTGTGGGTTTTTTTTTTTTATCCCATAGGCAAAAAAAGCTTAAAAATAATCACAAATCCAAAGTTAAGAATTTGCTAGGTAGAATTTAGAAGACATGCTTCATAGTATAATATATGCTGCTGGTTATAAATGTTAATAGCTCCTTTCTTTCAAATGGGAAGGTGAATAGCAGTTCAAGATAGAGAAAAAAGCCAGATATGTATTTCTGTCTTCACTTTGTCTTTTTTAAGTCCAGATCATGTTGACTGAAGTTAGAAAAAAATTTTTTTTTCACCACTGTAATGGTTTTCACAGTCCTTTTCAGCCTTTTTCTCTGCTTCTCTGTAAGTTACCAACAGCTTATAAAATACAAATACCTCCCCATAAAGAACAATATTTAAGAACATGGTTCTCAGGCCAGTATGCCAGTTATTAGTCAATTTTTAGGAATGCTTTTTTTTTTTAATAAAAACCTGAATGGCTTCTTAAATCCCAGTCACCTTGTGCTTAGCATCACCTCTTTTGATTTTGGGGTACTTCATTGTTTAACCAAGTTTATAAATATAAAGTAAGATATTAAAAATACATTTTAAATTGTCTTAAATTGTTACAATTCACCCAAATACATTTCAAAAAGCAATGACTCAAAAAAGGATTCAGGCCCAACACTTATCTACTGACATAGTTAGGATAGTTGGTCACTGGAACAGGCTCCCCAGGGAAGAGGTCATGGCACCAAGCCTCTCAGAGTTCAAGGAACATCTGGACAATGCTTTTAGTCATACAATTTTGTTTCAAGCAGTCTTGCAAGGAGCTGGGAGTTGGATGCAATGATCCTTATGATTCCTTTTCAACTTGAGACTGTCTATGATTCTATGACATAAATAACTCATTCCAGAATGCACTGGGAGAGTTAATCAAGCAGTGGTAGAAGTACCTCACTAATGCAACAGCTTAAACATTCAGCAAGCTATGCTGCAACAAGTTGTTGCCAAGAAGTGTTCAGTGATGTGGTGATCTGACAACAATAAAATTTCTTCATTTCCCCATTCACTGTCAGAGAACCCTGGAGTCTCAATATTTGTCTCTATGCCCAGTGAAGAACAACAAAACAAAGCAAAGCAAACAGACCCAAATACACTTGTTCCCTTAGTTTACCTCTCATCCTAATATTACAGTTTCTAAACTCCAAGAATACTCCTTTATTCCCAAAGATAACAGATTTTCTTACCATACATCCTCTTCTTACATAAGTATACTGGGACAATAGTTACAAAATAGATGAAAATAGTATCAGTGTCACAATGTTTACTTTTCTTGATTACTGCTTATTAATTCAGAGACAGAAGCAATCAGGGATCCTAACCCAAGATGATCAAGACCAAACCATTCCAGACACAAAGACATTCCTCCCCTTCATTGCCTCCAAACCTGAATGCAATTTTGGACTAAATTAAGCTCAGTTAAGCATAACACTAGAAAAAAACAATAAGGCCCTAACTGAAACTTTAATTAATGTTCAGAAAGCACATTCCATATATTCTACAGGCTGAATAAATACACTTTTCTGTTGTGAAAGAAGCATTGATACCTATGGTTATTTTCTGTATTCACCAGAACTACAAAACCTAAGCACTACTCCCTGAAAATATATTATAGGTATCGTTTTTCTAGAAAAGTATTTCTGGAGAAATATAATTGATAGAGCCTTTTTAAGGCAGCTATACATATATGTATATATATATATATATATATATATGGGAATGTCAGTACTACAGGTTTTTATATTGGAGACACATTATAGATCCATTCAACTTAAAAAAAAAAATAAAAAATAAAAAATTAAGATAAAGGCTAGAGTTGGGACATTCTGAAGTAAAATAAAGCATAGAAGAGGTAGCTGTATTTCCCAAGTAGTAATCAGCTTCAGTGGGAGGGAAAAAAAAAAAAAAAATTGTAAAAACAATTTGCCACTGAATTGAAAACAGAAAAAACAGAGAAGGCATTGAACCATGTTTGCATTGCCTAAACAAAAGATGTTTTTTCAGACACTGCCCAAGACTGTCTATAAAGAGCACTTCTTGAAATGAAAGCACCAAAGCTACCTCATTCATCAGCTCAGAAATGCCATAGAAAATACTCTGTGAGCCAATTGAGAGATTAGCAAAGGAAGCAACCATCCAAAACAACAGAATCGCCTGAAAGACATGGAAAATTATTCCAGCTGGTAGAAGTTTTAAGTAATATAAATTAAACAAATTGCAATTCTATGAAAAAGTTGCCCTAAGTCTGTCATCTAAAGCTAAGGGTCCAATTTTAATAACGTTCAAAGGAAAATTACTAGAACTTAATGCCTATAATTTCAACAAAGAGGTCACTTTCTGACATCCCATGGTTCCCACTCAACAACTCTGGGAAATTAGGTGAAAAGGAATTACACTGGTTCTTTAAAGAGATCAGAAAATAAATAAATAAACGAACAAAAAAAAAACCACCCCACTTTAAGATTGATGTGAAACAGTAAGAGATAAAAAAGACAACCAGACCACTTAGTAACATAAAGACCACTTAGAAACATAAACCTAAAATAGCACATCACATGCCCCTGCTGGAACAGCATTTCAGCCAAATACTTCCTTAAAAATACTGCAACTGAGAATTTCATTGCAAGCTTTTTTATTGCATGTTGTGCAGTCTTGGTGTTTCCTTTCCTTACTATTTACCATTCTGAGATGCACTTACTCTTCTTTATTGGCTGCCAAACACAGGTATGCAACTGCTAACCTACTATGTGATAGTTTTGTGACTAAAGTATCTCCTCATTTACAATCTATGCTGATTTTACATGTAGCCATTCAACAGTAACAACTAATGATACCATGCTGTTCATAAGTCTGCCCTCAAAAAGTCATAAGATGTGTTTGACACTCAGATGTTTCAAACTAATGAACCATGGATCCATTTAATTTGGTTTCTCAGCCTTCATAGTTGCTTTGCATTATGTAAGAAACTGGTGGTTTTCAACACAGTGTTTACCAAATTATCATTTCTAAGAGGAAACTGTTCCCCAGAGCTGCTGCAGTCATCATCACGAGTCCCTGAATCAGCTCTTTCTGCAGAGCATAAAGTTCATGCCTAAGGTCTAGGGATCCTCAGATATGAGAAACTCAAAGCATTTCCCAGTTCCTCCTGACAGGTTCTCCTCCCTTAAATAAATGCCATGTGCTCTGTTCAGCAGAACACTTTAAAACAACTGTCAAATAAAAAAAAAAAAAAAAAAAAAACATGGCAGAAATATGTAATTATTAATTACTGTTTACAATTTAATTCTTTTATGTTTCAATATCCCACCTAACTTGAAGAGCTGGTAACTGGGCCACAACCTCATCTATCTTAGGACAGCTTTGACTTCACATCTCTCCTGTGTTATTTTTGGAGTCAGATAAAGCAGCCACAAAATTAAACTTTATCTGTAGAAACCCTAAGGTTTTATCAGTTCCTCTTACAGCTTGCATCTTCATTCTCTGAAATTACATAGGACACTGCACTTGGTAATACAAAGGAACACAGAACATAATTTCCACCTTTTCTTAGGTGCCTATACGAGGAACTGTGCCTAAAAGGATGGCCTCCCCCTCCTTTGCTCCTCCTCTTATATTCACTTCAGCCTAGATGTGAGCCAGTGCTGCTTACTATACAGGCACAAATCTCAACAAAAAAATAAGTTAACAGTTCTCTGTCCAAGGAACTGGGTGAATACGTTAAAGAAAGTAGTGGGCTCTAAACAGTCTTCTCCATATATTTACTGCTTTTGGGAGAAAAGGGTGAAGTAGCAGTAAGCCCTCATGCTCTGCTTCTAGCCCTAGGTGTAGTAGAAGGCCTGTTGGACATCCACACTTTGCCTCCTCATTTTCAATTACTAATGTGAATACAATAGAACAGCAATTACTTTTTTTACAGAATACCTCAGTTTACTTGACAATAACTTTATTGTCTTCTAACAACTCTGAGGTTCATTTGAAATGGTCTCATCTGTGTGAGATTTAAAAGGGTAACCTAATAACCCCAACTGCACACCCTGGCAATTACATACAATATTAAAAAACTTCGTTATACAAGGTCTACACTATTAAGGAAAAGAACTAATACGAGACCTTTGTTATTTCATCAGAAGCTCTCTCACAGGCTCAAGGACCAGTTATGTCTTAGTTAGGAGTTTTGGAGGGGCTTTTGGTACTCTGGGCTGTAGACTAAGCTTACTCAACACCTGTTTGCCCTGCATGCCAAACTTCTGAGGGGTTTCCCTTTACATCCAAGGATACTGCACTAAAGCAACCAATTACTCTTCCATCCAACTGTCCAAGGCTGCAAAATCACTACACTGATCTCATAGAGCATGGGTAGTGATAACTTGTTGCCACCTTTCAGCTTGGGCCCAGATAATGCCAGGCATTACAGACAGTTAAGGCACGCCAGAATCCAGAAAACAGGGATAATACAAATGTGGAGAAAAATCTGAAGCCGTGTAACTATGTAAGAAAAATAGGTAAGGAAATCTTGACAGCTCAAGGAGCAACAATGATCTATTTGTCCTACAGTAAATTTGGTAGTGGTAATGATCTAAGAAATGTTTTACAGGTCAATGGGGCTAGAGATTTGCAAATCACTGACAAATAAAGAGCTTAATTAAGAAACATAATGGAACTTACATGGCCTGACACTGGGGTTATGTTAGTGATAATACCCTATTGATACTCACTCATGCAAAGGCAGCGCTGGATGTACGAAATGAGCTTATCTGGGCTTTGTAGAGAAAAAGTTCGTGCTTCACAGAATGAAAAAGGAATCGGCCCCAAGTGAGCAGCGGGACACCCCGGCCCCGCAGCCCCTTGCTCCGCACCGCCCTAACAGCGCTCACGCACCCGCAACGCTCCTCACCGGTACCCGGCGTCCCGCCGGCCCGCAGGATGAGCGGGTTAAGGGGAGCCGGGTACGGCGGAGCTCTCCAGCATTACCGGACAGCGGAGACCGCAATCACCCCGCCCGCTCACCTCGAAGGCGCCTCTGGTACCGCTCCAGGGACTTTATCAAGGCGGGCTCCCCAAGGGGCTGCCGCATGAGGACGCCGCCGGTTCACGGGGCAGCGGCCGGCGCTGCCCCACACGCCGGCACCCCGGATCGCTGGTGGGTAATTATAGTCCAAGCCGCTCCGCCTTCCCGCGCTCGGCCGCGACCGCGGAATGCCGAGAGTACAACAGTTCCCACAGAGGGTGCGGGGCCACCCGCCGCCTCCTCAGTGTCGCCCGTTGCTACCCACCCGCCTCGGGCCTCCCCGCTGAGGGAAGCAGCGCGCGAGACCCGCCACGCCCCCGCAGCTACGCGACCGACAATAAAACTACAAGTCCCAGCATGCAGCGCGCCGCGCTGCGCACTTTGGGAGGTGGAGTCCCCGCCGGCCGCCCGTCTCCCACCCCCGGCGGCGGCGGCGGCGGCGGGAGCAGGAGGAGGGAGGAGAGGGGAGTGGGGGGGTGGTCGCAGCCTCTTCTTTCCCCTTTGTTGTGGGTTGCGGATGCACGCGCGCCTGCGCAGAGCACTGCTCTTCCGTCTACGTCCCCGGGTCCGCAGGGGCCGGGCAGAGCGCAGGTCCAGTCATGGCCGAGGGGGACGGGAGCGGGAAAGCGGCGTTTACATCCCGCCGCCGCGCACTCCGGCACTTGCGCAGTGCGTGTGCGGCGCTCGGAGCGGGGAACGCTATTGTCTGCAGCCGGCGCAGCCGCACCTCGGCCGCTCCGCCGCTCCGGCTCGACGCCTGCGCATTGCCCCCTCCTTCCCTCACCTCCCCCCTCATTGTGTGAGCTGGGGCGGCGCTTGCGCAGTGCCATGCCCCGCTCTGCCCGTTTGCCGCTATGTGCAGGGAATAACGTTGGAGCCGTTGCCACAGGGACACCGACCGGAGCGCCCCGCCCCCGCCCCGCGGGGATGCCGGCTCAGTGAGCACCGGCGGCAACACCAACACCACCAGGGACTGCCCATCCCCGGCGCGGCGAACCTCCTCGAAGGGGTGAGTGAGGATGCTGCCGCCCTGGCCGCGGTTCGGGCGGGAGCTGTGACGGGGAGCGGGGCCGGGGTCGCGCCGTTTGTCCGCCCCGATATCAGCCCGGTGCCTATTGTGTTAGGCGGCCCTCGCCCACCGTGCTCCAGTGCGTTGCGACGGGGGGGGCGGCACCGGGCGGAGGGGGCGGTAGCGCGGTCCGGGCACAGCGCGCTCCCCCCTCCCCCGTCCCCTTTGGGTCCAGAGGCTGCTCCGCACCCCCGCCTTCCTCTCCCCTCGTGAGCGCGGCGGGGCCGGTGGCGGGGACTGCTGCTGTTCCAGGGGCATCAGCGCAGACTGGATGTGGACGGCGCTGCCCGCTTCTCCCTGCCCCTTTCCGCCCGATGGGCTCCCGGCCCTGGGCGCCGCCGCCGGCACACCCACCCTCCCGCAGCACGGGGGCTTGGCAGCCTGCCCACCCCTCCCGCGGGCGGGTTTCCGAGATTGGAGCGGGCGTTTCCAGAGGTTTAATTTTTTTGTTTATTTATTTTTCTTTTTTCGCTTGCCCCTGTCGCCCCGCGGCTGGAGGTGGTGTGTTTCTTCAGCCTGAACAATCAGAGGTGCCGTTCACTCGAGATGCGGTGTTTCCCCCCGCCCAGTCCCCTCACAATAACATCTTGTGAGAGGGATGATGGGCAAAATCTGCTGGTTTTGCCTTCTCTCTCATTGCGTATTTTCACCTAACAAATATGCGGGTCTTTTGCATTAAAAAATATTCTACTGAAGGCGTGATCTTTTCTTCCTTCAGGCTCTTCCCGGGAAAAGAGACAGGAAAAAAAAAAAAAAAAAAAGACACGATAACCTTTTTGTTGTTGTTGTTCCCGGTAGCAGGCAGCAGCGCCGGGCCCACTTTGTCTTCCCGGCGTGGAAGCGAACGGGTTACTGAGCTAACAAAAACCCGATGGCGATTTTTCGAGCAGAAAGCGTGTTGTTGCAGCAGAGGAAGCTGGCGTCGAGGCGGGCGGCGGAGCCCTCCTCCGGGAGGGGCACGGCGGGGCGGGGCGGGGGCTCCGCCGCTCCCTCCTCAGGGCCGCTTCCCGGGGCGGGCTGCGGGGCCGGGCGCGTGGCGCGGCGTCGCGTGCAGGTGCTCGCGCTTCTCTCTCTCTAATTATCCGCGCGAGGCCGGCGCGGCGGTTGGGCGCGGCGCGCGCGGCGGCGGTTGGGCGCCGTAGGAGCGGGCAGCAGCCCGGGGCAGCGCGGCGTGGGGGCCTTGGGACGGTCACCGGGCCTTGGGACGTCGTTCTGAGGCGTTTTTTTAAGATGAGCTGACAGTCCGTCCGTCCGTCCGTTCTTACGGCTCGATGGGAAAAAAAAGAGACGTAGTTGCTGTGGTGGTGAGTTGAGGATACGTAAGGATCGTGTTCTTAGGACAAGAGGATAGCGGCGTCTGCTGATCGGCACTTTGAAGAAATTTTTTTATTTTTTTATTTTCCCGGTGAAAGCAAAGCTACTCATGTAATATTTAACTAATCTGAAAGAATAAAGCCTGTTCTAGGACTGCAATGATCATCCTTTCTTCTTTTGGGAATGCCATTCAAGACTTTGTGGCCGTGTTCTTGGCCCTGGTTTTGCCTGTGTAAAACGATATGTGGGATGGAATAGTTTTTGTAAACTCAACAAGGACATGATTAAATGTGCTGTGATTTCCTGTGATTAATTTCCTCTGGGAATTGTTGTATGTCCAGATCCCAAGAAGTCTTACTGGAACTGAATTCCGTTAGTATGGAAGTTCCTCAACTTTAAATTTTATTTAATGGGGGAAAAAGTCAAGCATAAATACCACAAAGAATATCCCCTCACTCTTTGGGTGTTTTATTTTTAAACACTTTGTCATTTTCGTGTAAATCTTGTTGGATTTTATTTTGTTTTTCTGAAGGAGGCCAGGAGGGATGGAATAGACTGAACAGTGGAATCGAATATATGCAGGATTTCAACAGAATCTCAAAAATACAACTTATTTGCAACTTATCAGATAAAAATATTTTCTTTAATTCTTCTGAAGAGAAACATCTGTCATAAGAGTTGTTGCCAAACTTACTTTGTCATGGTACTGCTTTTATTTATTTATTTATTTTATTTTTATTATTTTTTTATTACAGCTGTAACACACTTGACAGGCAGAGTTCAGAATTTTTAAACAATTCTGTTGATAATATACAAGCCAGAAAAGAACAAGGTTATGAAAGTGAACTGGAAAAGTCTTGTGTTCACCTGCATTTGGTAGCTAGGAAACTTTGTTGAGTGACTGGGATAAAACCTGAGGCATGAGTAGCTGGTAGATGAAGAAACTGATTTTGAAGTACCATTTCCAGTTGTTGCAAATACTAAAAAGGGTATTTAATGTACATTGACACCATAGTACCTCCTTGAGCCTCCTACAAAGACAATTTCCATGTTAGTTCTACCTTTTTTAGCTGTGTAAGCATAAGGGAAATGAGGTAAAACAGTTTGTTGTCATTTTAGCTAGAAATCCAGTACAGTCATGAAATTCTGGTTTTGCTTCAGAAAATTTTGTACACAGTCCTGCTGCCTATAGCAGATTTACTTGAGGAAATTCTATTGCTTCCAGCACTTATGAGGTTACAAAAGGGCACACACTTCCCCTCCTTTGAAGAACATGCTACATAATGTCATAAAAATTGATACAGTTGTAACCTGGAGACTTTGAAACTTGAGAAAGGAAATTCATGGTTGCTGGGGAGGGGAGCTTCCAATTTGCAGGGTGGGAGCCAGTGTTAGTGTGCTAAGTGAGCCTAGGGGGGACTTTTCATTTGCTATTAGGTTTATAATGTTCTTGTCGAATGCCTGCGTTTCTTCCCTTCTACTATTGATCATTGTGTATCTGCACATTAACACTGGACTGGTCTACAGAAAGCACTTCCCTTCTGTGCACAGTGCTAATGCTTTCCTGGATCAGAGTCCATCCACTGCATTCAATGAGGCAGATGTCCTGGAGAAAAATAGCGTGTGATCAGGTGACTTAAACTGTAACAACACATGCAAATTAGGGTGGGAAATGAGTACAAACTCCTTGCTTAAATAACTTTTTGTGTCTGTCTGATGTACAGTTCTACATGCGAAAAAATACTGATATAAACTGCAAATAATTGATTCACCTTTGTTTAGTTTTCCTACTCTACCCCCCAAAAAGCTGAGAGGCTGCTTTTATTTCACAGGTGTGTTTGTAGTTAAAATGACCTTTGTTAATATTTTGTTTGACCTTCAAAAATCCTATATATTCTAAATTATTTATCTTTTTTGTTACATGTCAAAAGCAGTGCAGAAGTTTCAAATGAAAGCCACAAAGATGTTTCAGTAGATTGGTGACATACTAAGATTGCAGGGAGACCTGTTTTTGGGAAAGTACTGAGTGCTGCCTCTCTGAAGTTGAACCATGTTGCCAGTTGAAGTGTACCATGCAGGCTCTTAGGTGGAGGTTAAGAAGTAAATCTGGGAGCAGGTGGATGTTAAAGAGCCTGACTATGACTGTCAGTTCTGGTGTGTTGTTGCTTCTGCACACAGTAGTCCCTGTTACCTGCTTTTTTCTCTTTTTGGTGCAGCATGGCTGGACTGTTCTGTTGCAGTGGCTCTGGTCTAAGTTCCTAAGAAATTGATACAGTGAACCAACCCAGCAGAAAACTATCTGTTTTGCTTGGTTTGTTTCAGGGTTGGTTTTTGTTTGGTTGCTTGGGGGTTTTTTTGTGTTTTTTTATTGTTTGTTTTTTCTCATGAATGTTTTCCTTCTCCCTTGGGTTAACAAATTGAACTTTTTTCTTGTGTATTCAGACAAGTTATAGGGCAAGTACACAGCAGTGTTAAGCCTGGCAAAAGGAAATACTCCCTTTTCCATCAGCAAAGAGATATTTGGTCTGCTTAGCTGTCCTGTCTGTCCACTGTGCCACTGTAGACTATTGTGGTCAGACAGTGATTTATGTATAAAACCATGAAAACAAAATAACTAAGAGGAAATAATTTAGATACAGGGTTTGTTCTTGGGCTTTACTTACTGTCCTTGGTATGTAAAGTGTCCAGACTATACATTCAGAACATAGCCCTGGGTGAAAAAAACTGTTTGTCTGAAAAGTACACATAAAAAGAGGAGAAGGGGCTCTGTTAGGTAGTGTGGCCTTTTTATGAGGAAAAGTAGGACTTTTGTACTGGGTTAGTATTAGTATCTTCTCTTTCACGGATTTTAAGGCTGTTAGTTTTCAAATATTCTCATAGTTTTTTCTTGCCTAGGTACTACTTTTGAAGTATGTGATTTATTTATTTATTTTTAATAAAAAGTGCTGTTTGGTATACATTTAGAGAAATCGGTTCTATCATTAAAAACAGAGTTGTGAAGAATCTCCTCTTTTCATCCTCTGAATAGAATACTCAATAAAACATGGTATTTTTTCCCATATGAGCCTGCCATATTTGTCAACTTTGTTTCTCCATCCTTTTTTTCCCCTCTGAGAAGTATTTATTAAAAACAGAATTTTCCTTAGCCAGGTGCTTTTTACAGCTCAAACATCATCCACTGATGAGCCTACTGAGCTGGTTGGGGTTCAACAACTGTAACCAGGATTTTTTTCCTGCTGCATTTATTGCAAGGATTGGCATTTTTGTTTCCATCACTTGTTTCCATTCTTGTGAACTAAACTATTTTTTGTTGGGACCTTTTCCATGAAAATAAGGTATCTTCCTTGACAAACAGCTGAACCTTCTAAAGTCTGTGTGATGGGCTTTCCAGATATTATCTCATTTGATACCTCATTCCAGATGAGGTTCTGGTTCTTTCCACTTTCTTTCCAGGAAGAACTGCAATTATTGAGCTTTCCAGAGCAACCATAAGAAAAGTGATGCCACTCCCTGACATTTCCAGTGTGTTTCTTTGTGCACAGGGTATTTTAGTCTTCAGCTCTGGTGTTGCATGAAGAACTTGTAATGTAGCCATTATGGTCTGAAAGTAGAAACACACAGTATGGACCAAATCACATGTTCTCATGACTTTTCACTCATAATGACACGCTTAAGTAATTTTATTGATGACCTTTCTATAGAATTGCAAATATTTGGCCATCTAAGTATATGTTTTGTTCTGTGTTCAAAACCATAGCCCTTTTAATTATTTCTTATTTGTCATCTTGTTGTGGATTGCATTTCAAGATTAGAAAGAAAAATGCAGGAAATTGGAATGCTGTAGGTTTGTTTGTTTCTTTGTTTGTTTTCATTAACATGTATTTTTCTTGCCTTCTTGCAATCTCACTTTCTCCCCTCTGACTCCCGTGACTTAACTGATAGTCATAGTCCTGTGGGACTATATCATGGCAAGAACCTTGATGTCAAGAATTCTACTTAATTTTAGAATTTAATTTATTAAATAGAAGACACTTAAGGGGTAATATTTTAGTTTTACTTTATTTTTTACTTTGGACTTTTCATAAAAATGTAAGAATAGCCACAAAAATGGACTTCTGGTTGGACTGTAACCCAGTGTCTTTTCTCCAAGAGCTATAGCCTGGTGTCAAGGGAGAGCTAAAGATGCAAGCACATATGGTATTTTCTGCTAAGACTTTGCTAGTCTCCATCTATTTTCAGCTTGGAACTTTTGAGTCAGGTGTAATTTCTGTTATGTCTTACTCCTTCCATTTGATCTGCATTTCTTGAGCTGTGTCTTAAAAAAGG